>NC_090279.1:204972709-205287709 GCF_040414725.1 Anabrus simplex | reverse complement strand
AATGGATGGAAACAGGTTGACCAAACAGATCTTTCACCTGTTTGACTGAAAACCTAAAACCACAATGCCTTGGTTTAGCAACGCCAAAGAAGACCTTCAAATGCTATAGGTCAAACCGGAAGACGACCTTGGCAGAGATCTTTTTCGAAAAAGATAGTGACGAACGGGCTGAACCGAGACGAACAACCGTAAAGAAGACGCGGTATCTCTGGGGCAGAGGAACGCAAGCAGGCGCACTCACAAGGAATGAGGGAATTCTGGGCTCAAAGGAAAGCAACGTTTACTGCCAAATGTAACAAGACTTGGTGTGGTCCTCGATGGCTCCAGCGAATAAATAAATAAATAAATAAATAAATAAATAAATAAATAAATAAATAAATAAATAAGACCTAGAATTTAAAAATATATATATGCGAAAGATATATTCAACAGGGATAAATTTAGAATACTGATCAGAACATCCGACACTCTCCAGTCACTGACAGCTAAAACATTGCTTCCTGGAGTGGGAGCGAAGTGGACTCAAGAGAGGAAAGCAACCCACAGCGCAAATAAATTTTTAGCCGGGCTGAGTGGCTCCGACGATTGAGGCGCTGGCCTTCTGACCCCAACTTGGCAGGTTCAATCCTGGCTCAGTCCGATGTGGTATTTGAAGGTGCTCAAATACGTCAGCCTCGTGTCGGTAGATTTACTAGCACGTAAAAGAACTCCTGCGGGACGAAATTCCGGCACCTCGGCGTCTCCGAAGTCCGTAAAATTAGTTAGTGGGACGTAAATCAAATAACATTATTAGAAGATTGTAGAGTCTTTAGTACAGTAGTAGCCAAGCACAAATTCGTGGAGAAACCTAACAAGAAAACTGGTAGGAAGTGGTCCACATACCACAAGATGCAACACATGCATTCATGAAGAGAATTTGGGAGGATAAGAAGGTGAAAACCATCAGGCCAACGAACAAGTTCAAACGCGCTCTTTGAATGGGCATAAGAAAGAAAGAAAGAAAGAAAGAAATAATAATAATAGTAATAATAATAATAATAATAATAATAATTACAACAAAAAGTCCGTATCCTTCAATGCAAAACTCAGACATTATTGCACTGTTCTAAGGCCAAAGGCTTTGTATGCAGTGGAATGTCTTGTTATGAACAGGAAAGGCCTGATAGAACAATTGGATTAAAGACAAAGATGAATATAGGCGTCTGCATAATCACGAGCTGTATACTCATATTCAGAAGATCTGATGTCATACGGAGAAGGAGAATTGCATTTTTTGGCCACTTGGTGAAAATGAAACCAAACACCATTATCGAACCAGATCTTGACCTATTTTAAGGATAGGAAGATCCAGCCAACTTGATTCAAGGAGGTTGAAAGGGACCTACAGGAGATGGGGATCGCTTATGAAGAAAAACTAGAACGCAACCGGAGAAACAAACTCGCAGGGACTAGCTCACTCTGTACGTTCAAGTGAGCTACCCCAACAGGATACTAAGAGGCCCTTGCCCTACAGGGATGTAATAGGCTTTGTAAATTGTAAATAAAGGCTGCTATACTTTCTGGTATACTTTCTGCTACTTTCTGCTCGTCATCTCGTAGAATGTGGGAGATGGTACTCGGATATTGGGAAGTTTTTAGACTACGACGCAGATCGACCAGGTTCTCGCACTCCGTAAAGATGTGTACTACGGTCAGATGTCCGCCGCAAGTACACACCGCGGTGGGTAAATGAATGATTTTGGTACTGTAAATGTCATTTTGCTATCGCAGTGGTTTCGTCATTTACTAAGAAAGAAGTCTCAAATCCTCCTGGTGTTAAGTACGTTATACATCAGGTTTTGTCGCTCTATCCCGTAGCTATAAATAGAGAGGTAGCTTAGCTACCTTGAAATTCATCTACTCCAAGTGTGATTTTGCGCCGTGTTAACGGTAGGTATAATGACGCGTTTTCACGGGACTGTAAAAGAGAGCGGGTCTCCCATTAAAGTTCCTTTGTGGACCATTTGCTTCAAACAGCTCATTATAATGTGTGTTACAGTTAATCCGGACCACCTCTTTCAGTTATGATGGATGTATTAACATTGTTTAAGTTCTCCGCCTACTGACGGTGTTAACAGAATATTAACATGAAGCTCCTCAACCTATCAATGCCTTGTACCTTTTCTGTTTGTGTTTCCATCCCTCACATTCAACTTCTTATATAATGATCATTCTACAAAGTTACAGTATTTTCTCTAGAAAGCATGACAGCTACTTGGAGTACGATTTTTATGTAATTGAAGTAGACCTCTTGATCACTTTGGTTATAGCCAGGCCTAGGATTTATATTCAAACACGTATTTCGTAACCAAAATGATAGTCTTAATATTTTAACTTACCTTTATCGGTTACGTTATTTCGAGTAGGCCTACAGAGTATAGAAATTTATTTTACGTATTTTTTACACATATCTGGGTTTAGCACATGCTAATATGAAAATAAATATTGACCCATATTTTGCAGTACTTAGGATCTTTTGTGTCCAAGGATGGGAACCTAAACACGGAGATTAACCACAGAGTGCAGTCTGCCTGGATGAACTGAAAAAGAATGTCTGGCATCCTGTGTGACAAAAGACTTGGCATATAAGGGTTAAAGGAAAAGCCTACAAGACAGCAGTGAGGCCAGCCATGGTGTATGGTGCAGAGACTTGAGCAACAACAAAGGCACAGTGTAATTAAATTAGATGTTGCAGAGGTGAAAATGCTAAGGTGGATGAGTGGTATCGCTAGAATGGACCGCATCAAAAATGAGAAAATCAGAGGAACAGTTAAAGTGATAGAAGTATCTAAGAAAGTACACGAGAGAAGACTGTTTGGTATGGACACATTATGTGAAGGGATGAAGGCTATGTAGGGAGGAGTGTGTTGGATATGACTGTGGATGGGACTAGAAATAGGCGGATACCAAGGAGGAGGTGGACAGATAATGTACGAGAAGATCTGAAGGAGAAGAAATTAAGCGGAGATCATGTGTGGGATAGGATAAAGTGGAAAAGACTTGCCAGAAACGTCGACCCCGCTTGAAGCGGGATAAGATGATGATGAAGAAGAATAAGGAGAAGAAGAATGGAATATTCATGCATATATTTCTTCTGCAATAAAGTCAGTATGAAGTCTCATAATTTTCCAGTGACAAAGTACGACATTGCAGGTGAAAATGAAAATCCACAGCCTCTTTCCAGTCATTCGACGGGGTCAGGAGTGGAATGAATGAAGCCCGCCTCTAGCGGCGAGGATAGGAATTGTGCCGGCTGCCCAAGCCTGTCGCACTCCTCTAGGGCAATGATTAATGACTGATAGATGAAATGAAGTGATACTGGAGAGTGTTGCTGGAATGAAAATGTTAACCAATATGAGACAAATTCACGATGAAAATTACACAGCTCTGTGATGAATAGTCAACTAGAGAAAGGAACATACATTTGAAAAAATGGAAACGGAGAAAAGTGCAGTTAGAACTTCTCATTCATGCGTTCATATTTCAGTGCCCCATATAAAGGAGAATCTGGATCCTGATCTTCCTATGATTCATACAGGTCTGCTAGCTTCGGTTTAGCCTTGTCCCTGGACTGCCTAGCCTTTATCTGCACTTCCTGTGCCATTCTGTCTGCTTTCCATAGTCTTTCTCGGTCCAACTCCTTCATGGCATTCACACAGTTCCTTCCTATTTTCAGTCCTAACTCCTGTAACACCAGACATTTAGCAATGTTTCCTTTATTATAATTGGTCACTGCATGAAGAACTCCAAATCTTCGTGTTTTTATCCCCACGAAAGTGCCTTTAGGGATGCTAGACCGTGTAACACTGTTTACTGATTCATTAGGATTTTGACTTTTCCCATGGAGACACTTCTCCAACAGTTCGGGGCTGGGCAGATCTCTAAAAATGGGCTTCATTTCTTCCGTATACGCAAGAGGAAGGTGTATATGTTTGGAATGGTCGTAGGGAATGCCTTCTTCTTTTGCTCTTAGGTGAAAAAAAATGAAAAATGAAAACGTACAACCTGTTTTCCAGTCATTGACCGGGTCAGGGATGTAATGAATGAATCATATGTAGGCTATTAGTACGATGGGGTCGCCACTCCCAAAGTGATTTATTAATGACTGATAGATGCTATGAAGTGCGAATGGAGAGCGTGGCTGGAATGAAATATGACAGCGAAAACTGGAGTACCCGGAAAAAAACCTGTCCCGCCTCCGCTTTGCCCAGCACAAATCTCACATGGAGTGACCGGGATTTGAACCACGGTATCCAGCGGTGAGAGGCCGACGCGCTGCCGTCTGAGCCACAGAGGCTACACTTGCTCTTAGATATGGCAGTGTAATTCATCTCGGTTTCGCAGCCAATACTGACGGTTTTCTCATTGTAGCGCAAGTTTAAATTAAAATTGTGGCAACATTTAATAGTTAAACTATAATGTGTTATACATACTTTTAAAGAGCAGACTTTAGAGATTCATAAAATATTTAAAAAAAAGATATTTTTTTACAATTTTAACAGTTCCGTATTTCCTGTACTTTTTAGAATTGAATGAAATGAGTTATAACTCGGAAATAAAGCGTTTCCAGACCCCTGTCCATGCAGCGTTGCTTCTTCTAGATGTGAGAAACGTGTCCTTAAAGTTTGCCCTACCTTATATATACACCCCGTGTGTAACGATACTATGGCATTCCTGGAGTCGCGGAACGTAAAAAAACCCTGATGATGGCACTGCCTTGTGTTCTTTCCTCGGAGACGAGTTATTTGAGGACCAGAAGAATGTTCCATTATTTCACGAAGGATTCGTCGTGGACTCGTCTAACCGGGCGAGGCAGATCTATACAGAATACGGCACGTCTGCACGCTGGTCCCCAAGCGCAGCATTACTGGGGGACAGAATGGCACCCTGGAGGGGGTGACACGCCCTGACCAGTCTGCATGACATCTTATAATAACATACTGTATTGTCATCAGCGCCCGTCTGCTTTTGTTCCTTTTTTCTACGTGATGTACTGGAGTACGTCGTGGGACCATGAACGAAATAGGCCTACATGTAAAAAATATTAATAACTAGCTATTACCCGCGTGGATTTCGTAATTTGATCAAAGTAATCGTTCCTCGGCATTGTGCGAAGACACTATCTGAAAATTCCTGAAGTATAAAAACTCGCCCAAAAATTGAGTTTCATTTACCCCAGAAATTCTTTGTAAACCATGTTTGTGGCATTACCTTTTGGATCTAAGACGACCATGCGACACAGAACTGTACATGTGACAAAACAGTGTTCCCTCAAGTCGAAGAAATTAATACATGTTTCTTTATTTTTAAAGGAGATTCCAAATACCTATTACCACATCTGTAACATCTTCAGTTTTTGAGATATACATAAGTATCCCCATAAAAAGAATTCAACCCCTTGATCAGTCCTTCCCCCACCCCCACCCCCATCTAAGTGTATTTTCCGAAAACAAAAATACATGTTTCTTTACTTTTACAGGAGATTCCAAATACCAACTTTCACGTCTGTAACATCTTTAGTTTTAAAGATATAAGTATCCCGTTTGAAACTCCTGTTCACCCCCTATTCATCGGATTATCCAAAAACACAAAAAATACGTGTTTCTTTATTTTCAAAGGAGATTCCAAATATCAATTTTCATGTCTCTAACATCCTTAGTTTTTGAGAATAAGTCTCCTCATAATAATAATAATAATAATAATAATAATAATAATAATAATAATAATAATAATCGTATGGCCTCAGCTACCATGTGCAGACATTTCAATTTGACGCCATCTGGCTGTCTGCTCGTCAATTTCGACGTTCCGTTTTACTCTAGGCCCCCACTAGATGGCAGACCGAGTAAACCGAAACTCTCTTGGGCGTCTTTGGCTGAGATTTTAATGAATTTTGTCGGGTAAACACCAAATGTGTCACCAGAGATCTTTTACATGCCGACATCGTACGGCATGGAGTGTCGAATGGACTTTTTTCCGCCCTTCAAAAATCCGACTACCTCTGCCGGGTTTGAACCCGCTATCTTGGGATCCGGAGGCCGACACTCTACCACTGATCCACAGAGGCAGTTAGTCTCCTCATAAAAGGTGTTGAACCCTTTTCCCCCTTTCTCAGCCCCTCAGTGGGATTTTCCAAAAATAAAAAATATACGTGTTTCTTTATTTATCTTACGTCTATAAACTTTTTAAGTTTTTGTGATATAGATATCCTCATTTTAAAAATTCACCCCCCTTTTCACCCCCTTAGTGGCGGAATATAAAAAATCCTCCCTTAGTGAGCATCTACACCCTAATATAAATGTATCCCCAACATTTCATTTCTTTATGTCCAGTAGTTTTGGCTCGGCGATGATGAATGGGTCAGTCAGTCAGGACATGTTATTTTATATATATAGACACTGATACCAGCTCGAAAGTGTAGGTGAAATGCGTGAACCTTTCGATATAAGACAAGGGTTGGACAAGGAGATCGCTAGTCTCCAGTATTGTTCAATGTTGTGTTCGACAAAGTAGTTCGAACTTGGGAAAAGGCAAGCTATTTTCCGGGCCAGGTTTATTTATATTGAGAGTATTACCATTATGTCAGGAACAGCGCGGGTCTGTGTTGCCCGAGAGTGGTGCCATTACGTATGTGCGACGTTCCGTGGGTCTACAGTACCTGTGATTAGCACTGCTACAGGAGGAACAGCACGGTTCTGCCTTATCGATTATTATTACCATTATGAGGGGCCGGTGACCCGGATTTTGGACCCCTTTTTATGACAAGCATCATCTCAGGAAAGAACTGGATCCACTGTCATTTTTCATTGTCATTCGTTTTATATTTGTCACTGGATACATTTTGAAATTTTTTAATTGTCGTTTCATTCCGTTGCACAAGAGGCCGATGACCTAGCTGTTAGGCCCCTTTAAACGACAATAATAATAACAACCGGGCGAGTTGGCCTTGCGGTTTGGGGCGTGCAGCTGTGAGCTTGCATCCGGGAGATAGTGGGCTCGAATCCTACTGTCGGCAGCCCTGAAGATGGTTTTCCGACGTTTCCCATTTTCACACCAGGCAAATGCTGGGACTGTACCTTAATTAAGGCCACGGTCGCATTCTTCAAACTCCTAGTCATTTCCTATCCCATCATCGCTATAAGACCTATCTGTCAGTGCGACGTAAAGCCACTAGCAAATAATAACCATAATAATAATTATCAGTTTTATTTTGCCTACCCGGTATGTTTTCAGCATGCTGGCTGATATATTTCCACAGTGTGAACTTGATAAAGGCTGATAGGAGGTCCTGGTATAATCGTTATCATCAAAGGATTTTGTCCATGCCCAGTTAAAACTCACTCCATAATATCAGAACAATTTTCAACGCTGTATACAAATTTTGGCTGGTAAATTAGTTGTTGTTTAAAATAGCCTTATCTCATGAGTGTAAACCATTCCTCCTATATTTTTTTCTCTCTCTCTCTCTCTCTCTCTCTCTCTCTCATTAGCGGCAGTCCTATCCTATCGTGAATATTTTAAGTTATGTGTTGACCACAAGTGATACGTTACATTAAGCGCGGTGTTTCTCAACCAAGTGGTCACGACTCCCCTGGCGGGTCGTCGGGGAATATTTTCTTACAGTTTTAATTAATTAATTAATTAATTAATTTATTATAGACCCTAGAACGGAGATAGGAGCTGCCTACACTACTAGCTCGATAGAAATCTACCATGGTGTTTTACTGTAAGCAAGCAGTGAACCTAGCGACTGGCCGTGCGGTTAGGGTTGCATAGCTGTCAACTTGCATTCGGGGAGATGGCGGGTTCGAATTTCACCGTCGGTAGCCTTGAAGTTGGGTTTCCGTGCTTTCCCATTTTCACTCCAGAAAAATACTGGGGCTGTACCTTAAGTCCACGGCCGCTTCTCTCCCACTCCTAGCCCTTTCCTATCCTTGCGTCGCCAACAACGTTGAATGTGTTAGGGCGATGTTAATAATAATAATAATAATAATAATAATAATAATAATAATAATAATAATAATAATGTATGTTTAGTCCTCAGATCCGCTATCAGCTGTCGTAGATGGCCTAGGCATCACTGAAGAGGCATGCTAGGGAAATGAGGAATGAGGTAGTTTCCCGTTGCTTTCCTTACCGACCCAGAAGTTCCTATTACATATCAGTCTGCCAAGCCCACTGAAATGCATGCACCAATCGACCCTATGACCAACATTTTCACACCATTCATAGCAGGGACTGGCTGCACAAGGAGTGGCATTACTAGCATCGCTCATACCTCAGTCACTTTCATTTTGTCAAAGCCAAGGATAAAGCTGAGACAGATCAATGAAAGCAACAAAATTGCTCTAGCCCATACCAGAAGACACAGTGCACTGTAAACACTAGGTCCTGCCAGCAAAAAAATAATAATAATAATAATAATAATAATAATAGAGCCTCCGTAGCTCAGGCAGCAGCGCGCCGGCCTCTCACCGCTGGTTCCGTGGTTCAAATCGTGGTCACTCCATTTGAGATTTGTGCTGGACAAAGCGGAGGCGGGACAGGTTTTTCTCCGGGTACTGCGGTGTTCCCTGTCATATTTCATTCCAGCAACACACTTCAACAGCATTTCATTTCATCTGTCAGTCATTAATCATTGCCTCAGAGAAGTGCGACAGGCTTCGGCAGCCGGCACAATTCCTATCCTCGCCGCTAGATGGGGGCTTCATGCATTCCATTCCTGATCCAGTCGAATATCTGGAAACAGGCTGGGGATTTTCAATAATAGTAATAATAATAATAATAATACAGATGCTGAAGTCCAAGGTTAAATTCATGGGGGAAATCTTAGATCCCTTCGAAATCAAAACGAGAGTACGACAAGAAGATGGACGCTCATCTTTACTCTTCAACTATGTCCTTGAAGAACGTGATAAAAGGATGGTGCAGACCGAAATGAGTCCTCAAAATTCACCAAACAATCACTTTAGGCAGAGGAAAGTTAGCGATAGATTGCTCGGCATTTGCAGACGACCTGGCAGGCTTAACCAGAGACATTTCAACAGCCCAAAACCAAATTTAGATTTTGAAAAAATTTGCGGAAAAAGTCGGCCTTCAGATATCTTTTCATAAGACAGAATACATGAATTGTAACAAACAAGCACCAAAGCTCGTGGAGACAACATGTGGCAAAATGAAACGAGTATGACAATTTAAGTTTTTTGATGAAACAATTCAGGAAAATGGATTCGAAACAAAAGCCGATGAAAATAGATCCCAAAAGATGGAAACTGCATACCGACTAACCCAAAAGGTATACTACAAGAAACGTATCTCCAAGCACACAACTAAGACATTGCAATGCAGTCATTAAACCAGACTTTCTTTATGGATCAGAAATGCTAATTTTCAGCAGCAAAGCAGACATTGGAAACATTTTAAAAAAAAAGGAACACAAAATCATAAGAATCATTCTATGCCCAAAACTCGCCGACAGACAATACCGACTCAGAGGCAGACAGGAAATCCAACAGTACACAAATATTCACAGTGACATTAAAAAACGCAGGCTAGGATTCTATGGAAATATTAAAAGAATGCATCCAGACAGACTTACCAAACAAATACTGTAGTCGAATTCTACGTAAACAGGAGTAAAACCAAAACACAATGAAATGGATTGACGAAATCAAAACAGTTCAGAAACAAGCAGAAATTACACCAGCAGATGTCCAAGACAAGGTAATCTTCAGATCCAAACTTCACAAATGGCAAGTCGACCAAGAGCAAAGACAAAAAAAGAAGACTGGAACAACCTGGTTTGAAGTTAGAATGAAAGAAATATGGGGACAAAGTATCTTTCTACGATGCGATTTTATTTTATGTAAATAAATATCACACGAGAACACATTCACTTCCTTATATAAATTACTTTATTTACACTGTACGTCACAACACACAATTATCCACAGTAGCACAGTACAACACTCAATAGCGGAGTACCCTGAAGTCGATTCTGACAAGTACAGATGATAACAACACTGACTCGCGCACTGACTCCGCCTCGGAGCCGAACAGTTACTCGCAGTCCATCACTTGCCGGAGTGCTAAGAACTAAGAACTGACTTCACTGACTGACAGCTCGATATACAGTAACTTGCATAATTATTCGGACATACATGATTTATTATAGTTTCCTTTGTGTTAGTGGTTTTAATAATAATAAAGCACTCATATAAATTAGATACACGTTTCTGTATGGAATATAAAAGCTAAACATCCATCATTCTTCTAATGAACACGTTCAATGAAAATATAATCATAAAAAAAATCAAAATCAAAAGCAATATTGCACAAAATTATTCGGACACTTGCCGTTTTACTTATGGTCCTAAAGGTTCAGTATATGGTGAGCTTTCCTTTCATTATAATTACTTTCCTGAGTCGACTTGGCATGCTCTCCACTAGTTTCCGGATGTAATCGGGAGATATCTTCTGCCACTCTTCTTTAAGTCGGTTTTTCAGTTATTCTCTATATGTGATTGTTGTTTTCCTTATTTCTTTATCCAGTTTGCCCAAAGATTCTCAATCCCATTCAAGTCTGGTGATTGAGCGGGAGGATGAAGCAGCTTTGCGCAATTAAACAATAACCACATCCTTACATTCCAGGCCATATGCTTTGGGTCGTTATCTTGATAAAACTTAAAATGTTCACCAATCCCCATCTTTTCGGCACTCTTTTTCATATTATCCCTCAGTATTGTAAGGTATTGAAAGTGGTCCATTTTACCCTCAGTAAAAACCAGTTCACCAACTCCATTCGCCGACATGCACCCCCACACCATTACCTGTCCACCACCATGCTTCACAGTTGCTTTCACATTTTTTTCTTGAAGCTCAGTATTAGGACGCCGCCAAACTGTTATCCTCCCATCAGATTGAAATATGTTCAATTTACTCTCATCAGCAAATATAACGTCATTCCACCACTCATTGTCTTCTTTAACATGCTCTTTGGCAAACAGCGTTCTCTTTCTTCGATTTACTTGATTTATGAAGGGCTTCCTTCTCGCAGTATGGCCATGAAAGTTACCTCTTCTGAGCACTCTCCGTATTGTTTAGGGATGCACTTTCTTTTCGGTGTCTGCGCCAATCGCCGTAGCGAGTTTTGGAGCACTTAACTTGGGTGCCTTTTTAATTTTTCTGATGATATTACACACTTCCCTCACAGAAAAAACTTCTTGGACGTCCCGTATGCGGTAGATGTCAATCCTATCTTCCTCCCGGAATCTTGTGATAATATCAGAGACTGTACTTTTCTTCATTTGTAACATTTCAGAAATTTTTCGACAACTTTTACCTTTAACATGGTGAAAAGTTACTAGCTGCCGCTGTTCGATTGTGCTCTCTCTTCCTCTGCGGCCCATTTTCACCTGCGTTGTACACAGCACTCTAACACACTGAATGTTTACGTTCACACTGTCCGTGACTCTTTTACATACGACCTCTTCACGGCAACTGACTTTTGTCCGAATAATTTTGTTGAAGCACGTTAACTGCGTTCTGAGGTTCCGTGGTCACTGGTTCTCTCCTGTTTTCTAAAAGTACACATTTGAACGTCGTGTTGAATCTGTCAAACTGGGTTCTGTCAGAAACTAGTTTGCGTGTACGATATATTCTCTGAAATATAGGGCCAGTGTGTAGCAAAGACTATAATTACTAACGTGTCCGAATAATTATGTGAGTCACTGTATATACTATTCGATCAACCATCAGAATGATCGACTTCTGGAAGAGTTCTTACAACACTCTAGTGGAACACACTCGAAACATCGATCGACCAGCTAGTCGAATGGGTACTCGAACTTTCCTCTACTATTTACAAATGTGCATGGAAATATCGACAACATTCGTAATGTTTCTCCATGTATCTGGATAATAAAACCTTACAGTAAGTTTCCAGAACCCTTCATATATACCAAATTATAGTACA
Source organism: Anabrus simplex (assembly GCF_040414725.1). Taxonomy (NCBI): domain Eukaryota; kingdom Metazoa; phylum Arthropoda; class Insecta; order Orthoptera; family Tettigoniidae; genus Anabrus; species Anabrus simplex. The sequence continues at coordinate 205,275,696 of NC_090279.1, read as the reverse complement.
ATAAGTCTAACATACGAACATTACCGTATGGAATTTTCTACCGCTTTCGACTATATGGATTTTGAGGTTAAACTTATACACAATACGTATTTGAGGTTATACAATTTTATACTACATATTTACAGGGAAATCGTATATTAATCATATTTAACATTTATTAAAAGATAATTTAGCATTAAATAAACTATAATTAAAATATATTAAACATAATAATTGAAGGTTTTACACCTGTTACAATGTCGTACCTACGACAAAAGGAAGGCAGATGTACGCCTCCAAGTACTATGCATAGTTTTGAAGGGCTTATTCGCATATAATAATAATAATAATAATAATAATAATAATAATAATAATAATAATAATGGCAGTTGTGCGATACATCGGACTGTACTTTGAAGTCACGTCTAATTAGAAAACCAAACGCCTAAATAATGGTCAGCCGGGCTGAGTGGCTTAGACGGTTAAGGCGCTGGCCTTCTGACCCCAACTTGGCGGGTTCGATCCTGGCTCAGTCCGATCGTATTTGAAGGTGCTCAAATACGTTAGCCTCTTGTCGGTAGATTTACTGGCACGTAAAAGAACTCCTGCGGGACTAAATTCCGACACCTCGGCGTCTCCGAAAACCGTAAAAGAGTAGTTAGTGGGACGTTAAGTAATGGTCAATCAGATGTCTTCTTGTAGTACAGTATTCAGATGAGGTCGGTGTACAAACGCTCTGGGAGAATTGATCGCTTTGCCTGTCTGTTGTGGAGTACCTACTGCTCAATTGATTGGATTCGTTTCTAAACACCGTATGTGTGTGTGTGGCCTGAGGGGACTACTACATCAACAAAGTGACCACCCAATAAATGGCCTTTGAACTGCGTGGTCTTGCGTAACAAGGTGACAAAACAGTGGGCTGAATGTGTGTATGAGTATAGCAAGCCGACCAAAGCCACCTGTTGAACGTGCCGTAGCCGATCACATTCCCCCGCCCCCTACAACCACGTTCCGATCACCCATTACGACCTGCGGCCTCTTTTTTTTTCAACGCTTTTTATTCACCGGGAATTATTTTCTAAAAAAAGGGGGAACGCACTTTAATAACGTGCTGGTGAAAAAAGTGCTTCTAATGGGGTTTTTGTAATTCAGTTACCGATTCGCCGGTATTACTTGTATCGTACGTTATTCCCGGTGATGTAATTTATGGTTAAAATTATATTCACCACATGAAGGGTTTATAACGCAGTTCAGTTCTCATGAGACAGCTATTGTTATCTCTCTCTTCATGTACATCAGTGATTCTTCGTCTGCGTTGCGCCAAATCCCAGAGGTCCGTTGAGGAAAGTGTGGGTTACCATCAGTATAAAAAAAATTCTTTAAATACATTATTTTACTGTAATAAAGGACATTGTTTAAATCTGTCTGTAGGCCTACCTATTATTATTATTATTATTATTATTATTATTATTATTATTATTATGATTATTATTATTATTATTAACAATTCAAAAATCAAGAATATTTATTAACCATTGATCATATACAATGAAATAGACTTCGTCAACTGATAACAGTAACAAGGCTAAATCTACAAACACCTTTTATTAAAACTTAATAACAACATTATGCATTTCTAATAATTCAGAGGTATTATAAAATGGATTTTCTATTAACCAATCATACAATTTCCTTTCACAATTGCTTAAAGGAGTGGACCGTACAGAATGTGATAATTTATTAAATAATGTTGAACAACTGATTTTATGTGAGTGAGCCGTTTTTGACAGTCTATGAATTGGGGTGTCAGTGTCGTAGGCCCATTTCTTCGAGGTCTTGCTTGATGTTATCGTACCAGGGAATTGTTGTTAATGCCGAGCCAGTTTCCAGTATTCGGGAGGTAGTGGGTTCGAACCCCAATGACGGCGGTCCTGAAGATAGTTTTCCGTGGTTTCCCATTTTCTCACCAGGAAAATGCTGGAAGTGACCTTAAGTAAGGCACGGCCGCTTCCTTCCCGCTCCTAGTCCTTTTCTATCCCATCGTCGCCATAAGACCTATCTGTGTCGATGCGACTTCAAGCCAGTTGTAAAGAATTGTTGTTTTTGGTTTGGAGTCAAAATTGTTAAAAATGCGTTTTGTACTTCGTGAGTCGTCCACCCGTCGTCATTGACCGTAGAAGCGAGCAATGCGTGTACGCGTTGTCCCCGTGATGATGATTCCTTGTCTGGATTTTCTTATGCAGGAACTTCCGTACTAGGAAATTGGATCTAGCAAAGAAGGCAGCTAAGGATAACATGTTGGCAAGCATAATTGGTAGTCATAAAAAATTTAGTGAAAAATGGAAGGGTATGTATAGGTACTTTAAGGCAGAAACAGACATTCCAGGAATAATTAATGAACAAGGGGACTTTGTACGTGAGGATCTTCAAAAGTATTCAGTCAGCAGTATGTAAAGATTGTTGGTTACAGGGATAATGTCCAGATAGAGGAGGAGACTAATGCTAAAGAAGAATTAAAATTTACATATGATAACAATGACATTTACAATAAGATACAAACGTTGAAAACTAGAAAAGCGGCTGGAATTGATAAGATTTCTGGGGATATACTAAATATAATGGGTTGGGATATAGTACCATATCTGAAGTACTTATTTGATTATTGTTTGCTTGAGGGAGCTATACCAAGTGAATGGAGAGTTGCTATAGTAGCCCCTTGTATAAAGGAAAGGGTGATAGACATAAAGCTGAAAATTACAGGCCAGTAAGTTTGACATGCTTTGCATGTAAGCTTTGGGAAGGCATTCTTTCTGATTATGTTAGACATGTTTGCGAAATTAATAACTGGTTCGATAGAAGGCAGTTCGGTTTTAGGAAAGGTTATTCCACTGAAGCTCAACTTGTAGGATTCCAGCAAGATATAGCAGATACCTTAGATTCTGGAGGCCAAATGGACTGTATCGCGATTGATCTGTCTAAAGCATTTGATAGGGTGGATCATGGGAGACTTCTGGCAAAAATGAGTGCAGTTGGACTAGACAAAAGAGTGACTGAATGGGTTGCTATATTTCTAGAAAATAGATCTCAGAGAATTAGAGTAGGCGAAGCTTTATCTGACCCTGCAATATTTAAGAAGGGAATTCCTCAAGGCAGTATTATTGGACCTTTATGTTTTCTTATATATATAAATGATATGAGTAAAAGAGTGGAATCGGAGATAAGGCTTTTTGCGGATGACGTTATTCTGTATAGAGTACTAAATAAGTTACAAGATTGTGAACGGCTGCAGGGTGTCATCGATAATGTTGTGAGATGGACAGTAGGCGATAAACGGGGTTAAACGTCGGGTTGTGAGTTTCACAAATAGGAAAAACCCTCTGAGTTTTAATTACTGCGTTGATGGAGTGAAAGTTCCTTTTGGGGATCATTGTAAGTATCTAGATGTTAATAAAAGGAAAGATCTTAATTGGGGTAATCACATAAATGGGATTGTAAATAAAGGGTACAGATCTCTGCACATGGTTATGGGGGTGTTTAAGGGTTGTAGTAAGGATGTAAATGAGAGGAGAACCCAACTAGAGTAGAGTTCCAGTGTATGGGACCCTCACCAGGATTACTTGATTCAAGAACTGGAAAAATCCAAAGAAAAGCAGCTCTATTTGTTCTGGGTGATTTCCGACAAAAGAGTAGCGTTACAAAAATGTTACAAAGTTTGGGCTGGGAAGACTTGGGAGAAAGAAGACGAGCTGCTCGACTAAGTGGTATGTTCCGAGCTGTCAGTGGAGAGACAGCGTGGAATGACATTAGTAGACGAAAAGTTTGAGCGGTGTCTTTAAAAGTAGGAAAGATCACAATATGAAGATAAAGTTGGAATTCAAGAGGACAAATTGGGACAAATATTCGTTTATAAGAAGGGGAGTTAGGGATTGGAATAACTTACCAAGGGAGATATTCAATAAACTTCCAATGTCTTTGAAATCATTTAAGAAAAGGCTAGGAAAACTACAGATAGGGAATCTGCCACCCGGGCGTTGCCCTAAATGCAGATCAGTAGTGACTGATTGGTTGATTGGTCCCTTTTTTGTAGTTTCCGCCAAGTAGGTCGTAGAGAATCTTTCCCTCTTTTTGCTCCAACTCCAGCGCACATTTCTGAGAGAAGATAAGGTATTCTTACCCATAGAGAGATAGTGTAATGTTTTTTTTTGTTTTTTTGTTACTTATAGAAAAGCACCTTTTGTTAAATATATTCCTGGTGGCTTGCAAGGCTACCTTTTTTTTTGCTCTAGACGCTAAGGCTTCTGTATCTTGTTCGTTTGATTGGATCAACTCAACAAGGTATTTAAATTATGCACGCAGTTTATTGTCCCGTATTTGGTGTTCAGTTCGGTCGTGTTGCCTTTGATGTTTGTCTTTTTTAATTTGCGAATTGACCACTTAGGATCTCGCTACAATTTCATTTTTTCTTTGTTCTGAAGTTCCCTCTTCCTCCAGTACTCCTTCATATGGGCGCTATGCTGTTTCTTCTTTTCATCCGTCCAGGCTCTTCCCGTCTTTGCAGTTCTTTCGACTTGAAACACGTTCAAATCTTGAATCATGTTCCGAAATATTTTCTTGTCTAACATCTGAACTTCCTTAAACCATGCCGTCGTTGTATTCTTTCTTGTTCCACAGGTAGTCGAATAACTTTTTGGTTAGTCTGGTTATTATTATTATTATTATTATTATTATTATTATTATTATTATTATTATTATCTGAACATTCGCGTCTCGAAATTAGTGATACAGAATGTGTGACGCAATGTTACCTAGCAACCGCGCAGGCTACGATGTGAAGTATAGATGGATGGCCGTGACTGAGAGACATATTGTAAAATATTGGCGTTAAAGTACAGGTAGTCGATTGATCTTGGAGGTTGTGATGTGTGTTGGTGTCCCCCGACCTTACATTGTGTACCGCCCTTTCATACCACTACCTTTCGCCGGCCTTGTTCTCCACAAACTGACTGCCATTTTGAATGATCAGCTGACCCCCCACCCCCACCCCTGACGTCGCTCTATCTCACAAATTCTAGAATGTACTGTAGACCATATAAAAACTGGGCAGGTTGAACGAGAGGCTCCTCCCCACTGGACGTGGGAGCACACCACACTGGACAGAGGCTGGTTCTCTAGTCCCTTCGACTGCTGCTGTTTTGGTTTCAGGTGAGACATAGAGATCAAGTCATGTAAAACATCGCGTTCTTCTAAATCAGACGTCATCACGTAGTTGGTCTAGGGAGCCGGTGTTACGTGCTCCGCTCGGGACGGCTGCCAGTCACGTGACAAGGGAGCAGCGGACAGGCGGGTTGCATACCGTGGCGGTACTGTGCTTGCTGCTCGGAAATGTTACCATATGAACAACAGCAATGAAATAAATCATCTCTGAGGAATTACGAAACATTATAATATAAATAGAGTTGAGTAGAATAATATGAAATGTACGTATATCCTCAAATGTGGTACCTATTTTTACGTTTTGCTAATAATGCTATCTTTTCTCGGCCTTCATATTTATCATACTTGTTGGCATGACATAAGGAACAACGGCGCTGCAGATTAAATTTTTTAATGTGATTCTTATTAAACATTTTGTGTGTTATTTTCTTGAAGTATCAAATACGCTTCTTCCCAGGAAGGTTTGAAACTTGTTGGCATTGATGGCCTACGCTGTGCTGAACTCTCTTCCATGGTAAATGCAACATTTACCGACTAGGCTTGAACGTCGTGTGCTGTGAGGATAAAGGCGGGAACACATTACTGTCACCTCACGTGAGTTCACGCGTATCGTGTCGCAATTTGACCTGTCCAGAAAGATGTAATATACCTTTGCACCACTGACCTTCAGTGCGCTCTACGTCATGCACTTCCCCTACTTGCTCGCTAAGCTGCTCTCGTTCCTCAAGAGTGGGGAGCAAACTGGCTCCGAAGGCATTTCGCTCTCGATTGACAATGCCTGTTCTAAATAATAATAACGGAGTTGGAAATCTCACGCAATTACACGGTACTAAAATTCGTGTTTTGGGCACTAATCCGTAAAGCAACCTTGGATTTGCACGATTTACCGTATTTTGAACTACTTCACTCTTCAAGCAAATTCTGTCTTCATGTGCACTGCCGTTATTCCTATTAGAACTCTTTTTCGCGTCGGTCGTGTCTCTCGGTTCCCTCATTCCCGCCCGTTTTCCACCCCTCATCTTGTTTAAAATTTTGTATGATCGTATAAGGTATTTAAAATTTAGGACTGACTTGTAACGAACTTAACTACCGTTTCGATCAATCTTACTGTTGATTCCTTTGAATTGGGTTACTTGTTCAGTTAAATTTATGAGACTTGTCAACGAATTGGCATAAGTGTTTGGACATCCAAAGATCTGGATTAACTATATAAAGTATTTATATTAAACACACTTTATGCCACCTTCAAAATGTGTCTCAGTTATGCATCGAATTATATTTGTTATGGATGTGAAGTACTGCTGGATGGCCAGGCCTGAGAGACATATTATAAATAATAATGTAATTGGCTTTACGTTCCACTAACTACTTTGTTACGGTTTTCGGAGAAGCCGAGATGCTGCAGTTTAGTCCCGCAGGAGATCTTTTACGTGCCAGTAAATCTACCGACACGAGGCTGACGTATTTTAGGACCTTCAAATACCACCGGCCTGAGCCAGGATCGAATCTGCGAAGTTGGTATCAGAAGGCCACCGCCTCAATCGTCTGAGCCACTGAACCCGGCACACATATTATCAAAGAGGGACGTAAAAGTACAGATAGTCAATATCGTCTTGCAGGCTGTGATGTGAAGTACTGATGGATTGACATCACTGAGACACATATTATCAAAGAGGGGCGTTAGAGTATAAATGGTCGAAGAGATCTTGCAGGCTGTGATATGAAGTATTGATGGTCAAAGGAGAGAAACATACCAGAAAGTGAAAGACGGAGTCAATGGAGAAAACAAGACTCAAATTGTATGGATATCTGTTTAGAATGGATGAGAAGAGGCTGATAAAACGCTTCACAGTAGACCTAAAGTTTCCGACAAATGGTTCAGGGAGGTAAGAAAGGATCTTGAGCAGTCTGAATTAAATCGGGAAGACATCTTAAACCGAAAAAAGTATAGATCAGTGATCGACAGCTTCAGAGGCTTCCAAGGAACAGAAACTGAATAGAGGATGGACAAAGGAAAGAAGACAGGCTGCCAGAGAAAGAATGCAAATATTTTGGCCTGCAAAGAAGTCTTCCAGTAATATGTGATTGTTGGTTAACGTGGTTTGAGATGGTCGTAAACAAATATATATCATTACTATTATTATTGTTGTTATTATTATTATTATTATTTTAGAACTTCGTAATTTGGCTTATTTAAAACCTCGGAGTAGAGCAAAGAACTATAAAAAGCTGGGCATTTTTTTCGGCTGACATAATGAATTAGAATGAGCTGAAAAGAGTATAGAGCACATCGATAAATGAATGTGAAATGAAGTAATATTTCATGTCTATAGGAATCAGAGAAGACAGAACAGAGTGGAAAGAAAAAAGAGGAGGGAAGAAAAAATAATTGAGTGAATTTATTGCTACTCCACTAGTGCGCTGAATCGGTTAAACTCGCATGTTATCATCACCCACTCCTACCCTCACTCCCTTTTTGATTCTAAAATTAATTGAGAAATGGGACTTAAAAACATACACCCACCCACTCACACATTTAGAGTCCTCCTCTCTCTTTCCAGACTTCGATAAAGAATATCTTTAATGTTTAATTGAATTTTAAAATCATTGCATGTAGTAATGGTAGAGAAGTCTGTTTTGCAGAGGGGGGGGGGGGGGGGTTGGACGGAGTTAGCTGCGGAATGAAATTAATGGCAACGGAGAGACGTAAATCAGAGACTTAAAAAGTTTAAAGACTAACTTCATACGCAGGACGATTATATTAAGCTGGGTCGTCAATATATCCATTGTTCATTAGTTGTAGATTTAATTTTCTTTTTTTTCAACTGAGAGGAAGTTATTCCATAAACTCTGAGATAAACCCTGCAAGATTAGTGACAGGGGGGAGAAAAATAAGTAAAGATTTCATGCAGATTATTGAGTAATATCACTAGTAAATTTGGTTTTATTTATTCATTACTTTATAAATATTCACAGAGAATCAAAAGCATTCGTTGATAATCGAGCCGCAGTAAGAATTGGTGTGTTAGGCGTTCTTGGTACCCCCTGTGGATGGGGGACTTAGACGAAGAATACACCTACGGTATCCCCTGCCTGTCGTAAGGGGCGACTAAAGGGGGCGACCAAGGAATGATGGAATTGAACCAATGAGATTACCTGTGATAAGTACCACTATATCATGAACACCAGGGGTCTGTGATTAGTGGCATCGTGGGTGGATCTTAAGAGACATAGATTAGATATTGTTTGTTTAAAGTTTTGTTTTGTTTCTGTGTGTTTTGTTGTCTTTATTGCCTGTAAGCCGATGGTGTATACTAGGGTGGGCAATAAAGAGATGTTTTACTTACTTACATCGTGGGTGGACCACTATGGGTTCACAGTACCCGTGATTAGAACCACTATGGGTTTACGTTACCCGTGATTAGTACCACTATATGCGGAACACTATGGGGTCTGCGTTGCCTGTGATTAGTACCACTATGTGAGGAAAGCCACAGGTCTGAGCGTTCCTGTGATTAGTACCACTATATACAGATGGTGGTCGTGAGGGTGGTAGTGGTGGTAGTAGTAGTAGTAGTAGTAGTGATTATTGTTTTAAAAGGAACTACGACTAGGCGACCATCCTCTATATAACACTAATCAGAAAGAAAGAAGGGATCCGACACTTCGAAAAATGAAAGTATCGGCCAACGGAAGACAAGGGCCTCAAAGGGCGTGAAACTTACCGACTCCGTAGATCTCAATACCTAATACCGTCGGGGTCGGAACAGAACAAGTGTTGACCAAGGGAGGTCGGATGGGACAGATGCAAGTGAGGAGCCTGGCACAAGTAAGTGGAAGCAATGCCAGGACTCGGCTAAGGGTCCCGTGGTCGCCAACCCACGCTCCCAAGTTCAGAGCCCCCTTTTAGTCGCCTCTTACGGCAGGTATGAAATACCGGGGGTGTTACTCCACGGCCCCCACCCTCAGGGGGACACTATATGCAGAACACTATGGGTTTACGTTGCCTGCGATTAGTACTATTATGTGAGGAACACCGTGAGTCTACTTCATCAACGATTAGTACCATCATAAGGTGCCGGTGATCAATATTTTGAACCCCTTTAGACAACAGTCATCATCGATTTAAGATTGTGTTTACCGGGCGAGTTGGCCGTGCGGTTAGGGACGCGCAGCTTTGAGTTTGCATCCGGGAGATAATATGTTCGAACACCACTGTCGGCCGGCAACCCTGAAGATAGTTATCCGTGGTTTCCCCCGCCAAATGTGGGGCTGTACCGTAATTAAGTACACGGCCGCTTCCCGCCCACTCCTCGGCCTTTCCTATCCCATCGTCTCCATAAGACCTAACTGTGTCGGTGTGACGTAAAATATAGTAAAAGGTAAGAAATAAGATTTTGCTTTGGAAGCGGTCCCATACCATTGTTTTAAGTTATGTTATGGGAAGGTGGGGCATAGCGGGTCGGATCTACTGATTGCTTTAGCTGTATAATCATTGTCCATCGTCGTCTCTTTGAATTCTAGCCAGTGGATGGATTTTTGTATTTTAATCATCATTACATTTCGTGTCATCTCCCACTATTAGGGGTTGATGACCTAGATGTTGGCCCCTTTAAACAACAAGCATCATCATCATCATCATCATCATCAACTCGTCCATGGTTAGACAAGGTTGTAATATATCACCTTAATTGTTCGTATTTTACCTGGATCATTTACACAAACATAACAAGTGGCAGGGAAGAATTCAGTTTAGTGAATATGTAGATAGAAGTTTTGCCTATGCCAATGATTTATTCTTAATGGCATACTTGCTGCATTGTAACATCTTATAACTTCAAAAGTAGTTGCAGTGAGTATGATATGAAAATTAGCCTTTGCAAGAATAAAGTGATGTTAGTAGGTAAGAAACCTGAGAGAATTGAATGTCACGTTGGGAGTATAAAGCTGGGAGTACGATGTTGAGTCATAAGTCATGGCAACTGTTTTTCTTTTCTCGCGAACAGGAGACAACACGGAAAATCTTAAGATATGCATTTGGAAACGTACGGTATGTACTTGGCGTATGATGCCACTAGATGGTGTATGTAAACAACAAAGTGGGTCTAAGCATGTCCCCCAAGTGTGTGAGTGAGAGCGTCACAAAATGGAAGTCAACAAGCAGGAGCAACGATCGTTTATTAAAATAGCAGTTCTCCGCGGCAGAAATGCACGCCAATGCCATGCAGAGCTGTGGGAAGCATTAGGTGAGCATGACATGCCCTATAGAATAGTGGCGAGGTGGGTGGAGACGTTCAAACTTGGTAGAGTATCAACTGCCAATTTGCCTCGCCCAGGCCGTCCATTGTCCATGGACAAAGATGTACGGATAATGGTTGTCGATCAGTGTCTGTAACCAGTGGAGACCTGTCCTTTGTACGTAGTCTTGTGTATTTGCTGCCTATACCATAATAAAACAATGTTTACCAATGGCCTGAGTTCTGTCACTTTACTACGAGAATATCCTGAAGTCAGAATTTGTCTTCAGGCACTATGCATAAGTACATACCCTATATTCCCAAATGCATATTTTAGGTTTTCCGTGTTGTCTCCTGTTCGCGAGAAAAAAAATGGAGCCATGACTTATGACCCGACCCTCGTAATTTCATGTTTTTAGGAAGTGTATTCTCCCAGGATGTTAGTATTGTAAGTGAGAATGCATCGAGATGCAGCAAAGCTAATGGAGTGAACTCGCAAGTTTGATCGACAGTATTCTGAAAGAAGGGTCTAAGCTCACTCTTCATTTCCCTAGAACACTTGTTCACTGACACCTCAGTCATTGGGGACAGCTGCTGTTGGAGCTTTTCAGGATCAAACCACTATTTTGGCTAAATATTCTGCCGGCCTATAGAATATAGGTTTAAAATAAAACTATCGGTAAAACTACTGGAAACTCTTCGAAATCGATGGTTAGTTAGGACAGGTCTCCACTGGTTACAGACACTGATCGACAACCATTATCCGTACATCTTTGTCCATGGACAATGGACGGCCTGGGCGAGGCAGATTGGTAGTTGATACTCTACCCCATTTGAACGTCTCCACCCACCTCGCCACTATTCTATAGGGCATGGCATGCTCACCTAATGCTTCCCGCAGCTCTGCATGGCATTGGCGTGCATTTCTGCCGCGGAGAACTGCAATTTTAATATGCGATCGTTGCTCCTGCTTGTTGACTTCCATTTTGTGACGCTCTCACTCACACGCTGAACTTGGGGGTATGCTTAGACCCACGTTGCTGTTTATATACACCACAAAACTTGTAAAAGAATAAACTCATATTAAAAGAAACGAAATTTGCGGTTGATGTTAGTCGGTTCGAAGTAGGAGGGAAAGTAAACTCGGGTCCTCATACCGAGGTGATACAGCTATTTTCAGACACAACCCCAATGGAGGTGAGCTGGATGTACCATTTTACCCACATACCAGCCCCGCCTGCCATTCTAAAATTTCTGTCGTAGTGCCGGAAATCGAACCCGGGTCTCCAAGGTAGGCAACTAATAGTGCTAACCGTTATGCCTCGGAGGTGGAGGAGTGAGGGCCCTATTCGGGCTGGAGATTTCGAGGTTTGCCATCGTTGTCTCCAGCTTTTTTGAAATTGAATCGCGTGGTGAAGCATGTTGAGGATCCAAAACGTTTGAAGTATTTTGTCTAGTAAATGTTCGCAACTTAGTATTTCCATTTTTTAAAATTATATATATAAGGAAAAAATCACAGTTGCACTCTGAGCTGTCATTCAGAGCCCGGATGTTTAGACAGTAAATGGTTAGAATGCAAAGTAATTTGGCTAGCATGACCGCTCTTCCATAATGTAGCGAGACTAGCATAACTTGTAGGGGTTCTAACAGGCCGAACCCTTAATGTTTATGCAAATCACATGGCAGAACTGGTGTCTGGGCTAGTGTATACTTGTTATTCGCTTCAATAAGTTTGCATTCTAACCTATAAATGCTTAAACATCGGGGCCATAGGCATCATCATCATCATCCAGTTTACACATAGAAGATCGAATGATTTTGTCATCAGTGGAAAGATATTGAATATTTATCCCTTTGAACGAGCTTAACATCCTTTTTTCATGTCGCTGGTTGGGTTGGGAACCCTGACATTTTCGTCAGAGGAAGTCAGGGAATTTTTCCCTTGGGAAATGGAGTAGACACGCTGGTTAATGACAGATATGGAATATCGTGCTATCATATTACTGCACCCCCCCCCCTTTCCCTCCCCATTACCTGAGATACTGTGCGTTGTCCCATAACATTTAGTCTTACGGCTCGGCGTTTCCTAAAACTATTATATTTACCTTGTTTATTTTCACGGATTTTATTTTTACTTTGCTGTCATCTGCATTGGCAGTGCCGTTATTTTAATTTTATTCTCCTCTAATATATGTTTATTGTCAGATACGCCCTGTTCTATGCGCCACCTGCACACGAGGAAGGAAGTTTGAACTAACCTATTGCACCACAAAACTTCAATTCAGGTAAACCTGATATTTACGATATTACCAGCAAAAAAAAAGCCCTCTTGTATTTTTTTCTCATCTCTTTCTTCCCCTCTTCTCGCTCGACAAAACTATATATTTGCACGTATCATTGGTGGAGAAAAAATAATAAAAAATACTATACTCACACACACACAAACTCTCTCTCGTTCACTTTGCGTTTTTTTTTAAAGTGTGGTGGTGGGTTCTCCATTGTCGCACCAACAGTCCATTAGAATCATTTAAAACCTGCCTGAATATAACCGACGTTTAAAACCCCCCCACACCCTCTGCTGCTGCAATCCCTACTGCCCTCTGCTGTGGCTGGTCATAAATACTATGACCGTGTGATCATATTGGTATAAGCATAGGGCTTAATAATTGCAACCGAAAAATAGAATTTGATGTCTATTAAAACGGAACACTCACCTCGCCAATGCCACCCCTTTTCCTCCCCCTCCCCCCACCCTCGGTTTTTTTTTATCCAGCACTACAATACAGGGTATGTGAGTGAGAGAGATATAGAGCAATATTTGGCTTGTTTTGCGAGGGTGGCTGAATGCTAGTTGTGGTATTGAAATTCTTCCTATACAAAACGAACAATAAAAAAATTCCATTCACTATTTATCCCTTTCCGTTATGTTATTGCAATTCATCTGTATTAATAAAAAGACCGGTTCGTCATGTTTTTAAAATCAGTATCGGATTTCATTACAATGCTTTGGTGAGTTCTCTATAAAAAATGGTTGTTTTACATTAATATTAGTTGAAGAAATTATTGATCATAATACTGTGAACTTTCTAGCAAAAAAGAGATCGACTGAACAGATAAGTCCCCGAGCACAGTGCATTTACGACCGAAAGGGAAGGTCCATCCTACGCCCAAGGTTAAGGTAAAGGTGATGGTGGTGATTATTTCTTTAAAGAGAAAGTACAACTAGACGACCATCCTCTATATAACACTAATCAGAGAGAAAATATGGAAGGCACCGGCTCAACAAAGACAAGGGCCACAAAGGGCGTGAAAATCTATACCTAATACCGTCGGGGTATTAAGGTAAAGATATTTAAAAGGGTACGTCTGCAGAAGATCAGGAGAAATCCCTGAATGGTATGGACAGAGTCTTTGGGAGGGAATGAAAAAATCCACAGCCTGTTCGTTTTGATCCTAAAGACTGGACAGGCTCGGGACTTGGGTTCGATTGTAGGAGCGATTAACACCAAATCAGATTTACCTCTTACCAAGAAATGACACCTTATATTGATGATAATACACTGACTGACAGGGCAAATGCAACACCAAGAAGTAGTGGTTCGAAAGGGATGAAAGTTGGGGAAAAAACAGAGACGGCACGGACGAATAATTGATGTTTATTTCAAACCGATATGCAGGTTACACAATGCGCACGGCATCGACTCAGTAGGACGTAGGACCACCGCGAGCGGCGATGCACGCAGAAACACGTCGAGGTACAGAGTCAATAAGAGTGCGGATGGTGTCCTGAGGGATGGTTCTCCATTCTCTGTCAACCATTTGCCACAGTTGGTCGTCCGTACGAGGCTGGGGCAGAGTTTGCAAACGGCGTCCAATGAGATCCCACACGTGTTCGATTGGTGAAAGATCCGGAGAGTACGCTGGCCACGGAAGCATCTATACACCTCGTAGAGCCTGGTGGGAGATGCGAGCAGTGTGTGGGCGGGCATTATCCTGCTGAAACAGAGCATTGGGCAGCCCCTGAAGGTACGGGAGTGCCACCGGCCGCAGCACATGCTGCACGTAACGGTGGGCATTTAACGTGCCTTGAATACGCACTAGAGGTGACGTGGAATCATACGCAATAGCGCCCCAAACCATGATGCCGCGTTGTCTAGCGGTAGGGCGCTCCACAGTTACTGCCGGATTTGACCTTTCTCCACGCCGACGCCACACTCGTCTGCGGTGACTATCACTGACAGAACAGAAGCGTGACTCATCGGAGAACACGACGTTCCGCCATTCCCTCATCCAAGTCGCTCTAGCCCGGCACCATGGCAGGCGTGCACGTCTATGCTGTGGAGTCAATGGTAGTCTTCTGAGCGGACGCCGGGAGTGCAGGCCTCCTTCAACCAATCGACGGGAAATTGTTCTGGTCGATATTGGAACAGCCAGGGTGTCTTGCACATGCTCAAGAATGGCGGTTGACGTGGCGTGCGGGGCTGCCACCGCTTGGCGGCAGATGCGCCGATCCTCGCGTGCTGACGTCACTCGGGCTGCGCCTGGACCCCTCGCACGTGCCACATGTCCCTGCGCCAACCATCTTCGCCACAGGCGCTGCACCGTGGACACATCCCTATGGGTATCGGCTGCGATTTGACGAAGCGACCAACCTGCCCTTCTCAGCCCGATCACCATACCCCTCGTAAAGTCGTCTGTCTGCTGGAAATGCCTCCGTTGACGGCGGCCTGGCATTCTTAGCTATACACGTGTCCTGTGGCACACGACAACACGTTCTACGATGACTGTCGGCTGAGAAATCACGGTACGAAGTGGGCCATTCGCCAACGCCGTGTCCCATTTATCGTTCGCTACATGCGCAGCACAGCGGCGCATTTCACATCATGAGCATACCTCAGTGACGTCAGTCTACCCTGCAATTGGCATAAAGTTCTGACCACTCCTTCTTGGTGTTGCATTTGCTCTGTCAGTCAGTGTATATACAATTACTTTACCTATGCACAGGTATTAGACAGTATTTCTCTGGTTAGCACTTACCCCCTGTGGGTGGGGGACGCAGATGAATACACCAACGGTATCCGTGGCCTGTCATAATAGGCGACTAAAAGGGGCGACCAAGGGATGATTTAATTAGAACCATGAAACTATTTGTGACTAGTATCATCACGCGGGGAATACCATGGTTCGCCTTTACTTGCTAGTAGTACCACTATGTTAGGTACACAATAGGTTTGTGGTTAGTAGCAGCCAAGAGTGGTTCACTGTGGGTTTCCACAACCTGCGGAACATCACGAGCTTACTGTGCGTCTGCGTTGCCTGTGATTAGTACCCACTATGTAGGGAACACCGCGGGATAGTAGGAGTCGCCTATATGAGGTGCGCCGTGGGTTTGCGTTGCCTACGTGTGGCGCCATTATGTGAGGAACACCACAGGTCTGCGTTACCTATGCGACGTGCAATACTTGTGAATAGTACCATAACGTTTGGAACACCGTGAGTTTACGCTGCCTTTCATTAGCACTGCAAGTTGAGAAATACCATGGTTCTACTTTACTAGCGATAAGTACCATTATGAGGGAACGTTGACCTGGATTTTGAACCCCTTTAGACAACAAGCATCATCGATTCAGGATTGTGCTTTGGAGTCATATCGTTTCTGGAAAGGCGAGGCATTGCGTGTCAGATCTACTGATTGTTTTAGATTCATACTAGCTGGATTCTCAGAGAGACTGACCTTGTGGTTTTCCTAACTGAAGTGAACATAGGCCATTACAAAAACGTCGCTAGGAAAGCAGCGATTAAAAGCAATAATATATAAAATACTCGATGAAAGGAAGAAATGAACATTTTCTCACTTTTAACGAAAAGGACTACGCTGCCGATCTAAGAGTCCAAAGTTCCAGAACTGGAATGATCAAAGCCGCAGACTATGCCCTTCTACTAATCTGTTTCCTAGGAGTACCCGATGAGTCGGAAAATCTTAATTCACTACACTGGCGGCGGAAAGAAACTATCTGACTTGGAGGCAAGGAATAGGCATCGTGTGTTGTGTAGCCCGTAGCTCTGTGTTCAAAGCCAGCGGTCCTTACACAGCTGATGTGTGAGGTGACTGTACTTGGGGGAGTGAAAGTAAGGCTTAGTCGTTCCGAGGTATAAGCATGGGGCCGGACCGCCTGCTGTGCCGTAAGGAAGAGGGACTTGTAAATAGACAGTATTTAGTAAGTGTGGCCGTTCGTGTGTGTGTTGGGTCATGCTGAAATAAATAGGATGTGTCAATGCCAGACGTGACTAAGCACCATCTGCCACATTTTGAGTAAATGAAGGATGAAGTTAAGAACGGATTTAAAAGTATAGCAGCTTTCAAAATAATTTATTGAAGCATCGGAAAAATGAGAAGAGTATCCTCCTTCATAATGAAAACTATTTCATAGTTACTCTTACACTAGTATGCGTATCAGTACTTCAAATTCTACAAATTATGTCCTCGAAGAAATAAATACAGGGTCTTTATTTATGCTTGGCAAGGAATTTCTCGCTCGATCTTGGCGCCGATGACAGGCCGCTACCGGCCGCTGGCGCGCGCGGTTTCCGGCATTTCTTGCAGTTGCTGAGAGCTGAGCTCCGAGATAGTAGGGTGTTCAATGAAGCTACTGCGTACTGTATTTCGTATTGTATACTGTTTTATTGTGATTGTGTATAGTGCTGTAATGTATGTGAATTATTCGTTACGTGAACGCGTGTATCTGCACAATACATAAGTGCAGAAAATCGTGCGCTAGGACAAAAGTTTCGAGCGAAATTTCCAGAGAGACCCATTCCTATCAATCGGACAATAAAACAACTGGCCAAGAGATTCAAACGTGCAGGTTCAGTAAACAATAAAAATAGACGTAAAGGTCGTTATCTCCTTTCTAAAGCGTGTTTGGTACGAGGATCATAAGTAAAAATCTGTGGCCCTCTCGTAGCCCAGATTTAACAGCATGTGATTTTTACTTGTGGGGAATGTTAAAAAATGTAGTTTATGGGAACAGCCCTCACACACTAGATGAACTTAAAGACAATATAAGAGCAGCAATTGCATGCAGCAGTGCTGAAGAACTTGCTAGAGTAACCGAAAACTTCATTAGGAAATGTCGATTGTGTTTGGGAGCGCATGGGGAACATTTTCAACATAAACTGTAAACATGGTGAGTAAAATGCATGGTAATGATTTTGAGCGTAAGCTGTAAACATGGTGAGTAAAATGCATGATAATGATTTTGAGCATAAACTGTAAACATGGTGAGTAAAATGCATGGTAATGATTTTGAGCACCGTATTCTGCCGTACATACGCACGCGCGGTAGCCGGCAACTGAACCGTCACTGGCGGCCCAGGTCGCGCTAGAAAGTCCTCGCCAAGCATAAATAAAGACATTGTATAATATGCCCTCCGACAGTCAGCATGTTTTAGGACGTAAAGACAATGGGGAGAAATTATTTGTTCTTTGGATAATTGCACATACACTGTCACAGGAATTAAACTATACTATGCCCTCGTCATCCTGATCTCTCTGCTGTTGCCAGATTTCTGTAGAACTGATGATGAATGGGAGGAATATACTTCAACAGCTCCAATAGGTCAGTCGTTATCCTGTGCACCTGGTGATACAAGAGTGGGATTGTGCCCCTAAATCCACTTGGGCGACAACTGTTCTCTTACTCAGATCAACGGTCACTGGAACGAAATCTTGAAAATTGTAGAAAGCTGTGAACTTAAGTGGACTGTCTTTTTAGAGAGCAATATGTCGAATCTGAAACCATTGCATTTTTGCCCTGCGATAGATGCTTTCCTGTTAATGATCTCATTGCGATGCTGTCGCGCATGTGAGTGATGTGGAAATGAGATTTCTTCTTTTTTGCTGATACAATGAGAAGCGGGCATACCTGATTCATTAGAAGAGGTATTTTCTTCCGTCTGATATGTCCTATCATCGTTGCTAAAAGTAGATAAGTCGGATACCGATGAGCTGTCATGTAATATCACCGCATCTCAGCACTTAGTCATGTATGGCTCACACATCACATCACAGTCGTCCTTACAGTGCCAGACTTGCTCACTGCTGGCAGCACGTTACAGAAACAGTGAGGTGGTTAGTCGTAAGTGGCGTAGATAGAATGCGATCTTTTCTACTCCTTACACTGTAAACGTCAAAATGAGCCACGGTGGCGCTTAATCACCTCTGGTACTGAGCCACTCAAATAGAATAATGAAAGAGACGAAGTTTTATTCGTAACAAATTAGGGACAGGGAACGTATGAAGGAGTAACAGAAAACTCCTTAAAGAGTGAAAGAAATTAACTTGTTGCTGGACTCTAGGTGTTCAGTTAGCTTGTAAAGAAAGTGCTTACCGATATGGTTAAATGGTGTATCAATTGATGGCTTTGAAATGCCGGTATAAAATACTCTGCATTCAGTTATTTGTATCTGGCAAACCTTCCGGCGCCACTTATTTTTTAACACGGCCCATACGTCGTGTCATTTATTACATCAACAGAGCCAATTATTGCTGTTTAATTCGTGTTAAAAACGCACCTATTATATGTGTTAAATACTTGGGCGCTCGCAGCATTCCTCGTTTTCCGTTGCCATTCAATTATTGTCGAAGAATTGACGCGCTTCAATATACAGGCGAATATTGAAAAAGCATTCTAACACGCACTCACTGACTCTCTCACTTTTTTTTTTATTCTCTCACCTATTCTCTCTGTCTTTCTCCATTTCCTCTCTCCCTTTCATACTGCCAACCGTCCTCCCACTCTGTACACCGATTCAGTTAAAAAAATTAAAAACTGAAATAAAAAAAAGCACCGAGGAGAGGGGGTGGTGATATACCTGTACCACTCGTATAAAATTGAATCAATTTTCCATTTAATGCAACGTTGTTATGAGATCGGAATATATTATGCCTGTGGTCGGGTTCAATTGTTCCCTAATATCGCGGTTTCACTCTGCTGGATCTTGCATTTTAAACAGAATTCCGCTTGAAGGTATATCATTGATTATAGCGGAAACTGCACTCAATTTTGCAATATCAAGGCAGAATTGGAATATGACGTATTTCGAGAATCGTTATCAAAATAGTACGCATGCACTGGAACAACTATTACATATATATATATGTTTTTAGTACTTCGAAATACCTTCTTATTCTTATACTGTAACTTTTGCTCCGCCTGGTTGCGGGGACCGCTACATGGATTTGGTGTCTCAGTGTCTTTCTATTCAGGCGACATCTGGATGGATATTTACTACTGCTACTAAAATGTTTTCATTCCTCCCCTGAAGGGGGAGGCGGGTCACCTAACCGGTAACGTTGTCTCTCAGGCAAGGGGATTTGTATTGGGAGAAGGAGATGCTCTGAGAAGGTGAGAGTGTTGGCGGTCGTGGCCTATACTAGGAAAATGTCCCGGCATTCGCCTCAGTGCGGGAGAATGGAAAACCGCGTCCGGTTCCATGGTTAAATGGTTAGCATGCTGGCCTTTGTTCACTGGGTTATCGGGTTCGATTCCCGGCAGGGTCGGGAATTTTAACCATCGTTGGTTAATTTCCCTGGCATGGCGGCTGGATGTATATGTCGTTTTCATCATCTTTTGATCCTCATCGCCACGCGCAGGTTGCCTACGGGTGTCAGATCAGAAGACCTGCAGCTGACGAACCGAACGTGTCCTCGGACACTCCCGGCACTAAAAACCAGACGCCATTTAATTTCATTTTCGTCCGCCGAATACAGAGGCGCAGAGCCACGCTAGAGCCGTTGCCACCCCTCCTCTGTTCGGTTGGCTGGTCGGAGTGCAGAGCTGTCGGACCACAAACTAGCTGTGGCCACTTTGCATCCGCCGACCCGGATATTCACACTCTTTATGTATGTAGTGTATCGGCCCACCGTTGCTTAGGCCGTCCCTTTAGTCTTCTGCCGACGGTCTCTTGGCAGTTTTGTCGCCTCCTGTTCGTAAAAGCGTCCTAAAACACCAGAGACGGCTCTCGTACATCTTCTCGTGCGTTGGTGCAACGCCAGTCCGGTTTTTAATGCTGTCTTTAGAAACGCGATCAAATGTAGTGATCGCTGTCCACCTGAGCTTCCTATAGTTAGTAGAATTTAAGAGCAATGAGTTCAGCTTACTTTTTCATTTCTCGGCCCATACTGACGTATGGTTTACTTGCTTGGAATCCCACAACAGGAGCAAGCTGCAAGCCGAAAAGCTAATTAACAGTCACTCCCCGTCTTATGCAGTAACGTTACCTTCCATTGAGACTGTTACGGAGTATTGTGGATGTGCAGAGGTGAAAGAAGGTGCTGGGGTGAACAGGTCTCAAAATACGAAATTAAAGTTAATTTAACAAGGTTATATTTTCTTTTCCAGATCAATAAATAACAATTATAACAGGTACTCAGTAGCCTAGCAACAATTCGAGAGTGTACAATTACAGTGTTACAGGATTTGGGCTCCGAGAGCCAGACACACAATTCTTGAGCTATAAGCCCAACCTTACGATATACAAGATTCAACAAAGGGGCAGAAGACCCCAATCATGCCCAGGAGCACTTGCTCCCAGTTACACAGTAAAGCCTCCTCGAGGCACGCAGAAACAAATTTTAAGAAAGAGCGACCCGCTCTTAAGTTCAAGCCTATCAAAGGCCACACCAAACTCCACTTTCAAGTTGACCTCCAAACACAAATAACACAGGGGTAAAAATACCCAACCTACTGAGGCCTATTCAGTGAAGAAACAGGACCATTACGTGGCCTCCAAAATATCAACTTGAGAGGAGGCGAAACTGCACTCCTAATATACTTTACTAAAACCTACTTGGCACTAGGCCGCTAATGCAAGGGCTAATCCCATACTAAAGAGGTGACTTATATAAGAAAACTATTTACATTACATTAAAAGGGAAGAAACGGTTGTGAAAATAAGTTCACCTCAAAGTAATATGAGTGGGAGTTCGAGAGGGTTAAGCACTCTCTATCCCAATTTGTAGTTTAAAAAGATAGAATAGATACCAAGTGTCTTTACATTTTAAAGGAAAGTTACATGGTAAAAGGCTTCGGACCTGCCCCGAGAGTTAAACTGCTGAGCTAGCAAGAAAAGAAGTTATTAAAAGGCCATTACCTGGTGGTTGAACTGCTGCCCGAAGAAAGAGGCGCTTCCCGCCCCCTGCTACATAATTTACACAATGATAGATGTTACTGAAGTGGCCCGGAGACCCGAAAATCAGCAGTTTATATACCCTCGTGGAAAGTTCGAGGCGTTTCGTGAATGATAACACCCTCCCACAAGCATTTTATTGGTTAATGGCAAAAACTACTACACTAGACAAAGAAGAAACACCTTATTGGTGGAAAATTAATTACAGAAATTCCTTATTGGTCAAATTCAAAACTGGCGGAAAGAAAGGGTTAACATTGCCAACTTAAACAATGGCAGAAAGAAATTTAATAAAGAACAAACTTATAAGTACTAAATTTCTTCAAAAAAAGGTTCCTTCACTTCGCACTAGGCTGCACAATTGTAGTTCTTAAGTAGTGTCCTCTAGAAGAGAATGTCCACACTTCTTACTACAGGCAAAACAAAAATACATCGAAAACGACCCAGTTCAGAAACTTCAAAATTTACAAGTAGGGACATCTTCTGAGAAACTTGAGAATTAACACTGTAGATAAAGTTCAGGCTTCCTCCAGTAGAGGAGTTTCAACTGGCGCAAAGTTTGAATTAGCGGCGTGGAGGTGTACCACCTGGTACAGAGACAAACAAACAAACAAACTGACCTGATCTTTCTCCGGAAATCCCTCTCTGCCTCCATAGAAATACACCCCTTCCAATGTGCGTCACTGGTTTATCGCTCCGCTCGGAGAGGAGAAGAAGTTACCTTTTTTCTTTTTTCTTTTTTTCTGTCTTTCGCTGCAATTTCAGAGCCAAAAAGGTGATGTCATTCACTTGATCGTGGAAATGCATAGTAACGTTGAAGTCCTATACATACTGGAAAATTTCCTGAAAGTTTCACCGGAATGTGAGAGATGATGATGTAGTGTAAGAAGCATTTTGTTCGCGACAAAGTGCTAAAAAATTATAAAAGAGGGCGTGGATGTACTCTCTATACGCATGACCACTTCCTTTTAAAAGTTACGCTTAGAGCATCAGAAATGGCGGTAGGGTGAAAATAATAACATGTCTTGAAAGAGAAAGATTTAAGTAACTTTTCAAACAAAAAAACAAAAACAAAAAAACTGAAAACCTGGTGTCGTGGACAGAAATGGCCGGAATTTCAGTCGTGACTCTCCTTCAGTCGATTAACCGATATGTTTGCTACGCACTCTCAAAGTAGAGTGGTCATCCGAACCGAACGTTTAATAAGTGCGTCGATTCTTCGTCGTGACCTTGAATATTTCTGGGTACCGTTCTTATTGGCGGAAGTGTAAACACTTCCCCTAAGTATACCTAACTTGACCATACTATGCGCGGTTTATAGTTTATGCCGTTTTAAAATCTTCCATACTTTTCACACTGGCATCCGATTTCTAAGACGCGTTCACCTCCAAAGAAAAGTGCTAAGGTTAATGACAGAAAACTCATTGTTTCTTGCACTAAGGCTGACGAGCCTATGGTGGCTACTTTCTGTACAGAGTGTACCCCGCTTCTTATCGCACCCAGTCTGCTACATAAATACTCGGGTTAGTTACATGTTGAGGAAACAATTTAATTACAAGAAGACGTGATATCTGTTTGGTTGACAAGCTCCTTGCTGAGACAATCTCCAGGTGGTTTGCATTCCATACCGCGCCTGCCCTGCCCACTAATTGGAAACAGAATTAAAACCAAACTGGATTACTCCTACCGGGGGCAGACTTTTTAATCAGACGCCACAGCCTTCTTGACTTGCTTCTGTCTTCAGCCTGAGAAAATAGATGTACTTCCGTTTGTATCCCGAGCTATTTAAGATGGCATTACCTTAGATTGGTTCTAACCAAACGTAACCACTCTTTAAACCTAGGCTTTTTCTTTACAGTTATGCTGGACTTCTATGTGGCCTGTCTCCGCGAACAGAAATTAAATCGTTGAAAAGTAATTGCAAATTCGAAATAAACACAGTAATGATGCTTTCAGAAATGGACATGACCCACTTGAAATTGTGACATCATTCAAATACTTGGGTATTACACTACAGATCACATGCACAACATAAGGTAGGGGGCCCATATTTCGTGTCCTTAGCAGATTTGTACTTGTAGAGAAATTAACGAATATTATGGACAAGGTTAAAAATTGGTCTGTACATTACTGAAAATGTTCTCCACTTACGGGCAGGTTACAATGAAAGTGTTATAACGTAAGGTGGTCAATATTTGACATAAACACTACCAAAACTAAACTGCCAAAAATGTGTTCGTAATTTCGTCCCCCATCAAATTTATGAAAAGTACAATTAATTTTAATATGTATTTCCTTTCTGACCTTACCAAACACTTTTCTTATAGTGAATTACTTAAAGGCCATTCATGAAAAATGTCTTCTTGGCATTCTTTTTAACATAATCTTTCAGCGTTGCTCGTGGGATGTTCAACTCTTTACTTGCGCGTTTGTAACCCATGATCTTTCCCCTCATACCTGCCTTATCCCACGGTTTCGATTTTTCCCATCTGAAAATAATAATAATCTGAAACTTCATGAATAACAAATAAAATGGAAGGGGACGAAATTATGAACATTCCCCGATTTAATATAATGGCCACTACACTAATTCATGCCAACCACTTCACTGTAGCTGTTACATGCCAGGAAGTACACCACACGACTGAAACGCAGTCCAGTATTTCATACACATATCAGTGCTCACTCTTGGAACAAAGGGCTCTTAATTTGAATGCTGCACTAACTCAGTCAGCTAAGCACGAAAAATGAATCCCCCTTGTTCACGAAAACTAAACGTGGTGCACACAATCAACTCTCACAGCAAGAAAGCGGGATGAGGCTACGCGTGTGCGCACGGCTAAATATTAGGTACCAAGTGTGCAAACTGGAAATCCCTACGGGGACGAAATTAGGTGCGGAGACGGAAATTGACCCCTCCCCCCCCCCATATACTCTCCACATAGAAGAAAAAGTGGCGGCAGCAACTAAAGCATTATACGATATCCTCAAATCACAGAACTTCTCAGTAGACACGGCCATGGCGTTATTCAAGCTTAAAATTGCTCCAGTTGCTACGTACAGCAGAGAGCTAATATCGCACACGCTAATCGTGAAATTGTTCAGCTCTCAAAATTTACATATATTTTAGCAAATGAATATTTCTTCTTACAAGATATAAAACTCAATTTTGCGCTTCTTGACACTGCCGCATCGATAGTTGGACCGGAAGAAAGACGGCAGAAAGCCCAGCAGACCCATGAAGGCTTCCGTGCAACAGAAGTAATGAGAAGCGACGAAAGGACAAGACCAGACTACAAGCTACGCCACGTCCTCACAAGATTTGCTATCCACAGATTCCATGGAAGGATATGTCTGAACTCCAGATTCCATGTTCCGCACGAAAGGTGTGTATCTGTCGCCTGTGTGGCATGACCTGCTCTAGGTATCACCTAATGGACTGCAGAAAAAGAACACAACCCATCAGCACATTTGCTAAGGACTGGTAAAATGTATGTACATAATGTTTTAATAATATATTATTTAATTTAATATATCTCACCACGAACCTACTACGCTGGCGTGATACTCCCACGTGGCGCGTCCCAGGTGGCGAATAGGGGTTCCTAACCGGCTTGCCGGCGGACTTGAGGGAAATAAAATACCTCTCGCGGACCAAACACACAACCCCCTGTGGGTGGGGGACGCCGACGAAGAATACACCCACGGCATTCCCTGCCTGTCGTAAGAGGCGACTAAAAGGGGCGACCAAGGGATGATTGTCTTGCAACCAGGAAACTACTTGTGATTAGTACCACCACGCGGAGAACATCATGGGTCGCTTCTACTTGCGCATAGTACCACTATATTAGGTACCAACTAGGTTTGTGATTAGTAGCACACAGGAGCACCGTGCGGTCGGCTTTTGCAGTATCTGTGATTAGTACCACCATATGAGCGGGACCATGGGATGATAGCTACCATGGTTCTGCCTTGCGTATGATTAGTACCCACTATATGAAGAACACCACGGGATAGGGGAAGGTTCCTGTGGTTAGTACTCTTATGTGCTGAACACCATAGGCTTGCGTTGCCTGTAAATGGCGCCGCAATGTGAGAAAAACCATAGGTCTGTAGTATATGTCGAATTTCATAACCTGTGAGTAGTACCGTAATGTGTGGAATACCGCGAGTCTCTGCTACTTTTGATTAGTACCGCAGCATGACAAATACCATGGTTCTACATTCCTAGCGATAAGAACTGTTAGGAGGGGCCGATAACATGGATCTTGGACCCCCTGTAGACTGCAAGCATCATCGATTCAGTGTTATGCTATAGCAGCAGTCCCTTGGTCAGTAATCCTATTGTTTTCGGTCAATTTCTGTGAATGTAAGGCATTGCGGGTCGCATCCACTGATTGTTTTAAATTCATATCCATTCATTCATTCTTCGTCCTCACATTTTGAATTCTGGTCAGTGGAGAATTTTGGACTTTTAATTTGTCGTTCCATTTCGTCTCATTTCGTCTCATTTCGTACCATTAGGGGCCGATGACCACGATGTTAGGCCCCTTTAAACAGCAAGCATCATCATCATCATATATCTCATGAATAATATTTGCACAGGACTAACAGTCATAATTACTACAGTAGACAGTTTTAATGTCAAAGCATCCACGATCAAAATTTGTTAGATTTCACTCGCCAAATTAAGTGGTGTATCTCGTGGTTATAGATGGAGGTGAAATGAAATAGCGTATGGCTTTTAGTGCCGGCAGTGTCCGAGGACAAGTTCAGGTCGCTAGGTGCAGGTCTTTTGAATTGACATCCGTAGGTGACCTGCGCGTCATGATGAGGATGAAATGATGATGAAGACGACACATGCACCGAGCCCCCGTGCCACTGAAATTACCCAATTATGGTTAACATTCCCGACCCTGCAGGTAATCGAACCCGGAACCCCTGTGACAAAAGGCCAGCAGATCGAGGTAATGCCGTTGCACACGCCAAGAATAGTGAAGACGATTCATTCCCTTCACTGGTAGAGGCTATTGTTCACTGAACGTTTCAGATATAGTGATCATCATTGTATGATTTTTGGAACCTATATGCGGTGCCAGATTCAGCCTTCTGTACGTTCTCGGTTTTTCAGCATCGCTGTGGACGTCGATGGAACTCGCAGATTAAGGTAGTTCGAGTTCATGCCTATAGATGGAGCTGAGCACGCCAACATGGCGAAGATAACACAATCACTTTGCCGCAAAAGAGAGAATATTTTCTTGAAAAGATACAAAAATCGTGAGAGTTTCACTGTATTTGTCTTGTGATGGAGAGGTAACAGTCTATGTTTGGTGGCAATTTCAGCTGTTGCAAATTTCTACCTTTTTCAATATAGTCGTGAAAGACAGGCGGACACACGGATGATGATGATAATAATAATAGTGGATTTATTGAAGTCTAAAGGCTAATACTACATAAAACAAAACAAAACAAAAGAAATTAAACGACTATGTCTCCAATATGCAGTGGTCCTTTTTGATGCAAAATCAGTACCAATTTTAACCTACGGACTTGATTTAATTTGACCTGTCCTCGATAGAAAATGTGAAAGTTCGCTATTTAAAAGCGGCTCAGGTAGAAGAGAGAGAAGATACGTCATTTTTTCGCTGCAGCTCCTAGGTATGAGTATGCATGTGTTAGTCGAGGCACCGTAACGAGTGAGACGCCCCGCTTCTGGAGGCCTGTATCATGTTGTCAGAAGCTGTCTATGACGTAATAAGACGGTCGTCAAGGCGAGTATCGATTCTCGCTAATTACCTGGCGACTGATCGATTGGTTCATTAATCAAAGTGCGGTTCGGTTCTCCCTCTTCCCCTCCGTTCCCTCGTCGTCCCCCTTTCTCCCTTCCCCGTCACTCCGTCTACCCTTTCAGTTCCTTCTCTTACATAATTTCATTTCATCTTTTGTGACCGTCTTTGCCTGTAAGCTGCCCTGTTCCATACTGTTTATCCTATAATCAGCAACTTTGAACGTAAACCAATCTCACTGGATTTTCCAGAAAGATTATCGTAGTTTTACGTTGGCTAGTTTTTCCAGACTGTAATTTATCTCAGTGATTGTGGCAGTTACTTATTATCTTGTTCACTGTGCGGTTACAGTCGCACAGCTGCAAGCTTGCATTCGAGAGATAGTGGGTTCGAGGCCCACTGTCGACAGCCCTGAAGATGTTTTTCCGTGGTTTTCTACTTTCACACCAGGCAAATGCTGAGCTTGTACCCTAATTAAGGCTACAACCGCTTCCTTCCCACTCCTAGCCTTTTCCTCTACCATCGTCGACATAACACCTATGTGTGTCGGTGCTACGTAAAGTAACTCGAACAAAGAAATCACGTTATTCGCTGTATTTGAAAGAACTTGATTTTTCAGGAGGCACTTGGCGAGCTCGCTGAATTAATATTTCAATAACCTCTAAATTGAAGTAGTAGCATACATTTGCGAATGTTAAAAAAAAGAGGCATGCTGTATTCTTATTTATTCAGCAAGTTTAGGGAACAAATCACTCGGCTGCCTGAATATCTATACTAATCATATTGGAATCTTTATTTTGAAACATACCGGGCGAGTCGGCCGTGCGGTTAGGAGCGCGCAGCTGTGAGCTTGCATCCGGGAGATTGTGGGTTCGAACCCCACTGTCGGCAGCCCTGGATATGGTTTTCCGTGGTTTCCCATTTTCACACCAGGCTGTACCTTAATTAAGGCCCTGGCCGCTTCCTTCACATTCCTAGGCCTTTCCTATCCCATCGTTGCCATAAGACCTATCTGTGTCGGTGCGACGTAAAACAAATAGCAAAAAAAAAATAAAAATTGAAACAGCGTATTCTACAGGCATCAGAATCATAGTGCGCTTTGCCATCATACTCTTCGTCGTATAATGTACCATGTTGGCATTAAAACAGAAAATTCTATTATTTGACATACCGAGTTCTGCCTTAGTACAACAGAAGTAGTAGTAGTATTTATTCAGTCATTACGTTGTTTACATATTTACAGGACTCTGTTTCTTATATACATAACTCTTCTAATAACATTAATACCTGAAAATTATTAATCTTGTAACTATTACATATATTGCAGTAGTAGTACGCCTATTATTATTATTACCATATTAATACTAAAAATAAATTGAACTTTTAACTATCTCTTTCACACATTAAATGTATTATTATTATTATTATTATTATTATTATTATTATTATTATTATTATTATTATTATTATTGCCATTAAGACAGTGGTTGAACTTGATCGTTACATGATTTTTCAATTTCCTCTTTTTTATTCCTTTTCTCTTCCCAAAATCTCTTCATTCTTTGACCGTGTTCTTCTTTCCTTTCTTCAATCCATACTTTCCCCTGTTTCTTTTACTCTCTTTTTCTTCATATTTCGCATTCATAATTTTATTTCTAAATATGTTTTTTTTATCATTGCCTTGTCGATACCTGCTTGTTGTAGATCTCCTTTCTTTCAGCCAGTTGTTTTTCTTTATTGAGCTATTAGCTACATCAAAAATCCTCTTTGTGAGCCTGTCTGTGGATTCGTATAGTTCTTTACTTGGTCTCTTCATCCATATACCATCTCTGTGCATTGCTCCAAAAATCTTTCTGAGGATTTTACGTTCTATTTTTTCTGTCTCTTTTATACCTGATTTTTCAATTGTGGTGGTTTCTGAAGTGTAAAGGGCTTCTGGTAGTACAACTGTATTGTAGTGCTTGAGTTTGGCCTGTCGTAAATATGTTTCTTTTATTGTAGTTTGTCCATGTGAGTTCGTACGCTTTCTGAAGTTTGTCTGTTCTGTCTGTATTTTATATTTTATTTGATCCTCCTCTTTGTATATATTACCCTAGATACTTGAATTTTTCTACTCTTATGATCTTTCCATATTTTGTGTACATGGCTTGTGTATTATACAGTATTTTCTTTCCATATACTGTGTTTTCTCATATTATATCTGTAGACATGTTTTGATAGAAATTTCATGTAAGTATTCTAATGCTTCTTCTGTATTGTTACTAAGTATTGCCAGGTTCTGCAAATGCCAATTATTATTATTATTATTATTATTATTATTATTATTATTATTATTATTCCGCTAATGATTGTAAGTGCGCTACGTAAATGCCTGCTGCGAAAGCCATGGCTGCATTCATGTGGAAACGCATTCAGTAAATAAACTCTCCACATACAAATAAAGTTGCCGCCCACATGTGTATGGACTGTTGCATTGGATGAATTGATGGACTCGAGCACTCCCCGTTGGTGTGGTGGAAAGATATCGAATCGCCGATATGTGGACGACACCGTACTCATTGCTGTGGATAACGTGGAAATGACGGAGCGTTTGGATCACTTAAGAAATGAGAGTATCAGTTTGGGTTTGTAGGCGCACAAATATTCTTAAAAATGTGTAAACCGGTCAAGCGACTGCGTGGTTTGCGTCCCATAGCTGTGAGTTTGCATTCGGGAGATAGTGAGGTGCAAACCCCACTGTCGGCAGCCAGTAAATTGTTTTCCGTGGTTTCCCGTTTTCACACCAGGCAAATGCTGAGAAAAACGGTAACGTACGAAGATATTGTAGAGAAGTGGACAGTTTTTATGTGTATTACCACACGGAAACTATTAGTAAACACTATAGGCAGTGTTCGATTTATGACTGTATTATTATTATTATTATTATTATTATACCGGAAGTATACCTCCTCCGTGCATTAGAACTGAGCGCCTTTTAGAAGGCCATCTATGATGTAAACCCTGAACTATGTATTGGAAGAAATTTTGGACTTTAATCTCCAGATGCCTCTACTGTCGACTTATGTGCCCCCTCTGGTGGGAGGACGGACAATTAATTTTCAAAGGAATGTTACATTTTCGATGTTTGTTAACCTGAACTGTTCGTAATTTTTGTGTGTGCCGAAGTTGTCAACACTACATAGTCTCCTTCTTCCTGAAAATATTAGACAATCACACAGGCCATCGGTCTAGAGAGTTCTGGCACTTTCCCCTCCGCTATAAAAGCTGGGAGCTTTTGGGCCTTGTTGCCTTCTTCATCGCTCCAGTCTAGAGTGCATACGAAGTGGAGCCAGGGGAAAGTCTTGCACGCTGTCGGAAGGCTCACCAGCTCAAGGTAAAGACAGACATCCTTTAAATATGATATAGCTCCAGATAGCGAACTTGAGGGGAATTATTCAAAATTCTTTCTTATGTAAATTTCTAAAGTTTAATATAATCTTTTAGATTTAAATTTTCAAGCAATTCTAAGGACTTTTTTCAAATCCCTGCTGGAAAAGATCTGACTTGGGAAATAAAGTGTGTTCTCCTTCTCTTAATTCCCATTCAGTTTGTATGGGGGAGACTATTATTTTCGAAAACTTTAAATATTAACTCTATTTTTGGAAACTTAATATTTGTCACCATCTTTTTTTTTTTGCTAGGGGCTTTACGTCGCACCGACACAGATAGGTCTTATGGCGACGATGGGATAGGAAGGCCTAGGAATTGGAAGGAAGCGGCCGTGGCCTTAATTAAGGTACAGCCCCAGCATTTGCCTGGTGTGAAAATGGGAAACCACGGAAAACCATTTTTAGGGCTGCCGATAGTGGGATTCGAACCTACTATCTCCCGGATGCAAGCTCACAGCTGCGCGCCTCTTGTCACCATCTAGTCACCCTCTGTGGTATAGGCTTAGCCTCTGTTAACTTCCGACCATAAGCCCACATAGGATTTTAGCTGTTTCAAAGTGTATTTCAAAAGAGTGCAAGGTTTCGCCGCCTAGCATTTTGTTTATAGCCGATTTCTTAAACATTTTCTTTCGACCACTAAGGCCATTTAGAATGGGCCCTTATTGCCTCGTGTTTAATTTCTACTTACTCATAGTCTATTGTGGATCAGACTGTCGAGCAGAAAAGACAGTGAGCATTGTTGTCAAAGGGATCTGATGTAAATTTTGGACTAGAAACTTGTGTTTTGAGAGGGTGGAAGGTTGTAAATTTTGGTGCTCGGTCTCTTAGAATATAATTGAGTGGAGGAAAAGTGCTTTTTGAAATAGTGTAACTTTTGAGCTACATAACTCATCTCTTCGAAATTTTTATGGCAGCAGTTTTCTCTATAGTACCTTATTGTTTTAGGATTTCAAATCATTATTGTTACGAGAGCTTACGAGCTCACCATTGTTCTGTTAGAATGTTACTTCTTTATCAAGTTTAACATCAGGAGAAAAATCTATATATATATAAAATAAGAGTTTTGTCTGTACATTGCTCAGAATTTGAAAATAATGGTATTTCTGTATCGGTCATGTCCATAGTAACAAGAAAATGCACTTTTTACTTTTCCGTAATTTCTGTCTGTCTGTCTGTCTGTGTCTGTCTGTCTGTCTGTCTGTCTGTCTGTCTGTCTGTATGTATGTATGTACACGCATCACGAGAAAACGGTTCAAGAGAATTTAATGAAAATCGGTATGTGAAGTCAGGGGATGAGCCTCTACAATCTAGGCTATAGATCATTTTACTCACGCTAAGTGAAATGGTAGTTTAGGGGAAGGCCTAAAATTGAATTCTCAACTATTTATGTTATTAGTGATCTAATGAAAATCGGTATGTGAAGTCGGGGGATGAGCCTCTACAATCTAGGCTATAAATCATTTTAATCATGCTGAGTGAAATGGTAGTTTAGGGGAAGGCCTAAAATTGAATTCTCAACTATTTATGTTATTAGTGGTGGTATTTTAAAGAAAATGGTTATGTAAAGTTGGGGAATAAATTGCTACAATCTAGGCTATCAATAATTGTATTCACGCTGAGAAAAATGGTAGTTTAGGGGAAGGCCTAAAATTTAATTATCAAATATTGTTGTTATTAGTAGTCCTATCTTGATGAAAATCGGTATGCAAAGTCAGGAAATAAGTCGCTATAGTCTAGGCTGTAAATTATTTTATTCACGCTGAGTGAAATTGTAGTTTAGGGGAAGGCCTAAAATGTAATTCTCAAATATTTCTTATTAGAGGTGTAATCGATAAATGCTACATAACTAAGGTTATATAGTATTAAATTTCCTATTATTCATGTCTTATACATTGTTACCGTACTGGCTATGATCACAAACATATTCATGAATTTGGATTTTTGTTACTAAGTCCATATCAGCGCCGAGTAACGAGAAAACGGGTAAACAGTATTTAATGAAAATCGCTATACAAGTCGGGTAATAAGAAACTACAGTTTACGGTATAAAATATTTTACAAATCACAGAGTCGAAAGAAAACTAAATGTGAAGGCCTACAATATAGAAAGCTCCTAACATTGATCAACAATAACATTACATTGACCATTGTTTGTCGTGATGTGCTTTGTGTCTTCTGTTGCCGCTCATCTCCGGTAGATAGGGCTACTGCTGCTTACAGAGTATTTTTATTTGATTTCCGTCGCACCGACATAGATAGGTTTTATGGCGACGATGGGATAGGAAAGGGCTAGGAGTGCCTTAGGCCTTAATTAAGGTACAGGCCCAGCATTTGATTGGTGTGAAAGTGGGGAAACCACGGAATACCATCTTCAGCACTGCCGACAATGGGGTTCGAATCCACTATCTCTCGGATGCAAGCTCACAGCTGCGCACCGCTAACCACACGGTCAACTCGCCCAGTCGTACAAAGTGTAACAGCCTGCCTGAATATTGATGGGAAGTAGCTGGGGAGTTAGATAACTTTCTTCTTTAGCATGCCATTCCCCTGCTTTATAAATTTTCTGATAATACTGGTACGTAACACACTGGATCATCATAGCATTCGGGCTATTCAATCCCTACTGTGAGGCACTGATTGGAATGAACAGTGTGCATATTTAGCGGAATAATGGCAGATGAGTGTTCATGGCAATCTGCGGCCTGGTCATCCCAGCTCTGGAACTTTGGGCTATTAGATTGGCACCGCAATCTAACCGCAGCACTGTTCGTTAAAAGTGATAAAACATGCGGCTTTCCATTTGATCGAGTATTTTATATGATAGCATTGCTTTTAATCGCTACATTCATACTTACGTTTTTGTAATGACGTATGTTGATTTCAGTTCAGAAAACCACAAAGTCAGTCTTTCTGAGAATCCCGTAGCGAAGCACGGGTACATCAGCTAGTAAGAAATAAAATTTCAAATTTTAGTGTTGTTTTATGATGCTGTCATCTTTTCTCTGTCCACCCTTTCAAGCCCACACCTTCTTACACCTCCGCAACCTACGATATCCCCGTAAAATATTATTATTATTAATAGGGAATTCAGACATGTTTGGGAAATAATACAAGATAAAAATAAGTTCGAAACAAAACTAATGGAGTGTAATCGATCGAAGTCAAGTAATGCAGGTAATGTTAGATTAGGAAATTCAGTTCCAAAGGAAGTATATGAATATTGTTACTTGGGTAGGAAAAAAGAGCTAACGACGGTAGAAGTAAGGAGAACACACAATGCAGACTAGCACAATTAAGAAAAACCTTTCTTAGGAAAAGAAATTCGCTCGCTTTGAACATAATATAGGATTTAGAAGATGTTGTTGAAGACTTTTCGTCTGGAGTGTGGCATTGTATAGAAGTGAAACGTAGACGATAGGTAGCTGAGGAAGAAAGAGAACAGGAGCTTTTGAAATGTGGTGTTATAGAAGATTGCTGAAGGTGAGATGGGTAGATCAAATAACGAATGAAGATATACTGAATCGAATTGGTGAGAGGAGATCGATTTGGCTAAATTAGTCGAGAAGAGGAGATAGAATGATAGGACATCATACGACACCCAGCACTTGTTCAGTTGGCTTTTGAGGGAGGTGTGGTTGGTAAGGATGATAGGGGTAGACCAAGGTATGAATATGACAAGCAGATTGGAGCAGATGTAGGATGTAACAATTTGGTACGTAGAACTGAAAATGTTAGCACAGTATTTGGTGGCATGGAGAGCTGCATCAACCATTCTATAGTCAGATGACTCATAGAATAACGTTATGTCTTCGTGTAATAATACATGAATTTCCATTACATTGCCATCGGTTTTTATTCGATTCATGTGAGTAAATGCACGATAACATAACATCTGCAAATTATGTTGTAGCAGTGAAAACATTGAACAAATTATGTTGAAGGTAACCATATTAATCGTTTCCCCATGCAAATTATGCTTTATTGCCCGTTTATTTTCTTTATAAGCATATATCCCACTGCTGGTTCAAAAACCACACCTGCTGTTTGCCTTTCCTCCATTTTAAAACAAAATGTTGTCAAACCTTGCCTAATCTTTTCAAATCTTGTCCAACCTTCAGCAATGTTGATCAATCTTTCACAATATTTGACTTCGTTCCTTGTGAAGTATTGAACTGAAAGAGAAATTTGATTGTGTACAACTGGTATTAGACGTTATTACGATTTTAAAATCTTTTATAATTTGGTAAATTTCACCGGCCCAAATATAGTGTATGTCAAAATACGAACGTCCTCAGAAATTGCTATTCTCTACGGCTCCCTGTCCCTGGTCCTATATTTCAATTCAGTGCGATATTCTCATTGGGTTTAAACTTCCCGTGGTGACTGTTTTACGCACCGCACCGCAATAAGGGAATGGGAGGGGGTTCCACAAGGGGCTGTAATCCAGCCAGTATTCAATAAGGATTTGCAAGGCATACATATTATTGGTTATCACATCACATAGATTGTAGCCGGTCCGTCCTCGGTTATTCCATCAAGCACTTTGCATATTGGCCGCCTACCCACCCACAACCATCAATGGCTTTATATAAGATACGCTGAGCGGCGTCGAAAGCTGTCGCAGAGCGACTGGGCCTCAATATTCAGATGTGAAACAAGTGGGGTAAAGAACAACTCTATAATTAAGTAGCGTCTCGAAATCTTTCCTTCTGTTTGTGTTTCAAATTGAGCAGTCTCCCAGAACTTTTCGTTTATTGCATACATAATTTTTCTATTGATAAATTTGACCATAATAGGTGCTGTTATTTCCCTTTTGACTTGTATAATCTCAAACTATTTAAAATCGGATGCTGGAAAGATACGCCTTGTCAATACACTTTATGCCGATCAATCAATCAATCAATCAATCAGTCAATCAATCAATCAATCAATCAATCTTATTTGATGATTGTCTGGCTCCATGGCTAAATGCTTAGAGTGCTGGGCTTTGGTCACAGGGGTCCCGGGTTCGATTCCTGGTAGGGTCGGGAATGTTAACCATAATTGGTTAATTCCCTTGGCACGGAGACTGGGTGTGTTTGCCGTCTTTATCATCATTTCATCCTCATCACGACGCGCAGGTCGCCTACGGGTGTTAAATCAAAAGACTTACTCCAGGCCTCTCCGGAGGCCACTCGCCATTATAATAATAATAATAATAATAATTATTATTATTATTATTATTATTATTATTATTATTATATTTGTTAATCAAAAAACATCGTACATGTTTCGAGAAAAACAAACATTGTCCTCCTCAGCCATAATATGAACTTAATTCATGTGTCAAAGTCTAAATTTAAACAGCTTTTACATAAAGATTTACGTTAGTGAATAACACAATGTAACTTGC
Organism: Anabrus simplex; assembly: GCF_040414725.1. Taxonomy (NCBI): domain Eukaryota; kingdom Metazoa; phylum Arthropoda; class Insecta; order Orthoptera; family Tettigoniidae; genus Anabrus; species Anabrus simplex. The sequence continues at coordinate 205,239,470 of NC_090279.1, read as the reverse complement.
ATTCGGGAGATAGTGGGTTCGAACCCCACTGTCGGCAGCCCTGAAGATAGTTTTCCGTGGTTTTCCATTTTCACACCAGGCAAATGGTGGGCTGTGCTTCAATTAAGGCGACGGCCGCTTCCTTCCCACTCCTAAGTCTTACCTATCACATCATCGTCATAAGATCTATCTGTGTCGGTGCGACGTAAAGCACATTGTAGAAAAAACCTATTATATCAAGACTTATAAAAAAATGAAATGGCGTATGACTTTTAGTGCCGGTTGTGGCCGAGGACATGTTCGGCTCGCCAGGTCCAGGTCTTTTGATTTGACTCCCGTAGGCGACCTGCACGTCGTGATGAGGATGAAATGATCATGAAGACGACACATACAGCCAGCCCCCGTGTGAGCGAAATTAACCAATGATGTTTAAACTTCCCGATGCTGCTGGGAATTGAACCCGGGACCCCTCTGATCAAAAGCCAGCACGCTAACCATTTAGGCATGGAGCCATACATCAAGACATAATATCATTGAATAAACAGCTTATTTTTGCTATTTGTTTTACGTCGCACCAGCACAGATAGGCTTTATGGTGACAGTGGGATAGGAAATGCCCAGGAGTAGGAAAGAAACGGCCTTGGCCTTATTTAAGGTACAGCCCCAGCATTTGTCTTGTGTGAAAATGGGAAACCACGGAAAACCATCTTCAGGGCTCCCGACAGTGGGGTTCGAACCCACTATCTCCCGTATGCAAGCTCACAGTCGTGTGCGCCTAACCGCACCGCCAACTCGCCCGGTAAACAGCTTATTAATAGTACCATGGTTTATGAATGTTGTTGATGCGCTCTCCATTGATGCAGATTGCTGTGTCCAGAGCTTCGTCGAGTATTGCCTGTGAGTACATAGTTAAAAATGCAGCGGAGGTAACATACAACCCTGACGGACTCCTCCCTGGATTATAATATATAACGGCTGCTAATTTTAGATGACCACCAAACATAAGACATAGCCCGCACGGTTGCTAGGTAACATACTTTACATCACAGCCTGCACGGTTGCTAGGTAACATAGCCTACTTTACATCACAGTCTGCTTGGTTGCTAGGTAACATACTTTACACCACAGCCTGCACGGTTGCTAGGTAACAGCCTACTTTACACCACAGTCTGCACGGTTGCTAGGGTTACACTTCCGTCACACATTTTGTGACGCTAACTTCCGTAACGCGAATTTTCAGATCACCCCTAGCCGTAAGACATACTTGTGTGAGATCTGAGCAATGGTTTGGGCGTGGTGGACTGGTCCGTTCCCCATTTTAAGGCATTCAAACGTTGTGGGAGAAGCTGCTAGAGAATTTTTGCTCAGATGTCAGAAGCCGAAGAACGAAAGGCACCACAGCGTGCAGGACCTAATAATCTCACATGGAAGGCGTATCTCAAGCAAGATCAAAGGATGCTATTGCTGTCAAGATGACTCACGAAAATGCACCTCGATTGTGTGTTGCAAAGGATGGACTCAAAATAGTGTCAGTAGTGAAATGTGCAAATGCATTTGTAACACACTTACCAGCTTCTCTCAGTTGACAGTGTGTTGTGGTAGAAGATCATTTTCAAGAAGACGTGGTTCGAATCCCGGTGAATGTAGCTATCAATGGCCATTCTGAGAAAAGCCTTTCCTCGAGTTTTATCTCTCCGATCAGAGTACAAGATTGTTCATGATTGTGGCCCCGAGGGATATTCCCCCGTTTCTCTCCAAAATTAGACTGATGTCCACTGGAACCTAGCCCGTTTGCACAGAAAAAAAGAAAGAGAGTTAGAGGTATTTGAAGAGGTTCATGGCTTAGCGGACAACGGAAGCTACAGAAAGATCGAAATCATTGCCTTCAAAAATAAGAAGAGAGGTTAAATCATCGACCCAACTGTCCGCTTTGAAATCCTTACGCACCGGGCGAGTGTCGGAGCGGTTAGAGGCGCGCGGCTGTGAGATAATGGGCTCGAACCCCACTGTCGGCAGCCCTGAAGATGGTTTTCCGTGGTTTCCCATTTTCACACCAGCCAAATGCTGGGGCTGTACCTTAAGGCCACGGCCGCTTCCTTCCAACTCCTAGGCCTTTCCTATCCCATCGTCGCCATAAGACCTATCTGTGTCGGTGCGACGTAAACCCACTAGCAAAGAAAAAAAGAAATCCTTACGTCGCAGCCCTCGGAAGTCTCTCTCTGCTAGTTGCTTTACGTCGCACCGACACAGATAGGTCTTATGGCGACGATGGGACAGGGAAGGGGTGGGAGTGGGAAGGAAGCGGCCGTGGCCTTAATTAAGGTACAGCCCCAGCATTTGCCTGGTGTGAAAATGGGAAACCACGGAAAACCATCTTCAGGGGTGCCGACAGTGGGGTTCGAACCTACTATCTCCCGAATACTGGATACTGGCCTAACTTAAGCGACTGCAGCTATCGAGCTCGGTCCCTCGGAAGACGACCTCGAGAAAAGGAATATTTACTTACCAACAATTCCTCACCACAGAGATAATCACCAACTAGAGGAAATCGACGTACTGGGTCTGATGATTGAAGCGAGGGGAACAGTTCCCGTTTTCGCCGCCAATTTTTAGTAACAGATGTCTCTACCAGTGACAACGTTAGGGGAAATTGCCATCATTGCCTTTAGGGGTTCGTGAATAATTCTAAGAAATCATTGTTACAATTAGATATTCATCTAAAATTCTCAATATCTATTTTATTTTAAACTTAATGTAAAAGTATAATCTGTCGCAAGGCAGCCTCTGCATAGAGGAAGTACGTCATGAAATAATTTAGTAATGACATTTCTTGTTTGATATTAGTTTATTCTTTTAAAACCCAAGTGTGCTTCGACAGGTTTTTACTAGTGGTTTTTTAATCACGTATACTAACTGCCCTTAAAGAAAGAAATAGCTTCTGTTTATCAAAGCCTGAATAAATTAAAGGCGACAATTCCAAACCCCCCTCTACCGCTGATAACTGCGACATTATGTCTGCAGCTTTGATGACATTAAGGGAAGCAATATACCATCCCAATGTTTCCAAAGCATTGTGCTATAACAATACATTCACACGATCAATGTCTACTCAACCAAAAGTAACAAAATTCCAAAGCCTGCTCTGTGATATAACGCTACGTAATCAATGCCTACTGTATTATTAACATTAAGGGAAGTAATATACCATCCCAATGTTTCCACAGCACACATATTATTAACAATGTATCCATCTATTGAGAGAATCAATGCCTCCTGTATGTATGTATGCATGTATCCTTGGCTTTGTGCAGGCCCGCTCTCAGGGGGCTCTGCTTGCAGCTATTAAGGGAGCAGACTTCGTTGTCATCGGCAGCGGCCCGACCAATAAATCAAAGCACCCCTTCCACCCACCTCCCTAATGGCTTAATTGAATTCCGATTAGGCAAAGATGGCGAAGCGACGTAGCAAGCAACCAAGCCCTGAGGAAGATATACTCGCTGCTAATACAATTCCCAAGGAGAAGAGAGAACCAACCAAATGGTGGTGACCTGAGTTATGGCTGCCACAAGATTCTATAATGAACACACTGCCTTAATTAACACAACAGCCATAAAGTAGTTGCGAACCGCTGCTAGTAATACGTTATACATCGGAATATCAGCGACACATATTATGTGTATTTAGAGATTCTGGACCGCCTCGATTTCCAAAAAAGAGGATATACACATCCTGTTTTAGCTCCGATATTGTTTCAGCGTCGGCCGTAACTTTAATAATCGTAGTATAATAATAATAATAATAATAATAATAATAATAATAATAATAATAATAATTGTACCAGGCGGTACACCTCCACGCCGCGAATTCAAATATTGCGCCAGTTGAAATCCCTCTACAGGAGGAAGCCTGAACTTTAACAAACTGTATTAACTCAATGGTTTCTCGGAAGATGTCTCTACTGTACATTTTGAAGTGTTCTGAACTATGTCTATTTCGATTTGTATTTGTTTGCTCTGTAGCAAGAAGTGTGGACATTCTCTGCTAGATGACACTACTTAAGAACTATAATTATGCACCCTAGTGCGAAGTGAAGGAACTGTTTTTTTTTTAAGAAATTTGGTATTCATAAGTTTGTTCTTTGTTAAATTTCTTTCATTCATTTTTTGGGTTGGCAGTATAAACCTTCTCTTTCCGCCAGTTTTAAATTTAGCCAATCCTAAATTTTCTAAATTAATTTTCCACCAATCCTAGATTTCTTCTTCAGTTTTGACTTGTAATCTTTAGCCGACCAATAAACGTTTGTGGGCGGGTTGTTATCATTCATGAAAGGTCTCGAATTTTCCACGAGGGTATAAAAACTGCTGATTTTCTTGTCTCCGGGCCACTTCAGTAACATCTCTCTTAGTGTGTGATTAGCCTATGTAGTAGGGGGCGGGAAGCGCCTCTTTCTTCGGGCAGCAGTTCATCAACAAGGTAATGGCCTGTTAACATCTTCATTTCTTGCTAGCTCAGCAGTTTTAACCCGCGGGGGAAGGTTCGAATCCTTTTTAATGTAAACCTTAGTATATTCATGTAAATTAACCGCAATTTGGGATAGAGAGTGCTTAACCCTCTCGAGCTCCCACTCATGTTGTTTTGAGGTGACTACGTTTTCATACCCGATTTCCTTCTCTTCTTAGTGTAATAAATTATTCTTCTACGAGTCACCTCCCTAGTATGGGATTAGCCCCTGTATAACTGGCCGAGTGCCACCTAGGTTTTAAGGAGTTTCATGTAGGAGTGCAAGCTACGCCTCCAGCCAATTTGGTTTTTTGGGCCATTTAATTAACCCAGAGTTTGTTTTCTTCATGTGAAGGCGCTGTAGGTTGGGTACAAGATACCCCTTTTTCACTGTATGTGTGCTTTAAGGGCAGTTAGGAATGAAGTTTGTTGTAGCCTTTGATAGGCTTGTAAAATTGAGAGCGGGTCTGCTCTTTTCCTCTTAACATTGTAATTAGGAGCAAGTGCTCCTCGTACTTAGGGGTTTTCTGCCCTTTAGCTATTGTGGTGGTGAGGTGAGAGCTCAGAAATTAATCTTGGAGCTCGAAACCCAAATCTTGTAACAATTGTAATTTCTTAACTTGTTTTCCTGCTACTTGGTACCTGTTACTCTGTTGTTGTTATCTGTTGATTTTGAAAAGAAAATATAACCTTTGTTAAAATTTTAAATTAACTTTACTTTGGTAGTTGAGACCTATTCCAGCCCGCACCCTCTTTCACCTCTAACTACCACGGATAACTCCGTAACAATAATAATAATAATAGAGATTTATTCAAGAAATAAATCGTCCATCCTCCAATGAGGGTGAGCATTCAGAGCAAACATCAGATTGAATAAATGGCAACATGAATGTTTGTTTGTCAGAGCATATTTGCGGTGGAAACCACGACGAGAGTAACGGACCCAGTAATGAAAAAAAGAGAGAAAGGAGATTCCTTAGGAAAATCGTGGGTCCAAAGAGGTCACTAGATTCACAACCCATGTTCCGATTGAGACTGAATCGATAACTTTATGAAAAACGACTTTGAGGAAAAGGAGACTATGTTTTTATGGGCACATTATGAGGATGAATCGAAAGAGACTGGCACACATGATACTTAGTTCACAAGAAAAGTGGAAGGGACAACCTTTCTGCATACCTGCAAACCCTTCCGATTTACCCGGAAACTTTCCGTTTTGTAACTCGTCTTCCGATTTTCCGATGTATTTTTACTTCTTCCTGTTTTTTCACCAATATAACCTCCAGTACGACCAATACTCTTCCCCTAGAATAAATTCTTATGTTTTATTCTTTATTTATTCTTTCTCCAGATCTACATAATATGTATATGATCCATTTATGTGGAGAAAAAATAACAAATCTTACCTAAACTAGCTCACAAGGAAAAGAAAAATACTGTCACCTGGTAATCAAACAGATACAAAAAATAAAAATAAAAGTAAAAAAAAAAATGTAAAAAGGCAGTAAGCCAAATAAACATTGCCGCCTGGCCCGAGATCAACCATTATTGATAGTCTGTTGTCCGTGGCAGAAAAGTAGTCTGGGAGTATAATAATCAGAAATTAAAACAATAACGCATTGCTGCATATAGATATTAAACAAAAACATATTGCTATGTAGAGTGCGAACTAAACCCATGATACATTGCTGTGGAGAGTGTCTACACAATGACATATTGCTATGTAGGATACAATAGTGTAAGCAGACGGTGTCTGTTCATTAAACACGCGGCATGTCTCTTCCGGCCTGGTACATTACTCAGCACAATCTTTTCTGAACACTGACCTTCCTGTATTTTTACTACGTAGCAATCCCAGCTATCTTGTAACCTCCATTGCCGTGTCCTTGAACATTCTTTCTCCTCCCGTTACATTGTTACCTCCACTAACGTGTCGCTGTGCACTTTTTCTCCTTACGTTTCATTACTATTGTCCGATCTTGAATTCCACTGCCTCGCTACGCTTGTTTTCTTTTATCCATACACACTTCACCTCTTACTAATTTAATACTTGATCACTCTTATTTCAACTGCAAATAACACACATCCTCCACTGTTCCCTTTAGCTTCAACAATTTACTTGCTACTACTGCTTGTTTTTTTTACTTCTTGTCATTACACCTACGTCCAGGTTACTCGTCTTCTCCCACATTTCTTTCAGGCTCAAGCTCCTCCCTTTTACCAAGCCACCTCGTGCTTCTGACTTCTCCCTTTCACTCCGTTTATGTGCACTCGTGACGTCTTGTGGTTCCTCTCCCCCATTCACTCCGTGTTTCTTCCTTTCGTCTCTGGCACCGGACTCCGACCTCAGCTCCTCAATCCTCGCCTTGGACTCCCTCCTCATCTCTTCAACGATAACCTGCATGGCCTCCTCTACTGTGAAGTCTCCTTCTCGTTGCGAGCTCTTTTCTAATGCTCTATTTTCCTTGGTTTTTCCTTTGTTTCCATGCCCGTCTTCGTGAACTATACTATCTGTAGTTCGCATTTCCTCCATCCTCTTCCCCATTACCACTTCCTTCTCTTTCTGCTCCATTTCACGTAATTTCGTTACTGTCCAATATTTGGTCCATTGACCATTGGTTACCACTAATAATTGACCGTTGATGTAGGCTCTTAACCCTTGCAATCGAGCCCGGACCAAATGTCTTTTCAGGGTGTTTATATTCTTGATCCCATCTCGTCCCATATCTCTTTTAATCCGAATTGTTGCTCCCTGTATATTATCCGCTCCTCTTAACACTATTTCCGCCATCAGGGTGGAAAACAACTTCACTTTTATCGGTCTGTTGCCCCGTGCTTTACCTACCCTTCCCACATCGTCAATGTCAGCTTCGCTGAAATTGATTTTCATCATTTTTTGGATGACTTCCACCACTTTGTATATAGTCAGCACTTTGTCCTCACTTTTTTCTTCCGGCACCCCATAGATGAATAAACATTTATTCCTGCTTTCTTGATTACCATCTTCTACTACTGACTTCAACTTTACCATCTCTTCCTCCATCGTCCTTATCTTCGTCTTGAGTGATGTAATTTCTCTCTCGTTGGTTTCCACTTTGGTCATTGTTTCCTACGTTTTTACTTGTATCCATCGCCTTATATTTTCAAGTTCTTTCACTTGTTCCTTCATCACATTTTTAATCTGTTCAAACGGACAGACCTCTTCTACAACTTCTTTGACCACTTTTCTTATAACCTCCACGTCTTCCCAGTTCATGTTGCCACTGTGAGTCGGACCGGGATTTGCTTCCACACCCCCTATAATTAACAGTACCATAATCACCGCTGCCACCAGTATTGTCTCACCCATAATTCTCGTTTCCACTTTACCTCCTTCACTCCAGGCTGTTTCCATCTTCCCTGCCATCTTCCAATAACCACCCGATATTGGTCCACACCAATCATCTTCCTCTTCCTTCCCGTCTTTCTTCCCACTCGCCGCACACACTGCGCTCCCGCTCTACCGGCACTGTCAGCTCCGAACGTCTGCTTCCGTCCGCTGTTTAGGTAAGACTAAAATTCTTATGTGCTAGTGTGATTTTCAAGTGTATTTATTTGATGGTTTATTTGGCGAGTGTATCGTGTTTCCTGCTCACTACAGCAGCGTGTGTGCTTTACAGCTGGGAAATCGGAACGGAAATCGTCCTACAAGCGAGAGAGGCCAGCGTGCGCTAGCGACTCTGTTAATTGGGATTCGGGACGAAAAAGTGGGTTTGTTCTTACTTTGTTATTGTGTGGTTCGGGTTCTGTTAACATCGTTTCTATGCGTAGTTTCGTTGGAGTTGGAGTCCACGTGTTTTTTCTTGCAATTCTGTGCTTTCTCCCTGTCGAAGTCGTATGTTAGTAATGTATGAGAGACATATTGATCTCTTTTGTATGCGGTAGTTTCGGTATTTCAGCTTATTTGTGTTCATTCTTAGTTCATAATTTTAATGACTTGAATGTATTTTAGACAGTTGTCTCGGTGACAGTGTCTGGTAGTTTTTCTTCACATTGTGGCCATAAAACCTATAAAATTGGATTTCCTTTCATTTTACAGCCTAATAAAGGAAACTATTATGCATTTTCTTCCGTGTTCGTTATATTTTCTTGTAACCATTTTTACGTTTTCTTAGTTTAAGATTTTAAATTTAATCGTCACTTCGCATTGCAACTGTAGATATGTATGCCTTTTATCAAATCCAAGAAATAACGTAAGTTCCTATTTTGGATTTCTAAAAGTTGACAGATATGTTTATGGTTTAAGGAGGTTCGCAAGGACTTGAGGAAGAGATGATCCAGGAGGGAAGGAACAACCTTCAGGAACAAAATAGGGGAAATGAGGGATGCCCCGGAAAGTCACGCAACATCACGCGTGAAGAGCACCAAAGGAGAAGATAGAACATCTGGAAGGAGTGCAAAGGAAAGGGAATAAGTTTGAGAGAGAGAGAATCTAATGAGTTGTGTAAACATGGTCCATACATGTGTGTTCGAACACACTGCTCGTCATATTCGGACAACACACCACACCACACTTAATAGTGATTACATCCCTCCACATAGGGTTGGCGACAGGAAGGGCATCTGGCCGTAAAAACAGGGCCAAATCCACATGTGCGACCCAGTTCGCACCCACGACCCCGCAATGTGTGGGAAAAGCGCTGGAATAATTAATAATAATAATAATACGTTAAAAGAAAGAAACCTTTACAAACCCGTAAGGATTGGGACAAAGAAAAATGGAGTGGAAATAGATTGCTTAGCGTTCGCTGATGATATAGCCCTTATGGCAGATAATTTCGAAAGTGCAACAGAACAGATCAATGTGTTGAAGGAAGTAGCAGAACAAACAGGTTTACAAATTTCCTTTCAAAAGACAGAAGTAATGTCAAATATCAAAGATGATACGGCACAACTAAACACCAAATATGGAACGATAAACCGTGTTAGTAAATTTAAATACCTTGGGGAATGGATTCAGCAAAATGGACTTGACAAAGAGGCCATAGCAGCAAGAATCAAGAAAATGGAAATCACTTTCCAAACCACCCGCAACATTTACAATAAAAAGTGCTTTTCCCTGAACACAAAAATTCGTCACTACAACACTGTCATCAAACCAGTATCACTGTATGCATCTGAATGCCTTATCCTGTCCGAGAAATGTTTGCTTGCGGATTTAGAGAGGAAAGAAAGAAAGATCTTACACACCATACTTGGTCCAAACTACAAAAATGGCATCTACATTAGAAAATCCAGGCAAGAAGTATACTCTAAGATAGAGAAGATCACGGACACAATGCGTAAAGGCAGAGTTCGCTTCTACGGTCATATACGACGGATGATCGACTCTCGATGGACGAAACGTATCTTCAGTATATTTGACGCAAAACCAAAAACGGCAATGCCATGGTACGTTAATGTCAAGAAAGATCTTAAAGAACTGGGCCTACAAGCAGAAGATGCACAAGACCGAAATCTTTTCAGAGCAGCCATCAAGACTTTTGGGACTTTCCGGGAAGAAAAACGGGCAACTGGTGCTAAATGGACAGAAGAACGTCGTGCTAAACACAGTGAGCTAATGAAGACGATGTGGATCAAGCGAAAGATGAACAAATGCCAGAATGTAAAGTGAGGCTTATCGTGGTCCCTAGTTGGCCGATTAGCGAAGTTGAATGAATGAATGAATAATACCATCTTATGGCTGCGGCTGTGAAGTGCGAAGCTTGTGAATTGATCCCTCCTGGGGAACACGCGTATAGTCACGTTCGGCGTACCAGCATTCTGTATGAAACTCTTATCTTTCATGAAATGTAAACATGCTTTCCGTTAACATCGCATCGCATCCCGGATCCGCTGCTGTATCATGAACATTTTTTTTTTTTTGTTTACAATTTGCTGTACGTCGCACCGACACGCACAGGTCTTATGGACGACAGTGGGATACAAGTGAGAAATAAACGGTCATAGCGTTAACTAAGGTACAGCCCCAGCATTTGCCTGACGTGAAAATGGAAAACCATCTTCAGTGGAGTGGAGTTCGAATCCACTATCTCCCGAATGCAAGTTCACAGCTGCGAGCCCCTAACTGCACAGCCAACTCGCTCGGTCATGAATACTTCTTGTAAGTTACAGTTTCATGTGTTATGCTGGTACGCTCTGTTTCTGTGTGTTCCCCATGATTAATGTGCTATATAGAGTTATACGAAATGAGTTCTAACGTGGAAATGAAGCGTTTCCGGACCCATGTTCATATAACATATTTTCTTCTTCTGCGAGTAAGGAATGTGCCCTGAAAGTTTGAGCATAACTTTTTTTACATCCTGTGTGTATGTAGAGTTATACAAAATGAGTTCTAACATGGAAATGAAGCGTTTCTGGACCCATGTCCATATAACATATTTTCTTTTTCTGCGTGTGAGGTATGTGTCCTGAAATTGTTGCCGCACCTTATTATTACACGCTGTACCGGGCGGCCCGCGAGCGCCGTACTTTCTACTTACAAATGTCCCGCATGCAATGGTGATGCAAGGGATGCCTAATCATTTGCTTTCGATGTAGAGTATTTCGAATGTTGTGAAACAAATGTTAGTCATTTTGCTGTACACGTTCCATAACAGGGTGCATTTGTAAATACGCCAAAGACTGAGAAAAGGAAATTTAATAACTTAATAATTTATACACGTGCAGACATTCTACTCATAGAGTTGTTTGTATGAAACAGAAACTAATACTGTTCGGCGAAATCTATGTGTAGAAGGCAGACGTCTGTTTGGAAACTCTTGTGCATGCCGTCTGCGAGCTTCGGCTGCACTCCGACCAGATTCTCCATAGCTCTGTGTATTCGTCGATGCTGAACACATTAGCCATTGCCGATATGCACAGAACAAATGTAGTGCTGCTGTATCATACACCAGCCTAGTACTGTGCGGTGGAAAAAGAGGTTTAGTAATGCAAGGGGTTGCATTAGACGGGTAGAGCTTAGGAACATGCTGCGAGCGACCGTTCGGTTGTTATCTCTTTATATTCTGACGTAAGCTGCCTGCTGATAGTAGTGCCGCTGTGAGAATCAGTTAGTAGACATCTAATTCAGCATTTGTGAATGCGGGCCGTCTGGTATAGTGTTATGTTTTAGTTGATGGTAAATGGTGAACGCGGTTTGATAGTCTTAGAAGAAATAGTTTCTTAGATTTGAACCTGAAAAGGGCGCCTTAAAACTTTCAGGAGCCGGGCTGAGTCGCGAGGCAGGTTCTATCCCGACACACAAGGAGAGGCCAGGCCCTGCGTCCAACCGATTTCAACGAGCTTCAATGTACCTGTGCAAGGGCACTCGTGTAGAAGGGTTTAGGTCAATACGCTTTCGTTTTTTGCAAAAATAAGGTCAAATATTGTGACCCAGGATCTGTTTCGGACGGAGGTGAAAGAACACTAAAAGGCGAACAAAAATTGATGTATCCCCCAATGCAATGCAATGCATGTATACTTGGAGAGTTACATCGCAGTCAGCCAGCACTGTGGCCTAGTGGTCACTGTACTTCTGCGAAGACGTGAGTTCGAGTCTCGTCGCAGTTACATTTCTTGTGCAAAATAAATTGATATTTGATGGAACTTGAGGATAAAAATGGGAACGAAAATACTACCCAAATTGCACTACACGTTATTTTCTGATATATATTACGGTAATTTGAGGAAGAAACTAAAGTTCACTGCAGTTTGCCTAATATTTTTATTCGCATTTTTCTCTTCACGTTAGCTGAAATCATAATGAATCATAATTGATTTTGTACAATAATACAGACACGACGAGACTCGAACTCACGTCGTCGAGGGTTGTAGACAAGTACGGTGACCACTCGGCCAGCGCTCCGCTTGACTACATGCGTTGCATTGAAATCGGGATTCATCAGTTTTTCGGAAATGGTAAGGTTGCGGACCTGACATGTGTAAATAATTTTTTTTCTCCTTTTAGTGTTCTATAATCTCCACTTTGTCCGAAGCGGATCCTGCGCCATAACATTTGACCTCTTTTTTTTTTTTTTTTTTTTTTTTTTTTTTTTTTTTTTTTTTTTTTGAAAACGAAAGCGTATTGACTAAACCCTTATACATGAGTTACAGCCGAGTGTTCCACCACAGTTAAATTGAAGCTCGTTGAAATCGGTTGTACGCAGGGGTCGGCCTCTCCTTTTCAGTCTGGGTTTTTTTGAAGGCGCTCAAATACGCCACCCTCTTTTTCAGTAGATTTAATGTTACGTAAAAGAACTCCTGCAGGACGAAATTCCATCACCTCAACGTCTCCGAAAACCGTCAACCGTCAAAAAATAGTGAGTGGGATGTAAAACTAATAACATTATTATTGAACTTGCAGGATTTACGTCACGGTGAACTCGCAGGAATCCTATTCCAGATGAATTAAAAAATCACCAGGATAAGTTGATGACATCGTTTTGTCCTGTAAATCAGCAAGTATGAAGAATTCGAAGAGAACTGATAATGTATAACGTGTGTAGTCCTGTCAAGGGTATATAGTAGGGCGGATGGCAGATCACCTCTGATATTATTAGAGTATAGCCTTAGAGGGAGAGAGAGAGAGAGAGAGGGGGAAGGGGGGAAGGTGATTGAGACAATATCGCCGGCCGATCTCATCTCATCTCATCAGTACTCTGCACACGGAGACAAGCCATTTGTAACACGGCCAGCCTCCTCTTCCTCGGGGATTCCCCTCCACCTTCATTTCACTTACATTGGGTGGGTACCGCACGCTTTAATTTTGTTACTTGCTTCAATCTCATGGCAACTGATTCTACAAGTTTGTCTTCGTTCGTACGCTAGTTCCGATAATGAGGACGAAGCTCTACTATGAGGATAACTTTTTTCGATTTCTGATTCAACCAAATACATATGTTGGTTGTGCGAAAGGTGTTAGTCGCTTAAAGCGTCACTGGCGATAAAGAGCTCTCTTATCTAAATGGATGGAATTTTCATAAAATGTTTAGGGAATGTCTTCTAAATAGTAGGAAAGTATTCCTGAAACCTATCGGAGATATCATTTTGAGTGGTATATGAAGAAAATTAGAAATGTTCAAAGTCATTGAGATAATTTCATTGAAAAATGTTGGATTTAGAAAATTGATATATTGTACGTACAGTGGCCCGCCTGTTGCCATTTCTTGATGGATGCAGTATCTTTGTATCCGTCTCTTGGCACAGGCCAGAGCAAAGTGTAACTTGCACCGAAGTCCCAGTCTCATCCATGGCTGTGACAATATGGAAGATGCTGGGGTATGGGTGGTGCTGAGTAATGACATTTGGGGCACAACTAGTGTCTCAGTGTTATGGAAGGTGTTGTTCATAGGATCAGTCGTGCTGCAGTAGCACCTTCTGGTCCAGTGAGGAAAGCAATGGCAAACTACCTCAATCCTCATCTTGCCTAGTACGCCTCATTTGGGCTCTGCCATTGGTTTTTGCAGTTTCCCTATAACTCCATAGCCTTTGGTGGTGCTATTTGAGGATCCAACCAGCCTCTGGGCTGATGACCTAACAGACAGACGTACAGTGGAGCCTCGATATCTGGAATCACATGGGGAACTAAATTTTATTTCGAGTAATCGAAATTTCGATATATAGAGAATACCGTTTCAGAGCATGCATAGCCCATAATTGAAACATATGTTTCTACGGGCTTATACCGAGTACATTATTCTTTACAGTATTTAAAAATATACAAACTACTTTACGGCCTCACTTTAATTATAACCCTTGTTATAGTAACTTTTTAGAAGACAGAATACAGTACATAACAGTAGTGAAACAAGAAGCATACATCCGTTAAAACAAAAAATCCGTTAGTCTCTCTTTTTTTTTTTTACCGTTAACCTTTCCTCCATTTCTCATCATACCACGCAGCCGAGATTCGTAAATGGAGCTTGTCTTCCGCGACTTCGGGGGTTGCTTTCGTACGTGACCGGCAATTAATTCACACACCTGAAAAGCTGTGAGCCGGGCTGAGTGGCTCAGACGGTTAAGGCGCTGGCCTTCTGACCCCAACTTGGCAGGTTCGATCCTGGCTCAGTCCGGTGGTATTTGAAGGTGCTCAAATACGTCAGCCTCGTGTCGGTAGATTTACTGGCACGTAAAAGAACTCCTGCGGGACTAAATTCCGGCAACTCGGCGTCTCCGAAAACCGTAAAAGAGTAGTTAGTGGGACGTAAAACAAATAACATTATTATTAAAAACTGTGAGGCTTCGGCGATTTTCCGGTCGTTAGAAGTTCTAGTTTCTCGGCCCTCGTCATATTAGCTCGCAGCATCACTGCAGAACCTTTCTTTACTTGTTAACTGTTCCTCACAAACCACAAATCCCGTATTGCACAACATTCGAGTTACAGAGTATTTTTTGCTTCAAGGGAGGAAATGTTTGCTTCGAGAAATTGAGAAATCCGTGTAACCGAATGTCGAGCAATAGAGAAATAAAAACACGTGGAGAATAGAACAAACAGCCGGGAAATTTAAGTCGCTTCGAGATTCTAAAATTCGAGATATCGAGATTCGACTGTAGTCAAAAAACACTGCGTATTATGTTTTCTGTTATGATCAGAGATTCATGGTATTTGTCCATTGCGTAGGGGCCTTGTTGGATCCTCAAATGCTAGGATGCTGTTAAAGGAAATCGCAAAAATGACTGGTGGCGTTATGTTGATGAGTTAGGTAGTTTGCCGTTCCTTTCCGCACTGGTCCACCGACCATATGGTTGCATCGTTCATAACTAGACCCCGGAGTTTTAGGTAATAAGAGGTTAGAATTCAAACTAAATTTATTATGAAGAAGCATCATCTAGCTCGCACTTCCGTAATGTAACGAGAGTTACATAAGTTAAATACTCATTTAACTGATGTTTTCTTCGTCTCCCAAAAATCTCTTCATCCTCTCATTGAGTTTTTCCTGCATTCTTCATCCAGGTGTAAGTGGTTCTGGTGTTGTTTCATCTGCAAATGGATGATTATCGATTAGTGAGCTGCCTCTGTGGATCAGTGGAAGAGTGTCGGCCTCCGGATCAAACCCGGCAGAGGTGGTCAGATATTTGAAGGGTGGAAAAAATTCCATTCGACACTCCATGTCGTACGATGTCGGCATGTAAAAGATCTCTGGTGCCACGTTTCGTGTTTACCCGACAAAATTCATTAAATCCCAGCCATAGACGCCCAAGAGAGTTTCGGTTTACTCGGTCTGCCATCTAGTGGGCCTAGAGTAAAACGGAACGTCGAAATTGACGAGCAGACAGCCATGGCGTCAAATTGAAATGTCTGCACACGGTAGTTGAGGTCATACCATTATTATTATTATTATTATTATTATTATTATTATTATTATTATTATTATTATTATCGATTAGTGTTCGGATATAAACGCATATAATTTTATCGGTGATGTTTCACTTTCACTTTCGTGGTTTCTAATGAAAGGGCAAGGTTCAAAATTATTTTAGTCATTCCGTCTTCACTCATTCTGAGAATGGCAGGCTGAGTGGCTCAGAAGGTTGAGGCGCTGGCCTTCTGACCCGAACTTGGCAGATTCGATCCTGACTCAGTCCGATGATATTTGAAAGTACGCCAGCCTCGTGTCAGTAGATTTATAGCCACGTAAAATAACTCCTGCGGGACTAAATTCTGGCGTCTCCGAATACCGTAACAGTAGTTGGTGGATGGTAAAGCCATTATTATTATTATTATTATTATTATTATTATTATTATTATTATTATTATTATTATTATTATTATTTGAGAGTGTGCCCATAGAATTACAATTGCTTTTTTATGAATATGTATGAGATTTTCCGGCATGATAGTACATATTTCCTGAGATTTGCTTTTATCTAGATTCCATCTCTACAATCCGGCTCCATGGTTAAATACTTAGCGTGCTGGCCTTTGGTCACAGGGGTCCCGGGTTCGATTCCCGGCGGGGTCGGGAATTTTAACCATAATTGGTTAATTTCGCTGGCACGGGGGCTGGGTGTATGTGTCTTCATCATCATTTCATCCTCATCTCGACGCGCAGGTTGCTTACGGGCGTCATATCAAAAGACCTGCATCTGGCAAGCCGAACTTATCCTCGGACACTCCCGGCACAAAAAGCCATACGCCATTTCATTTCATTTCCATCTCTCCAAACTAGGCCGCAGAGTTTCCGTAGAATTTTTTCTTTCTTGCTTTTCTATATCTTTGATTAATGATCTCCGACGTATGATTAAGGTTCCCGACGCAGAGAATGCTTCGAGTATGATTATTGTATTACAGTGCTGTTTTTATTCACTCGTTATGCCCAACTAAGGAGCCCGTGTGAGCTTATTAGCACTTTTTATTTTTTTCTTCTTTTCTCCCCAGTATCTCTTCATCCTCTCGCTGTGTTCCTTTTTACGTTGTTCAGTCCATCCTGTGTCTAGTCGGGTGGGCTTTATAGAAAATGTGTGTTTGTGATTTAAGATTCCGGATTTTATTCTATCATAAATAGTTTCTTCATTAATACCAATTTCATTTAGGTCTTCACTGATTTCTTGTAGACCGGGCGAGTTGGCCGTGCGGTTAGGAGCGCGCAGCTGTGAGCTCGCATCGGGGAGATAGTGGGTTCGAACCCCACTGTCGGCAGCCCTGAAGATGGTTGTGCGTGGTTTCCCATTCTCACACCAGGCAAACGCTGGGGCTGTACCTTCATAAAGGACACGGCCGCTTCCTTCCCATTCCTTGGCCTTCCCTGTCCCATCGTCGCCATAAGACCTGTCAGTGCCGGTGCGACGTAAAGCAACTAGCAAAAAAATTTTTTTTTGTGTAGTCAGTTATTGTGATTTTTTATCGATAAGACTAAATTTAAAATTTTCTTCGTGATCCTATTATTATCCATTCTTTGTAGTCTAAGTGACCATACAATTGAGGAGTTGGATGCAATAACAGCGTAAGTAGATTTACGTTATTTTGAGAAACAGAAGCTTGAAGTTTATAAATGTTCTGAGTTAAAAGTAATATTAGGAATCAACCTGAATTTCATTAAAAGACGTTTGAAACAGCCAGGAAATGTATTTCCCAAAGAATTTTATTGATCTGTTAGCATATAAGAAAGACAGAGTTATTTAAAATTTCCTTTTATACGCTGTTATTGCATGAAGAGCAGGAATATTATATTTTGCCATACACCAGTATTGATCAGGGAGATAGAAAAGCATGATCACCCACTATAGAGGAACAAAAGTGGCAGTTTATCACACCTCAGTTCTCAAAAATATCTAAACTTACTCAAATTAACAACAAATTCATTAAAATAATTGTCAACTAAGAAAGGTAAAAAATAAGTTTATTCGTTATATAATATTCACCTTTTTTGTTCTTTATTGAGCAAAGGGCCGAGAGAGGTTTGTTACAGTGTTCTCCCCAACTATAGTATTAGGCTACGGTAATTCCCCACCTTCCTCAACAAATATTTGAAATGTTACAAAATTAGAAACATTGCTTTCTGAACAACTTGTATTCCTATTTTCATTTAAAAAGTGATTCTCTAAACTTAAAAAATGAAAAGAAACCAAAAACATATCACAAAGTATATAATTAGGATTTAGACATTGTATATCTTACTTGTTTAAAATACTTAAATACCGCATCATTGACCAAAATCAGGATGATTCACCTTTCACATGCTGCATTAGCGGACTGTAAGGAATCATTACGCACACATGACTTTCACACACCACTCAAAATTTTCAGGTTTTAAGTATTTCATTAGTGAAAGAACATCAACCCTTTTGTCTGCACTAGCCACAAAACCTTCTCTTGCGCTCGCTGACATCTTCTCTAGCCACAGAACTGGCAGCAACTGAACGTGCAGCTCGTGAAGCATGCTTCATGCAATAACAGCGTAGCGCATGGTACTGGTTTTAGTGAGCTCCTGACCTTTATCGGCACCCTAGCGAACTAAGACCTGGACTAGGTTGTAGTGAAGGGACCGAGAAATCCAAAAACGGTATTTATGCAATAACAGCGTAAGTAGACTTACGCTGTTATTGCATCTAGCTCCTCAATTATAATCGCGGTTTTCTGATGGTATCTCTGATATTTTCTGTAACTTGATAGATTTCATGTGATTTCTTTTTCATCCAAATTACATTTTCGCATTCTGGTCCTAAGATTTTTTGACGATGTTCGTTTCTTGTTTTTCGATCATCTTTATTCGGGATTTGTCACCAATTATAATAATTTCGGATGCATAAAATGCGTCTGCTTTAACTACTGTGTTGTAATGTCGTAACTTTGCCTTTTTATGTAGTTCTTTTATTGTATCCCTTCCGAGTAAATTTGTATGCTCTTTGAAGTTCTTCAGTTCTTTGTTAGTTTGCTGATTTAACTCTGATGGTTCAATCATGTCACTTAGATGCTTAAATTTGTCTACTTGAGCGATATTCCATATTTTGGTGATTAACGGTTGACCGTTGAAACCTGATTTAGTCCTTTCCATACACTTTGTCTTTTCATGAAAAATATGGAGTCTTGTTTTGACTGCTATTTCATGGAGTTTTTCTACAGGCTGGATTGCTTCTTGTCTGTTGTTGGGTAGGATAGCAATGTCATCAGCAAATGCTAGGCAATTAAGGCGAATTTCGTTTTGTATTATAATGCCTAAGTTTATTCTTATTATTATTATGATTATTATTATTATTATTATTATTATTATTATTATTATTATTATTATTATTCGAGAGCGTGTAGAAAATTAGTTCGTGAGGTTATCTCTACTGTTACCAATTCCAAACGCACACAACAGTACAGAAACAACATTTACAAAGATTATTACTCCCGAAGTAGGTATATGTGACTTAAAATACAACGTCCAAAGTCCCTAAGACAAGGATGAATTAGACACAATGAATTTGCTTGCAGCCCGCAGTCGAGACCGCCAAGTAAGTTGTGAATCGCAGTTATTATTAATTCGTGTCGACATCAGCAGCTAGCAATATGAAAATATCGATATTGGAGCGAAACAATTGGCTGCAGCGCCAAGGAAGGGCGGAAGAGGTGGTGGAATGAGGGGAGGGGGAAACCCATGCATCAACGTTAAACTTCATTTCCTTATCTCCGAACATTGGAGAAAAATTGCTCCACACAAATACACAAGAGGCTGGTATATACATTATTTCACTTTTTTTAATAATTTAGAAAAAAATGTGGGATGAAAAGTTATTCCTGTTATCGACTGGGCTGAGCTTTATTTGTGAGAGGAAAGAAAAACTTTCTCTCTCTTCAAGAAAACATCTTGCATGATTAATGGCGAATTCTTTTTGTGATTGATTGAGAGGGGAGTGGGAGGGGTGAATGTCGTTTACAATTCCCGAGAAGAAGACGACTTTTACTGCTCCTTGAAGAAGAGAAATAGAAGAATAAAAATACTTTGCTACTGACTGGAGTGAGATATTTTGAATAATAGTGTTGGCAGTGGTCGGTCGCTGCGTCAAATTAGGATCTGTCGAGTTCTGTCGTCCAGGGAGGGGATGGTGTTCCACAGTAGAGAGGCCCACGAAATTTCGGGTTTATAGTGAGTCTCCACGTCAAGAGGCAGTGCGCTGATGCCAGATCTACTGCAACACAAAGCTGTGCAAGTCCAGGCGCACAATGTGACAGAATTCATATACAGCCTTGCTTTTAGTGAAATAAAAATGTTGTCAAATTTCCATGTGGGAAAATGAAATGATCATAATCTCTCTCTCGGTCTTGGCCATCCATCCATATTTCACATCACAGCCTGCACGGTTGTTAGATAATATTGTCTGGCCATCCATCCACACCTTACATCACAGCCTGCACGGTTGTTAGATAACATTGTCTGGCCATCCATCCATACCTTACATCACAGCCTGCACGGTTGCTAGGTTACTTTTCCGCCACACAGTGTGTTACGTAAATTTTCGGATGACCCACAGCTCAAGACGAAACCTCGAAATTTTCGATGTAGTTATTTGTTCGTTGCATATAATTTTACCTCATGCACTATAGACCGAACGGCGGTACAATTATTAAGTATGATACGGCGAAGTTCAGAGCGTGATTTAAATGCACACATTGTAACGCATTACATTTTAAAAATCAATTTGATATGTAATAATAATAATAATAATAATAATAATAATAATAATAATAATAATAATAATAATAATAATAATAATAATAATAACTTATACGTAATACGTTATAATAATACCATTTTCGCGAATATAGTTGTATTAGGAAAGTAATAGTTAAAAATGTTTACATACTTTTAGGCCTGTCCACTATCCTCAGATAGTGTTGCCATTCCTTCCATAAATTCCTCCACGTCCCTGAATGGTCCAGGTTCAGCCGAATCGGAACCAGTTGGCGATGAGTAGACGTGCAATGCTGGGTGGAAGTGCGATCGATAACTCATGGATGCTGTCTGATATCGAGCTCTGCTTGGTTTTAATAACTGTTTCGGACATGTATACACATTTCTTTCAGCTTAGTCACCAATGGACAATGAATAACAAAATATGTTACTAACTTTTCTCTGTTATCACCCGAGAATTTTCAGGTAGTATTTATTGTTTTAAAATAGCTTTGTTCTTATGTAATTCTTTTTGTCCAGTATTTTTTGTCACCAGGCAATAAAAAAATCTCCGTTTGATAAAAAATTATATCCCGCGTGATAATTTATCTATCTACAAACATATAGACTCGCGCCAAATTAACGCAATTGTGAAAAACAGGCCTTGCATTAATTATTTATGACTTTGCATTTGGCAACATAAGAAAGAGCGGAATTTTATCTGTAAGAACACGCCATAATTTTATTAGATTTTATTATTATTATTATTATTATTATTATTATTATTATTATTATTATTATTATTATTATTATTATACTGAGCTCGATAGCCGCAGTCGCTTAAGTGCGGCCAGTATCCAGGATTTGGGAGATAGTTGGTTCGAAGCCCACTGTCGACAGCCCTGAAGATAATTTTCCGTAGTTTCCCATTTTCACACCAGACAAATGCTGAGGCTTTGCCTTAAGTAAGGCCACGGCCTCTTCCTTCCCCCTCCTAGCCCTTTCCATAAAACCAATCTGTGGCGGTGCAACGTAAACTAAATTGCAAATAAAAACTCACCAATAATATTACACTGAGTGACTATTTGGTGTTAATTGAGGTGTGCTATGTCTCTTCTAGTATCACTCATCTCCATTAAATGGCGTTCGTGCTGCAGTTATAAACAACTGTAGTTCTTCAAATAATTTCTTAGTAGTCAGCTCGGCAGGTTGGTAAGGCGTTTCCTTATTGCTAATATTGCTGAAACCTTGTCACCCATCTTGTGAGGTGCATCAGTTCGTTCATTACTTCTTCCTCTTCAAGTGTCATCTTCTCAGTGGGCGTTGGTGATCAGTTTGGTCTTGGCCTCCCTGCTAACTGCTGCTTTAAAGAATTAGGTTGAAATGAAATGGCGTGTGGCTTTTAGTGCCGGGAGTGTCGAGGACAAAAATTCGGTTGATGGTGTATTAGACCACTGACATGGGTTAAATAGGCAAGAAATGCATGGTCACCCAGGGCCTCCGTTTCCTTTTAATTCTCCTTGTACTGTGACTTGGAGATGGTATTTCTCAGTACGAATAATGTGACCAAGGTAGGCTATCTTCCTTTCTTTCATGTTTCTGGTGCATAACCCTGTTTTTCTTACGTAATGCACCCAAGATAATCTTGCATACGACGGTACCACCTGATCTTAAAGGGTGATTGTTGCGGCCGTGAGTGGGCATGCCTCTGCATCGTAAAACGAAGCGAAGAAGATACAACATTTAGGGACTCGGTTCCTAAGATGCATCTCTCATTTAGGGAGCATCAGTTTGTCAATTTTTACAAAGAGATAGTTTGAAAAGACTTATAAACTTGCATTAAGGTAAACTCTTTTGAGCACTCCCTGTGGGTGGAGGACGCAGACGAAGAATACACCCACGCTATCCCCTGCCTGTCGTAAGAGGCGACTAAAAAGGGCCACCAAGGGATGAGACTACTTGTAATTTGTACCATCACGCGGGGAACACCATGGGTTTCCTTTACTTGCGAGTAGTACCATTGTGTTAGGTACACAATAGGTTTGTGATTAGCAGCAACAGAGTGTGAATCAGGGTGAGTTTTACAGTACCCGTGATTAGTACCACTAAATGTGGAACACCATGGGCTTATGTTGCCTGTAATTAGTATCCACTATGTGAGGAACACCATAGGTTTGCGTTGCTTGTAAGTGGCGCCGTAATGTGAGAAACACCATAGGTCTGCGTTACCTGTGCATATAATATTACCTGTAAGTAGTACGATAGTGTGTGGAATACCGCGAGTCTACGTTACTTTTGATTAGTACCGCAACATGACAAACACCATGGTTCTACTTTACCAGCGATAAGTACTATTATGAGGGGCCGATGACTTGGATTTTGGACCCCTTATGACAACAAGCATCATCGATTCAGGATTGTGCTTTAGAAGCAGTCCCTTGGTCAGTAATACTATTGTTTTACGATAGTTCTGGGAATGTGGAGCATTGCGGGTCGGATCCACTGATTGTTTTAAATTCACATTCACCCATTTTTCTTCGTCATCACGTTTTGAATTCTGGTCAGCGGATGATTTTGGACTTTTAAATTGTCATTCAGTTCGTCTCATTTCGTACTATTAAGGGCCGATGACCGAGCTCGATAGCTGCAGTCGCTTAAGTGCGGCCAGTATCCAGTAGTCGGGAGATAATGGGTTTGAACCCCACTGTCGGCAGCCCTGAAGATGGTTTTCCGTGGTTTCCCATTTTCACACCAGGCAAATGCTGGGGCTGTACCTTAAGGCCACGGCCGCTTCCTTCCCATTCCTAGGCCTTTCCTATCCCATCGTCGCCATAAGACCTACCTGTATCGGTGTGATGTAAAGCAAATAGCAAAAAAAAAAAAAAAAGGCCGATGAGCTAGATGTAAGGCCCTTTTAAACAACAAGCATCATCAACAACTCTTTTGAGGAGATTCAAAGTAAACGCAAAGGGGCAAACCGTAAGTCAAGAGTACAGAAAACTAAATACACAATTATTATAAAGCCTTGATCATAATTTCCACAAGTAATCAGTACTTTAAGGGCAGAAGACTCCCTTCAGCATGCACTTAAACGCGACCAAACATTTCGTTTCTCAAACCTTTTTCGCTTAGATTTTGACCGTGTCTTGCTTTGATCACGTTGGGCCTTGCTCCTGGAGCAAGGGAACTCTTGCTGAGTGAACGAGATCCGGAACGGAAACGGCGAGACCTTGTATACGATCAGTGGCGAGAACGGGAACGAGAACGGCTCCTAGTGCATGAGCGTGTGTGTGAGCGAGACCTGGACCTGCTGCTACGGCGGCTATGACGACGATGCGGAAACGATGGCCTCCTATACCCAGCCGTCTGTACACGAAGTTCCCTTCCCTTCCGTCCAGGCTTTGCTATGGTTTTAAATTGAAAGTCATTTTGTCAAAGTTTTAAATTGTGGAGAGTCCACTGACAGCTAGCCTGTGAAGGCACAAACATCACTGAATGAGGTGGGTGAATCAGTGGACCTTTTTCACTCACCCCGGTCTAAAATCAGACATGCTCTAATGACCTCATGAATGTAAGGCCCTATCTGTAAGATATGTAAATGTTACTAGATGTAGTTTAATAACGTCAATTATTTAAGGAGATTTAGTTTGATTTATTTAATTTATTTATTTATTTATTTATTTATTTATTTATTTATTTATTTATTTATTTATTTATTTATTTATTTAAGGTGTTGTAAATATGCACATAGAAAGGTCTTTAGATTTAGTTTGAACTTGGTTATTATTTTAGGAAATTAGTGTTATTTATTTAAGGTGTATTTCTTGTATATTATGTTTTGTTGAATTATCTTTAATTGGGAAAATAACCTGTTGATGATAATGATAAATAATTCTATTCTATTCTATCTATTCTATAAAATACACCCTCAGTTCGTACATCAAACGGTTCTGAGGGAATAATTATTTTCGGATCTAACAATCATTCGAACACCATACAAGTGGAATCTTCCCTTCCCTGACGTAGAAGGCGATCATCCATTGCATTAAGTGAATCTTCAGCATCTCTTTTATCATAAAACCTTGCGAAAGCAAATCCTCTACTTCTTCGTGAAAATCTGTCTCGAGGTACATAGATATCACCTACTTCTCAACAAACAAATAAACAAACAAACAAACAATAAAAAACGCTGCACAAGTCTTCAAGCGTTGTTTTATAGTTCAAGTCATCTACCTATTAAGGATACCATTCCTTCTAAACGAAGTGGAGGCCTCCCATAACTTATTTTCGCGATTCTATGAACAAAGCTCACATTCAGAGGAAGCGATCCGACACTACCGAGCGTCTCAAATGATTTAGTGAGTTGATTAAACAGTAGATACTCTGTATTCTTTGCAATTGTTTCCCATCGACGTATAGTAGATCGAATCATAATTGAGGACCGTTGTGACAAAACTGAACAACTACAAAATTTCCGAAAATGAGCTTATATGACGTCGTGTAGTTTAATAAGAGAGAAATCAATTGCACTGATCAGAATTGAGCTGCGGGAATAAAAAATTATCAAAATTCAACATCTACATACTATTACGAATTTTATTTATATTTACGAGGTTTGTTTTTTTTACTTTTGGCGACCACTAAGTTTTTGATAATATTGAGAAACAACTGAGAAATGTGGAAACTGTACCAGTCCCCTCTCAATATCACAAAATACTGAATCATCACGGGCGATGATTTGTTCTCGGGAAGACCTGGGAAGTGTACGACTTGAAATCAGCAAGTAGACAGATTTTGAAACAGAAGTTACACTTCAGGTAACAAAAGTGCGGGTTTTAACGTACGTGAAATCTAAAAATCGGATTCATTGCAAACTTCAAACAAATTGTTTTGGTGCTCCTATTGTTGTTGAGGTGTTGAAAACTGGTACAGCCGACTTCAGAAGCATGGACAAGACATTGCATATCAAATTATGAAATCATATCAGTGTTAAGAAACTTATGAAATATTTCCTTTCATCTTCTGAGAAGGCAAAACTGTTCCATTCTGCAGTGTTGCAGGGTTGCTCATAGCAAAGTGAGGACAATAATGATGCTGAGTATTCAAACAAGCCATTATACTAATTGCCAGTGTCTAGTTCTACATAATTTTGCAAATTTTTGTTTCTGTAGATGTTGAGTTTTGTAGAAAACCCACAAATTTCAGCCCTATTTTCCTACCGATGTCAATAATTATTTTGAAAAGTGCGTTATAGTAACAACTTTTGTCTTAATGCTCTATTATAAGTGAATTTTGACTTTAATATTGAATTTTTATTTTGAAAGATAATCAGTAAAATGTGTTTCCTGAAACTTTTAATTTTTGTAATTGTTGGGGTTTACAGGAACGGTCCTCAGTATTCACAGCTCTTACTTAAGACTTTCGAGACTAGTGGACGTGAAAAAATTATAGAACATATGTTTATGAACGTTCTAGCCACAGTTTTCTCTCATTCAGATCCAGTATCTATTTGTTTACGTCTTTCATTATATACCACACACATATACGTTTTTCATTATATAGCTTCTCCCCCTACTTCCTTCCTCTCTCTTGTCGAGTTCTTAAGTAGTGTTCCATTACAATGATATACGAGTGGAATTATTCTTCAAAAAGTTTTCTAAAAGAACGAAAAAAGGCTTCTGAGACTTTCTAGGATAGAAACTCTTTTCAGAGGCGATCACAACACTGACTGCACCGCTAGAGATAAAGTTTGACATTTTCTCATCAGAAAATTTTCTTCTCTCTCTCTCTTCCTTTCTTTCCCTCAAACAGCCCCATCACACATATTCAAGTCGTATTCCAGTTTAAATTACCTTTCTGAATATCTCTCTTTGTGGTTCCTATTCCAATGCTTAATATGTGAGTGAAAGCCCTAATATATTATTATTACTGTATTTTATATTTTTTTTTCGGGAGGTAATGGTAGATAACAAGAATTAGTTTCTTCTTCTCTTGTGTCCTGTGATGGATGCTCAGAAATATGGCGATTTATTACTCGAGTTCCACGAGGAGGACTTTCTACTGTAGCTAGAATGGAGATGTCATTTATAAGAAAGAAAAATACGTAGGATATGTAATAAATTTTTGTATTCGTTTTATCTTGTGTTATTCAAAAGGTGCTGTTAAAAGAATTGGGTAATTTGTGGAGATGCGAGTCGCAGCATTCAGACTTTCTAATACTTTTTCTTTTCTTCGTGTGATAATATATACTCATCTCCTTTGCATTTTAAAGATTTATTGACATATAGGCAGTGAGTAGGCGGGTGTTTGCTCGCTGTTAAACGGGGAATGTTATTGATAAATTGATATGGTAGCAGTCATGAATAAGGCTGTGGTAAAGTAGTTCAATCCTTTATGGAACTTATTTTTTATTAGTAATGTATTTGAGTGCAAACTTAATTAATATATTGCTAGTGGACCCGTCCTGTTCCGCAGCATACCTTATACCAATGGTATGCATAAGTCTTTCCCGGTTTCACGAAGAGATGGCGCCAGCGAACTGTACGCAGCGTATGAATCAGTTTGTTCGTCTGACATTTACCTACCAACATACACAAGTTGAGTCCGCCAAACACTAGCGTCTGTGTTGTCTCGTTCAGTGATCATGTCGACGTTTGTACCTGAAAAAAAAGAATATTTGCGGCACGCATTGCTTATCTTATGTAATCAAAAGAAAAAGGCTGTGGAAAGTCATCGTTTGTTGGTAACACGCTCCATCGATTAGAACAAGTGAGACATAGCTTCGACAACTCTTGAAGCCCGGCGAAACCGTTAATAAACAACGCTATCGCCAACAAATGATTAATTTAAATCTCGTATTGATCGACAGACGACCGGAATGGGCCAGAAGATATGGCAAAATGGTTGTGTGGCACAACAATGCGCCGTCTCACACAGCAAAACCAGTGAAGGACACCTTGGAATCGCTTGGATGGAACGTCCTTCCGCACCCGCCGTACTGCCCCGACCTGGCGCCATCTGGAAGCATGCAGGGTCGCCGCCACCCTAAAAATCCAATGTGTGCTAAAGAAGGCTCTAACATGCAAACGATTTTCCTCGAACACAGACGTCAAACAGTACTTATTCGCAACACAGTCCCAGGAATTTTTCGAGACGACCGTTCACCGCCTTTCGCAGTGGCACAAATGCTTCAACAGTGCTGGGCAGTACTTTTGAAATAACGGTACATGTTTTCGTTTTATAGCCTCTGGCTCGTTTCTTTTCGAATGGCCCTTAGAAAACGAAAGAAATGGGTTGAAGAAACAAGGATTATTCTTTTTAAGAGGCTTTACTAGGCCATCGTCCCTAAACCAGAAAAGACAAGGAGGAATTTGATAAATCCAAAGCAGATTTGAAAGAGAGGGATCTATTTCGAATGAAGGTTGAGCAATTTATGGGGTTCCTGGAAGTAGCTCGCTCAAGCTCCGAGAACTCCCACGTGTGTCAGAGGAGACTGTACCCATCAGACAGGAGCTACCTGTCAGCTCACTTAGCCGCAGTGTCTCTCTTTGATGGCTACAAATTAGTCTTGCATCACTGTTTTTAATTGTTCATTGTTTTTTACTTGACACCAGGATCCTAGGAGGGCGTGGTCCGTTTTATAAGGTTTCATTATCTCCTCTTCTTTTTTTGTTTAACTCATTAATTAATTATCATTTCTGTGTGTGTATAGATATTAGCTGCTACCTCCATCATCACCACCACCACCACACCCTTCTGCTGTGCTGTGATGACACAGGGTGATTAAGAAATTGATGAACCATCATTTACTTTGTTTGTACTTCTTTTTATTATTATTAAAAGTGACAAAGTAATAGGCATATCCTGTTTCTTTAGCACGTATCATGACAAACTGCCATTTACGAACATAATTAGTGTTAACTCTTTTTATGAGCTGTTTGTGTGACATGGAGTTTCTCGTCGAGAATGCAGATTATCTCCGAAGATTGTACAGTAATGGAAATGTGTTGCCGAATACCACTCCAGATATGGTAAAAAATATATAAAAATATCACTGAAATACTATATTTTCTTATTAATTGTTTAAGGGGATAATCCTTTATATCTTAATTACTTATATTTATTAATATAATAATAGAATTAAAAGATTGAGAGGAGCGGCGGATGATTTCAGTAGCGCCTTAGTCTAAAGATTAATCCTCAGCCTTGTAAAATTACTTCCATAATTCTAAAAAAAAAGTAAGACATTCTTGTATAGTGAGATCATTTTTTTAATTCTAAAAACTAAACCTTAACCATGTAAAGTAAAATCTTTTCGAAAATTCTAAAGTATAAGTCATAGAGTCTTAAAATTAGATCCCGGTTGTTTAGGCTATAATAGGTTAGAATGCAAACATACTAAAGCAAATAACAAGTATACTCCACCCGGACAACAGTTCTGCTATGAGATTTGCATAAATATTAGGGTCCCGGTCTATTAGAACCCTAAATCGTATGTTGCACTCGCTACACTGTTGAAGAGCGGGTAGACGACAGCTCCCACCAGGTAAGTTGATTTGCATTCTAACTTATTACTGCCTAAACATCCGGGCACTACTTATAAGGTAAGGTCACTTCCTGTATTTTGAAAATAATCTGTAGTCTTATAAAGTAAATGATTTTCAAAATTTTAAAAGAAAATATAACCTATAAAGTAACATTATTTTTTAAAATTCTACTAACAAAACAGTGTTATGAAGTAAGGTCCTATCCAATATTCTAAATAAATAAATAAATTAATAATTAAATAAATAAATAAATAAATAAATAAGACTTAGCTTTATAAAGTAAAATCATTTTCAAAATTCTAAAAATAAGTCGTGATCGCATAAAATGAGACCATTTCCAAAATTGTAAACGAAACCCGCTTATATAAAGTAAAGTGATTGTCACAGTCCTTTAAAAAATAAGCCATACCTTTACACCGCTAGGCCATTTGAAAATCTAAAAAGTAACCAAAACATGAGGCAATTTTCAACATTCTAAAAGTATAAAGGGGATACTCCTTCATCTCTATGTATTTATTAATATAATATTATAATTAAACGATTGAAGGGAGCGGCTTATAATTAGGATTTTGGGAAATGATCTTACTTTATAAGGCTAAGGTTTAATTTTTAAAATGTTAATAATGGTTTCACTATATAAGACTGTCTTACATTTTTTTTAAATTTTGGAAATTACTTTGTAAGGCTTTAGCTTGTATTTAGAATTTGGGAAGTAATTTTACAAGGCTGAGGATTAATGTTTAGGCTAAGGCGCTGCTCAAATCAAATCATAAAATGTGGCGTCATTTCTAAAATTCTAAGAATTAAGCTTACCCTTATACCGGTAAACAATTTTCAGAATCTTAAGTAATAACTGTAGCTATACAAAGTGAAGCGATTTCCATTTTCTTAGAAATACATCATGGGTATATAAAGGGAACTCATTTCTCAGATCCTCGAAAATGAATGATGGCCCATAGCGGTGGAAGATGTTTTCAAAGATTTTACAAAATAGAACATGTCCTTGTATGACGAAATATTTTTCCAGGTTTCAGAAATGTATAAGGTATGGTCATATAACACAAAAACGTGTCTAGTATTTAAAAAAATCTTGTCTCAAGCGGAGTCTATGCGGCTAGTTGTAATGTTTCGTTGGCCGCGTTTGTGCTATTGAGTCTTGACTTGACATTTGAGTGTGTTTAAATGAGTAAGGCTCATATCAGCAAAGTTTCTGACAAGTTAAGGAACCCCTTTTCACGGCAAAATTCTGGAACTCCGGCGTCCCTTAAGACCGATAGTAGTTACAGAGACCAGGTTTCATGATTATACACCCTTGCATTCGGGAGATGAGGGGTTCGCACACAACCGTTAGCAGCCCTGAAAGTAGTTTCCTAAGCTTCCTCATTTTCTGACCATGTGAATGCTGCGGCTTGCCTTAATTGAAGTCATGTCTCCTCCTTTCTCAGCGTTGCCGAAATCCTGTAGGTATTAATGCGAAGTTAAACCACTAGCTGTTACAACTCTGTTATCTCAGGTTAAGCCGTTCCGAAGATTGCGCAGAGTTAATCGCTATTATGTGGGAGCGAAGTATTCCTAAAATATTTAACATTAATGAATAATACCTTCTATATTGAGGCCTCTTCCAAGATTCATCTACGAAAAAACTTAAAATACATCGCCCTCTAAAGCAAGGTCATTTCGAAAATTCAGCGTGAAATAAATACAGTCCTGTCAGTCAAAACCACTTCCGAGATTCAAGGAGAAATAAACCGTAACTTTCTGAGGTGAAGTAATTTCTACGATACACCAACACAGACATGGTAGCTTGCTCTACACAGCCTCTAGAGTTACAAGTGGTTGCTATGACTTACCCATTGTCCATGCGACATATTCGTTTACTTCCATTCTAGTATGGACTTCATCAGCCTTGGCCTTGCATCACCTGACCACCTGCAAACAAATCTCAAGTACAGTCGAAATAGGTTATAACCGCTCCGAAGGGACTGCCAATCAGCTGTTCTTATGGCTAATGATGGCACAAACCGGGTTTTTTTGTGCGTGTGCTGAAATTCCAATATATGTAAGTTTTAGGCTTCACCCTTATATGGTAACAGAATCCAGTAACGGAAAATAAGTATCTATTTCTTCTTATTATTTTCTTCATGGGACCTGTAAATATTAATTCCTAGTTGGCGTCGACCTCTAAGACCTTTTGCTACCATGTTTTTCCTTCATTCCCACCTAGATATACCTGCTCCCTTCACAAAACTGCAGGTTGTTCTTATTGGGTCGTCTTGGATTTTTTTCTCTCTCTTCTGATAGTCCTAGAGTGGAGAGTCTGATTCTACCCAGCGCCTCACATTCGAAAAGTATGTGTTCTGCTGATTCCTCTGTTTTATTGCATTTCCTACATAAATTGTCTCTTATTACTCCAATTCTGTGTAGGTGTTTGTTTTTTGTTGTTTTTTTGTTTTCAGATGGCAGTGTCCTGTCAACAGTCCTACTACCCATCTTATATTTTCTCTGCTGAGTTTCAACAGTTCTTTAGTATGCTTCTCGTTTGGTCCTTGAGCAGTTCCTTTGCAAGTCTGCATCCTGGGCTATTTTTCCAGTTCTCCATTTGTTTCTTCTGTACCCATTTTCCTATGTAGTGTCGGGCTTGTCCATAGGAAATACCACATACAGGTTGTGGGCCTACGGAATATGTTTCTGCCCCTTTCCTGGCCAGTTTATCTGCCTTTTCATTTCCTTCCATACCTGCATTCCCTGGTACTCATTATTTTGACAATGTTGTACTTTGAGAGCTTCAGGAGAAGTGAATGGCAATACCAGACACTTCTGGATATTATCCGGACTGCTTCTAGTGCCTCAATGGCCGCTTGGCTGTCCGTAAAAATGAATATGTTCTTATTCCTGAGCATCTCATTACAGTGCAGTATTTGTGAAGATTCTCAGGACAAGAATCATGGACGATGTTGAATTTATACCTGTCTCAGAAGACAAATACACAAAAGAAGAGTTGTGGAGTGAGACTGAGAAGAATTTCACCGGTTTTCTCCTGAAGAATAGGTCCATTGATCGGCAGTTTTTGTGTTTTGCTGCTAAACCATCTAAGTAACGATTCTTCAAAATCTTTGTACTTAGATGATCTGGCCCGCTTGATATTTAAATAATTTTCTTCGAAAAGAGGCTGTATTTTCTCTCTGTCCTTCCAAATTGTAGAAATCGTTCAGTGTGATCCCCCCTCCAATTCCTTCGCGATGCTGATGTTTGTGTCCCCCTTTTCTAATCACCAAATTACGTGGGACTTTTCTTCAATTTTAAACACTTCCCTTTTCTTTTGCGACTACTTCACTGATGCTTGCCTTGACTATTTAACAGACAGACAAAAATCAATATTGGATGTTATAGCGGATACATTTCTTCGAAAATGTGATAAAACACGTCGTTTTATACGATGTCGTAATAAGGGATTGTCGTTATATCCAATATGTCGTTAAAAGCGATGTCGCAATAAACTGTTTCGACTGTAGATTATTTTTATTAATTTCCGTTCAGCCGTTAGTGCTGCTGCGCCCGTCTCTCTGCCTGATTTGAAGGACAACATAATAGTGAAATGGCGTATGGCTTTTAGTGACTCCCCTAGGCGACCTCCGCGTCGTGATGAAATGCCTATGAAGACGACGCAAACACCCAGCCCCCGTGCCAGCGAAATTAACCAATGATGGATAAAATTCCCGACCCTGTCGGGAATCGAACCCGGGACCCCTGTGACCAAAGGCCAGCACGCTAACCATTTAGCCATGGAGCCGGACAACATAATAGTGAAAATGCAAAACCAAACATAAATATGTCTTTTACTTTTGATAGCGACTCTTCGAGGGGCTCCATTTATCTCTGTACGCGCATGAAGTAAGCAACCCGCTGAACTCGCACCGCGAATAAGTTGCCTAACAAATGTAGATCACGGCGGGTATGTCCTGAGTTGGCAACACGAGATAAAATAGGATTCCTTGTAATTTAATTCCAGATAGAAATCAAGGATTCTTGTCGGTTTTAAGACACGTACGCGTACCGGGATATTGTCTTTAAAGGTGGTTCTGTACCGATGACAGTAAATTGGTCAAACACGAGTTTCGCCTATTTAAGCATTCAT
The DNA here is from genome assembly GCF_040414725.1 of Anabrus simplex. NCBI lineage: Eukaryota > Metazoa > Arthropoda > Insecta > Orthoptera > Tettigoniidae > Anabrus > Anabrus simplex. Next base: position 205,206,198 of record NC_090279.1, on the reverse strand, counting down.
AAGGAGCTTACTCTGTGGATCATTTGTAGAACGTAGGGCTCTGGATTTCAAGATCGTGTGCATTCAAACTTGGCAGCGGTAATCATGTTCATGAAGGTCGGAAAAATGGTCCGTTGGAGACTCCATGTTGTGTGATGTTAAAACATCCGTGGTGACACATGTGGTGTTCAGCCGACAAAATTAATTTAACTCAGCTGTGGAGATCCACTTGTCTCCCAACTGGCGGAACAAAACAGAACGTCGAAATTGACGCATAGGCAGCCTAAATTGCGTCAGATCAAAATGTCCGCTCACGGTAATTGAAGTCATATTATTATTATTATTATTATTATTATTATTATTATTATTATTATTATTATTATTATTATTATTATTATTATTATTGTTGTCCGACTCGTTGGCTGAACGGTCAGCGTACTGGCCTTCGGTTCAGAGGGTCCCGGGTTCGATTCCCGACCGGGTCGGGGATTTTAACCTTAATTGGTTAATTCCAATGCCACGGGGGCTGGGTGTATGTGTTGTCTTCATCATCATTTCATCCTCATCACAACGCTCAGGTCGCCTACGGGCGTCAGTTAGAAAGACCTGCACCTGGCGAGCCGAACCCGCCCTGGGATATCCCGGCACCAAAACCCATACGACATTTCATTTCATTTTTTCATTATTATTATTATTATTATTATTATTATTATTCGTTATGGAGCGCGATTGAACTTATTTAGCTGATGTCGTTGCCTTCTTCTTCTTCTTCTTCTTCTTCTTCCAAAATCTCTTCATCTTCTCGCTGTGACTTTTCTTACGATCTTGACTAGGTTTTGTTGGTGGTAGTGCTTGAATGTTCTGCAAAGTTGTGATTGTGGACTAATTTTCTGAACTTAGATCTGTCTAATACACTGTCATCTGTGATGCCAGTTTCCTGAAGATCTTTTCCAACTTCGAGCAGCAAAAGTTTTTTGTTTTTTCATTGATAGGGCAAGGTTTAGATTCTTTTCTGGTCAGTCTCTGATTACTCATTCTCGGAATTAGACCTTAACATTTCAAATGTTTTTTTCTTAAATGTGTGTAAGATTTTCTTTGAGTGTTGATATCCCATGATTCATGAAATTTCCATATCACCTAGTTTCCCTCGGTAGAGACAGGTTCTTAAGATTTCTCTTTATTGCATTTCTACATCTTTAATCAGTGATCAGTGTTCCGGCCCCATACAGTGCTTCAGACTTGATTACATTCTTGTATTGCCTTAATTTTGCATTTCGAGATATTGCTTTTTTAAATATATCCACTCCCAAGTGAGTCTGTACGCTCTGTGTAATTTACAGATTTTTTCTTTGTTTACCTCACGATTCAGTCCTGAATGTTGGATGACATCTCCCAGGTATCTGAATTTAGACACTTGAGATATTTTGCCAAATTAGGTTTTCATTGGTTGTCCGTTTACGTACCGAAGAGATCCTTCCATGTACCTAGTAGTCTCTCTGGTATGAGACATGGAGTCCTGTTCTTGACTCAGTTTCATGGATTTTTCACGGATGCAATCAGTTCCTGTCTCCTACTGGACAAGATTGCTAAGTCGTCAGTGAAGGCCAAACACGATTACTGGCACGTAAAAGAAATCCTGCGGGACTAATTTACGGCACCTCGGCGTCTCCGAAAACCGAAAAAGTAGCTGAAGGGACGTAAATCCATTATTATTATTATTATTATTATTATTATTATTATTATTATTATTATTATTATTATTATTATTATTAGTACGTGCCAGTAAATCTACCGCCGCGAGGCTGACGTATTTGACCACCTTCAAATACCATAGAACTGAACAAATATCAAACCCTCCGGGAGAAAGTGGGTTCAAACCGCACTGTCGGCAGGCCTGAAGACGGTTTTCCGTGGTTTCCCATTTTCACACCAGGCTGTACTTTAATTAAGGCCACGGCTGCTTCCTTCCCACTCGTAGGCTTTCTAATCTCATCGTCGCCATAAGACTAGTCTGTGTCGGTGCGACGTAAAGCAAATTGCCAAGTTGGGGTCAGAAGGCCAGCGCCTCAACCGTCTGAGCCACTCAGCCCGGCGTAACATGAACATTTAACATACAACAAGCAAACTGATAGCCACTGAGTGGAAGTTTTGTTTTTTACAAGTCGCTTCACATCGCAGTGACACAGATAGGTCTTATAGCGACGAAGGGATAGGAAAGCCTGGGAGTGGGAAGGAAGCGGGCGTGGGATCAAAAATAGAGAAGAGGTTATTTATCATTTTCAAATTATAGAATTTGTTGTTAATGAAATTTTATTAGTTGCTGTGGGGGTATTGTATGAAAAAATATAATAGTTTATAATGGCAAATAAGTTAAGGGTGATTGAGAATATAAAAAATAGGATTAATCAATTTATAGGTATTATCTGAGCAATATAGAAATATTAAGATTTTAAATTATTTTAGCATGACATACTAATGTTATAAATTAACTAATTTCTTCAGCAGAAGTAGGTTTTAATTACTATAAAATGGTTTAAGAGACCAGTACTTACTTTCAGTCATCTGATGATGAGTTTATTATGTTATTAATTCATTCGATGAATGAGTTAATATTAATTCTTTCAATTACAATAGGTATAAATCTGTGATTGGCTGTCGACAGTGGTTTCGAACCCTTTATCTCCTGTATACTGGATACTGACCGCACTTAAGTGACTGCAGCTATCGAGCTCGGTGAGGTGGAGTTTTGGAGGACAATAGGTGAAAATTCAAGGTTGTACGAAGTAAAGAACACTAAAATCAGAGAAATTATGGAGTTAGAGAAGAATTTGTTGGACTTGATTGAAGAAAGACGATTAAAATCGTTTGGACGCACGAAGAGCATGACAGATGACCGAATTCCCCAGGTGACGCTAACTTGGAAAGCTAAGAGAAACGGGTAAAACCCAGTGTACTGTAGATGGATCGTGTACGAAGAAGCATGTCTAGAAGAGATTTAGTCCCTTTGTCGGTAGCTCTGAAGATGGTTTTCGTGGTTTCCCATTTTCACACCACGAAAATGCTGGGGCTGCACCTTAATTAATGCCACGGCCGCTTTCTTCCTGCTCCTAGCATTTTCATATCTCATCGTCGCCATAAAACGAATCTATGTCGATGCGACGTAAAGCAAATTGTAAATAATAATAATAATAATAATAATAATAATAATAATAATAATAATAATAATAATAATGTGAAGAACATGCAGAAGATAGAGTATTGTACATAGATCTGTGGAACTACATTGTAGAATGTGCTCAATAGAAACATATTATTTAAATTATTAACATTGGTAACTGGTAACCGCCTGTTCTGGGTTTCGATCGTGCAACCATACGCAGAGAAGGCAAACGTCTAATCAACTTCATCGCGCATACGATGGTTGATCGAGAGACGACGAACATCAGGAATGAAAGGATCTTGTCTGGGAATGTTAAATTGGAACTAGACTCAGCCGGTGCGAATGTAAATACACTGTTAACAGTAGGCTTTATGACGTCCTCTCGCTCATAATTACTAACATTACAACTACTACTACTACAATACCATGACACGAGAAGGCAAAGCCTAGCAGATAGTAATTTGAGTAAGGAGAGAAGTGATCCATATCATGCCCAAAAATACACGTTTAATGTCACACATGGGGAGCGAGAATTAATTTGTTTGCTTACATATTTAATGTACTTATTTAATTATATCTGAGGCCACAGCGCGTCACACACACACACACACACACACACACAAAACTAATTAAGCATACAGACAAAGAGTATACAGCTGACACGTGTACTGGACAGTCGTGCCAAGAACAGGGACAGAAGAGCCTCCTTACTTCCGACAAATTCTAATAAGTCGCTTTGCAGACAAAGTGGAAAGTATAATCCTCCTTTAAATAGCACAAACACAATTTGTAAAAACTAATCTCAATCCAATGTGGAAGGAAGTTTGTGAAAACTAGTTCTTCTAATAAAAAAAGAAAATACCACAGCTAGGTATTTGTATATAGACAATATTTGTTTAGACAAATTGAAAAGATTTGTCGCACCTCGGGAAAAAGAAGGCCACAAGTGCAAAATTATAGAGGAGAGTCGTATAATATGGAATACCATTTACTTTTGGCAGTATAACTTCTTACTGAAATCAGTTATGAAGTATAAATAAATATGGTTTAAAAATTCAAATAATTAGCCAAGATTCTCTATATTTTTAAACTGTAAATTGTTAATGTCTTCACGTCAAAATTATTTCTTTCAAAAAGTTGCACTTGGTGGGTAATACGGAATAGTCGGCTAATATGGAATAGTAGGGTAAATAATATGTAAATTAAAATACAGCTTCAATACATTCTTTCAGTTATATTTAAGGAACGTTCTTACAGATGGACGTACAGAAATTTTAAAAAATCGAAAGAATATAATTGGCAATTAACTTAAATGATAATCTGTATACACTAATTATTCAGAGTTTTCTTTTTACAGTCACTTGTTCATTCAGTGACAAAAGTCACAGATGCAGAAACTGAGATCTATAGGTAGTTAAATGTTATAATATACCAGGATTAATGCAATTAATTTTAATTAATTTTAAACGTCATTTTACATTGAAACTAAAACAGTATTCCATATATCCCGACACACCATGTTTGAATTAAAGGATTCGTCATGCCCTAAACTTTGCACAACAAGGAAGTTACACTGGTGTAGCAATATAAGCCACTCTTGTACAATATGTAACATTGGATTTCCCAGGACTAAACTCAGTGTTGGTAATTAATACAAGCTTTATAAGAATTACCTGCAAAAGCTTTTCAAATATGAAAAACAAATATTCTTGCTCCACGCACTAACCTCACTCACGAGCATGTCGAAACTGAATACAAAGCATCATGAGAACATTTACCGTAATTCGACGAGTTTCCACGTGAGAGCAGTACCTTACAGGCAAGATATTGTGGTATTCCATATTGACCGACTATTCCATATTACCCGATTCTCCTGTACTTGTTAAATAATTGCAATGTGAGATTTAAAAAAGGTCTAGTAAATTCAGTTTTTAATATATTTATATATTTAATATTTATTTTTAATATTTTTTATATTTCAACATTGCAATTATCCCAGAAGTATCATTTTTGCACTTGTGGCCCTCTTCTCCCCAAGGTGCGATGTATGAAGGATAATACTTCTTAGGACAGAATGATATGAAAATTTGTAAAAACTTACCTTATTCCAGACCTACGTTCCTCGCTTTTCGTGTGTCCAGTCAATTCCTTTAGAGCTTTCGTATACAAAATGGTGCCATCGCATAAAACCTTCTAACCGTATATCACATATTTTGACCAGAGCCCGGATATTCAGGCTGTGTACTAGATTTGATTGCAAACATACTAAAGCAAATAAGAAGTATACTCCACCCGGAAAACAGTTCTGCTATGAGATTTGCCTATTAGGATCCCTAAAACTTATGTAACTGTCGGCACACTACAGAAGAGCGGGTAAGACGACAGTTCCTACCAGGTAAATTAGTTTGCATTCTAACCTATTACTGTCTAAACATCGGGACATTAATTATGATATATTTTATTTTATTACATCTCTAACGATACGACTACCTCTACGATCCACCCGACTGCCGCATGATTCTTTATGCAAATTTTGGTACTGATCATTGGAGGTGTGTAGATTTGTATCATGAACAAACTTACTTTTGATTTTGTAGCTACTGTTTTGTAAAAACTAACCTTATTGCAACCAAAGTAAAAAAGACGCTTTAAGTAATCCGGCGTAGTGAAAAACGATTTGTTAAAATGTTCAAATGTTCAATAAATATCCAATTTCTTTAAAATAATTTAAGAAATGGCTAGGAACACAACAAATAGGGAATCTGCCACCTGAGCGACTGTCCTAAATGCAGATCAGTATTGATTGATTCCAGGGAAAGTTCGACGAACTTAATCCCTATTCATACAAAATTTAAATTTGTGATAAATAAAGTTAAAGTTGTCAAAACTATTCTTATTTCGGGCATATTGAAAGCATTGTTTACGGGAAGTAATCCATTTTTAATCGGAAATATACTTGTGGGAACTAATCTTTCTCTGGAGAAATCATGTCGAAGTTAGCGAAAACCAGCGATTTTCCAGTTAAAACGAAATTAAATTCGTGGAATCCAATCTTATTCCATACGCAGTAAAGAATAAAGTTTAGGGAAACTAACCATATTTTTAAGTCAAAATGAAAAAAATATATTTGAAGGCTTGACAAAGTCTCTCGAGATAGAGTGAAGTGACATTTTCAGAAACTGTTGTTATACTAGGCAGTGTGAAAGACAATTTTGTGAAAAACTAGTCCATCATTTATTGGGATTAAGCAACACTTCTTAAGACTAATCTTTTTACAGGCAGATTTAGACGAAGTCCGTAGAATGTTATCGTTTGATGAACAATTAAAATTTGTGAAAAATATCTTATTCCAGACAAACTAAAACGATCTTTGTAAGAAATTAATAGCTGGTATTTTGTCGTTTAAATTAATATTTCTTTGTCGCAATTAAATGTTATATTTATTATTCTTTTGTTTATGTTTCTTATTTATTTAGTAATAGTAAAATACTTGGAGAGTAGACATCGGATGCATAAAATTTTATTTATTTTTAGTTTCTAATAAATCTCAACAAATATCAGTTAGCACAGAGATGTATGGTGTATAACTAAGAAGAAATTCTAGAAAAATCGTGTTTTACAGCCTGGAAAACCAGGGGGAAAAGCTTGAAATTTGAAAAGTTACTTGCACAATGAGAACTTCTCCCTGTTCTAAATATACGCATTTTACCGATGGCTTAACATTTTTAGGAATAGAAAGGGCGATTTAACTGATCAGACGTCCCAGATTAGGCAAAACTATCCCATTGTTGGGCATGTTGTCCAACTGTCCCCCGAAAAGCTCAGGGGACGCCTAAACATACCACTTTCGGTGGATATATAGATTTTTTCACAATGGTCAAAATCTCCTTCGCAAGTACCACAGCGTTGACAATGCTAACAAAGAAATCAGTTACCCTTACTTTAGGTTTTTGTTCTTATGCAATTCGGTCGCTGGTGGCGAATTCTGTTCTCTTGCATATAGCAACTCACGTACAGTGAAATTCAGTATAAACTAGGCCTATTGAGTTAGTAATTTGTTTGTTGAAAGCATTTTCTCCCATGTCTAAAAGTAGATAATCTCAAAGCTTTGTAAATGACTAAGATGATTTTTTCACATAATTATTTATGTACAATACTATGGCTTTCTGAATCTAGTGACAAGCATAGACTGGTTGTGAATAAAAGAAACATTCCCATGGAGTCAGTGTAAGTTTTGATGCAAATCATATTAAAAGTGGACAAAAGTTTTTCTTCTATATTAACTTAATGTTTTTGAGTACATAAAAGAAACTGTGCTAAAATTTAACTTCTCAGTTTTAAAAACTGCATTTTCGTTCATACATTTTTGAATGTATACGTTATTTTCACAATTGTTCAAAAGTACCAAGTAGGAATGCGAATCAAAGTGTATGTTGAAAGTCTAAATTAAGAGTGAATAAAATTAGACTTATACATTTGTGTTAATAATATGTAATTAATTAAAAGTGATTTGTGACTAGATTTTACCTCTCGATTTTTAAACTTTGTTCAGAATCTCACCATCCCATTTTGTCCTAACAAATGTCGTTAGTTTACATGCATGTCATCATCATCATAGAGAGATCACATTACTGCCCACAGGCGTTGAAACCTCCGCCTTGGGTTGCCGCCATCCTTCTTTACCAGTAGGTCATCCATTCTACTCGATGTCGTTGCTAAGCAACTGTACTTGTTACTAATTGTGATAGCTCTACCTCCCTCCTCCTGCAGCTCCTATCTCTAATATATTTACATAACGCATAATTACTTTTTCTTAACGAGTCGTTCGCTCCCTGCTCCATACTCTTATCGCTGGCTCCGCTCGCATCTCGTTGTTCTTTTGTTTTCCCACCGCTCTGCTGCAGTCTTTGCCATCTTATCTCCTGTCAGATATATCGTCTTACAACTGTGTATTGGCAAGGGATGAAACTTAGATTGTATCACTCACCCAACCCTTTTAAGACTTAAATTTAAAACTCTGCTGTACAAAGAAATTGACTCCGCTGTCTAATTTGGCACTTCAGCAGTCTTCAAATCGCGGTCGAACCGTTGCTTCGTCGTATATTTTACAATATTCTCTAAATATATGTAAATTGCCAAATGTTAATCAGTACAAGAATTATATACACGAACTAGTACTAAGTCTGTTTTCGAAATTACTACATATAAAGTAATTGGAAATTCTAACTGGACTATTAGTACATCGTATGAATAAAAGTTAAACTTTCCAGATTCTGTATGACTTTCGAATGGAATCAAAACAGGTATTTTAGTGTTTCGTTACGAAGCATATTGAGTGCAGTTGTAGTTCAGAGTTGGACTTTGGCGTCTCAGGATGTGCGTACTCTTGAGAAAGCTACATAGAACTGCCTAAACGAATCACCATCAACAGCGTCATAAGCCCTCACTCCATATGAGCAATTCGGAGAGGTTTGAAATAGAATCCAGGCTTTAGGTACGCAATCTGGTGATTAGAAATGATATGCAGTACCACCATCTCTCCTACCTTGCCGGCCAACATTGTGATGGCCCCTGTGGGTGCGGATAGTAGAATAACATCCACGGTTCATCGCCTGCCTGGCGTAAGAAGCGGCTAAAAAGGGCCGCAGGGGCTCTTAACTTGGCGACCACGGGGACCTTAGCTGAGTCCTGGAATTGCTACAACTTACTTGAGCCAGGCTCCTCTCTTTCATCTATCCTATCCGACCTCCCTTGGTCAACTCTTGTTCTTTTCCAACCCTGAGTGTATTAGATTGCGAATCCTAGGGAGTCTTTCATTTTTATGCCCTGCGTGGCCCTTATCTTTCTTTGACCGATACCTTCATTTTTCGAAGTGTCGGATCCCTTCCTTTTTCCGTCTGATCAGTGTTAATTGAGTATGTTTGCCTATTTGTACTTCCTCTTAAATCAATAATCACAGAGCTCGATAGCTGCAGTCGCTTAAGTGCGGCCAGTATCCAGTATTCGGGAGATACGTGGTTCGAACCCCACTGTCGGCAGCCCTGAAGATGGTTTCCCGTGGTTTCCCATTTTCACACCAGGCAAATGCTGGGGCTGTACCTTAATTAAGGCCACGGCCGCTTCCTTCCCAGTCCTAGCCCTTTCCTGTCCCATCGGCGCCATAAGACCTACCTGTGTCGGTGCGACGTAAAGCCAATAGCAAAAAAATCAATAATCACCACCACCATCACCCCAATATTGTGATGGTGAAAATTTTTCGACCAACATTATTATTATTATTATTATTATTATTATTATTATTATTATTATTATTATTATTATTATTATTATTATTATTATTATTAAAAGTATACGGCATGATGTTTCATTTATTTCGTTTCTTTTTCTTTGCAGGTAAGATTCAGTCTTCATTTTAGACGAAGTCCACGTTATGTTCTATACAACTAAATGACCATGGCCTGTAATTTCAACTTTAAAACGTGATTTCTTGGGAAATCCACGAATTGGTAAGTTGTCCCCATTATCTACATATTAGGCTGTAAATTCCTTCAGAGAGCCTGAGATTGAATAAAAAGGGTGAACTTCAAGATCTCGAAAAAAAGGAGAGGAGAATCTTAAGGAAAATTTTAGGACCACAGAAAAATGCTGATGGGGAGTGGAGGAATAGAAAAAATGATGACCTCTATAAATACACCGAAAAAATCAGTCACCATGCGAAAGCGAAGACTAAAATTCTATGGGCATATAGAAAGAATGGATGAGAAACGGCTAACTAAGAAAATATTCAAGTACATCACTGGACTAAAAGCTTCGACGAAGTGGGTGGAAGAGGTAAAAAGAGATGCAATAGAAAGTGGACTTACAGTGGATATGGTTCACAACAGAAAAGAATTTAGAAGTCGAGTGGACAGCATCAAAACATTCCAGGAGAAACCACCAAAATGTAGACCCAAACTGGTCGTATCTGAGAAAGAAAGGAAGATCAGAAGTGAAAGAATGAAGAGGTTCTGGGAGGAGAAGAAGAAGAGATAGCCTTAAGTTCAATGCGGTACATAGGCGGCCAAATTCGGAAACAAAAAGAAGGACTTTAACTTGTACGAAATTCTTCTCAATACTTTCTTCGTGTTATTATGACTGTTCAGTCATATTTTCTGGAAAATTAAATAAAATGTTCTGTAAGACACTTTAGGTTTTTCTTTTATAATTCTGATATCCTGCCCAATGAAATAAACCCAGTACCAATTTTACGGATTGTTTAACATTTGCTGGAAATATGCTGTTTCTGAAAAAAAAATAGTAGTCTAATTAATTAGAAAAACCGGAATCAGGAAATCGGTTTCAATCCTAAACTAGAGGACCCGCGTGCTCCGCAGCATTCGTTATAAATAGGTCAGATAACTCGTCTTGATATGTCTGTCGTAGTCATATTGTTTTGCCTGCTCTTTTCAGTGATTTTATTAACATTTATTTAAGAAGCGCGTTATAGTATGCCGCAATTCACTGTCTGAATTTATTCTTTCTGACGCCATTTGTTTGGTTAAAATCTATCCATATATTCGCTTTTTTAATCCTGCAGTTCTTGTTACAAAGCTTGGTATTGTGTTGTAGAACGGATTGGTATTTTTAGTCGTGGTTCTTCTATATAGAACGGTTATCTCGAACGAGCGTTATTTTGCCAACCAGATAACTTTTTCAAGATAGATGGTCTTCACTCTTTCTAGTGTAGCTAGGCTATTCATCGATAGGTGTTCCCAGGTAATGTCTAAGTCGCATGCCATGATGGGGTCTCTTTGTACGTAGACTTTTTTTCTCTTAGCAGCATGTAAGTTATTAGGAACGCTCTGCCATCTGTTGAATATATTCGGAAGATGAGAGGATCAAAGAGTATCTAGCAGGAAGTGTACAGTACACTCTCTGGCTTGACAGGTAGTAATCAAACATGGCTGCACGCAATGACATTACCGAGGATCAACAACACTTATATCAGAATATTAATTTAAGTGTTAGTTGCTTAGCAACCTGTTAAGTACAGAATGTATTGCGAGTTAGGTTAAGCCATTTCCTGCAATTATTGGAGTGATCATGTAATGATTTGATTTTATGATTACTCAAAGTTGGCTGAACTTAGAAACCTATCACTATCCTATTATTCACCGGCAGGTAATTACGGAGAGAGTAAAATAAAAATGAAGCTAATCGGTCCAGTAAAACGGACGGACGAATTTGCCATAGCTGCTTTTAATGAACTCTTTTTAATGTATAGATTAATATAGAAGTCCTAGTTTTTGTTACAGGGAATGTTTTACACGTATTATTAAATATTGGGTATATCGGGAAAGTTGGCCGTGTGGTTAGAGGCGCGCAGCTGTGAGCTTGCATCCGGAAGATAGTGGGTTCGAACCCCATTCGAAGCCCTGGGGATGGTTTCCCGTGGTTTCCCACTTTCACACCAGGCAAGTGGTGGTGCTGTACCTTAATTAAGGCCATGGCTGCTTCCTTCCCACTTTCCTATCCCATCGTCGCCATAAGACCTACCTTGTGTTGGTGCGACGTAAAGCAAGTAGCAAAAAAAAAAAAAAAAAAAAAAAAAAATGGGTTGGCCAGGCGAGTAGTTTATTATAAAATTTATGATATGATTTTGGAATCGAATGTTCCAATTACTTTGTCAGCTACCTTATTTTCATTTACTGCCACATACCCTCGTGCATAAACAGGCATAATGGACAACGCCGCAGTCTTACGTGCGGAAATTCACAATTTAAAATTATGAACAGTCAGACATTCAGTATTATTCTCCCCTATGACATGATCCTTTTCATATTGGAACCCCATAAAATTATTTGCACGAACAGACACAACACTTCTCCGTCTGTTTGGAGCAGAAACCGCACCTATTCAGCAGAAGTGCTCTTGCTGCACAAAACTAAAATATTGGATCGGGTCTGCAAGCCAGAAATATATGCTAGAAGAGTTCTTTGCACCTGTAATTACAAAAAATATTCGTAACTCATATACCGTCAAAAATTGAAAAATCGCTGTCCTCCAGGACTGGGTGCTTCTGACATTCTCCAGTTCTCTGTGACCCTACCAGCTTCTCTGTCGCCCTTATTTTCGAACAGAAATGTCTGACTTTCCTTCTCCAAGTTGTGGGTTTCTCAGAGCAGAGGTTATTCTTTGTCTTTCATAACAGTGAAATTGTCGGACATAGTTCTGTAGCCCACTTCCTCATCGTGTATATTTAGTAGAAGTAATAGCTTGGTGCCATTTGACTGGTAGTGCATGTATGTGTAATGAATAGGGGCTTCGTTTGCGGTGTCGTGTGAGGCGAATGGAGGAGTATGGGTTACCCAGGAGAATAATGGACTCGACTGTCGAGGGTAAAATAAGTAGAGGAGAAACTAGGACAACATTGGTTAAACTCAATTTTTAGTTATTTAAGGTTTAGAGGCGTTGAACTAAATGAGGGCACAAGAGCTAGTTGCAAATAGAGAATTCTAAGGATGCTTATTTGAATCCTACAGGTTTCTGGAATGAACGCTGGAAGGTACAACAGAACGCAGGTTGTTTCAAAAGTTGACGGCATAATTTCGGGGTTGGATTCCTCAAGCATAGATCCGGAAAAAAGTGTATATGCATATGGGTCTGGGAATGCGTCATTTCTTGGCCTCCACGATCACCTGATATAAATACATTGGATTTCTTTGTAGTTACGCAAAGTCTTTGGTGTATACTACAGTAGTGGAGGACGAAACAGCACTTCGTGGCAGAATGTTAAGGTTCCAACACTTGAGGTTCTAGTCCACGAAAGTACGCATTTCCGCACCCCCTCCCCCCCCCCCCATCCCCTTGTCTGTATGTGAGGAAACCAAGCCTGAAACCATGCCTTGTATTTTTAAACACGCTTTACTATGAAATATACAATAGGCAGGGAAGAGGTTGTTGCTTGTTGATGAGGCAATAGCCGGTAGCGTTCAATGTGACAATTTACCGCAAATTTAGCAAAGGTCCTCAATCAGTTCTTACTCCCGTTTAAAAATGTGGTCACCGGGCGAGTTGGCCGTGCGGTTAGGGGCGCGCAGCTGTGAGCTTGCATCCGAGAAATAGTGGGTTCGAGCCACACTGTCGGCAGCACCGAAGATGGTTTTCCGTGCTTTCCCGTTTTCATACTAGGCAAATGCTGGGACTGTACCTTAATTAAGACCACGGCCGATTCCATCCCACTCCTCAGCCTTTCCCATCCCATCGTCGCCTTAAGACAAATTGTAAAAAGAAAGAAAGATTATATACTTATCCCAAGAATTTAATCTGTGATCGGGTGTTTACTGGATAAGTGTTCTGGTTTTATCGTTTATGCCGAATTCTTTAAGCACGTCTATTAATATGTTCCTGTCTATGGAGTTGCATACTTTCTCACATACATACATACATACATACATACATATATACATAATTATGGTTGGTTATGCCTTTCATCGTTCAGTCTGCAAACCTTTTTGAATTTACTAAACGTCGCCACAATCCTCTATTTTCAACTCGTGCTGTGGCTTCATTTATTTCTATACCTCTTATCTTTAAATCGTTAGAAACCGAGTCTAACCATCGTCGTCTTGGTCTCCCTCTACTTCTCTTACCCTCCATAACAGAGTCCATTATTCTCCTAGGTAACTTATCCTCCTCCATTCGCCTCGCATGACCCCACCACCGAAGCCGGTTTATGCGCACAGCATCATCCATCGAGTTCATTCCTAACTTAGCTTTTATCTCATTCCGAGTACCTTCCTGCCATTGTTCCCACCTGTTTCTACCAGCAATCATTCTCGGTACTTTGGTGTCGGTTACTTGTAACTAATGAATGATATCCTGAGTCCACCCAGCTTTTGCTCCCGTAAAGCAAAGTTGGTCTGAAAACAGACCGATGCAAAGATAGTTTCGTCTGGGAGCGGACTTCCTTCTTACAGAATACTGTTGATCGCAACTGCGAGCTCACTGCATTAGCTTTACTGCCCCTTGATTCAATATCACTTACTATACCACCATCCTGGGAGAACACACACCCTAAATAATTTGTAATTATCTGCCTGTTCCAGCTTTGTATCACCAATCTGACATTCAATTCTGTTGATTTTCTTACCTACTGACATCAATTTAGTCTTCGAGAGGCTAATTTTCATACCATACTCAGTCACCTATTTTCAAGTTAAAAGATAATAGAGACCGGGCGAGTTGGCCGTGCGCGTAGAGGCGCACGGCTGTGAGCTTGCATCCGGGAGATAGTAGGTTCGAATCCCACTATCGGCAGCCCTGAAAATGGTTTTCCGTGGTTTCCCATTTTCACACCAGGCAAATGCTGGGGCTGTACCTTAATTAAGGCCACGGCCGCTTCCTTCCAACTCCTAGGCCTATCCCATCCCATCGTCGCCATAAGACCTATCTGTGTCGGTGCGACGTAAAGCCCATAGCAAAAAAAAAAGATAATAGACTGCAGGCTTTCGGCACAATCTGCCATTAAGACCAAGTCGTCAGCATAGGTCAGAGTGCTTATTACATTTCCACATAACTGAATCCTTCCCTGCCACTTTATACCTTTCAGCAACTACAAACAACAAAGGTGAAAGACTACAGCCTTGTCTAACCCCTGTAAATACCTTGAACCAAGAACTCATTCTATCGTCAATTCTCACTTCAGCCCAGTTGTCAACATAAATGCATTTGATTGATTTTAATAATCTACCCTTAATTCCATAGTCCCCCAGTATGGCGAACATCTTTTCCCTCAGTACCCAATCATATGCTTTCTCTGTATCTACGAAACATAAACACAACTGTCTGTTCCTCTCGTAGCATTTTTCATTTACCTGCCTCATACTGACAATCTGATCCTGACAGCACCTCTGTGGTCTGAAACCACACTGGTCTTCACCCAACTTCCTCTGAACCACTGATCGCACCCTCCATTCCAAGATGCCAGTGAGTACTTTGTCTGCTTTGCTTGTTGTTTTAAGTCCACAAATATCATGATCACTTTATTTTTCTTCTTCTGCGCGAATGGGTGACTTAGCACCACGCAGAATCAACATTTGTGGAGCTTTTCTCCTTCACCCAATAGTTCTTCATTTTCATCGATTGTTGTAATTTCTGATCCTCCTACCAAGTACGTAATGTTTGTTCATTCTCCACTTCCTCAAATCACCTTGAATGAAAAATTTTCCTGATTACATTTCTACCCTGCAGATTTGGTGATGCTAATCCAGTGAGGTCTTTCTCTACTTCATCATATCATTTTTATGTCGTACGTTTGATTTGTAGAAATTTGTGTATTCGATCAGGAAGTTCAGTGTTATTCAATTTTCTTTCCAAATGGCTTAAACATTGAATTCGTCGCAGTCTTATCGTATCAGAAAGTTTAGAAAATTTTAAATAAATTCCTAGTTGGATTTGGGGTAATGTATTCCATTTTTAATTCTGGGCCCTGACATTTTTCTCATGGTTTTCCTCTCTTTAATCTCTAATTGTTCCTTTAATTTTTTGGTGTATATTGAGCGTTTCTGAAGGATAAAGAGCTTCAGGTTTGATCACTGTTAATTAATGACAAATTTTGCTGTTCCAGGACAAACAGTTTTTGTCATAAACAAAACTTCAAATAAATCAGCATGATCACATTATTATTATTATTATTATTATTATTATTATTATTATTATTATTATTATTATTATTATTATTATTGACCGTACCGTGCGATATCTCTTGTAAGTGAAGACACACTCACGCGCACACAGAGACGGTAGCTGCGCGCCCTTATCGGTTCACTCCCCGCCCATTGAGTCTGAGCGGTGATGCGATTCGTATGCAAAGCCGCTTGCCTTGTCTGATTATCCCCCGGAGCAAAGAGCTCGCATCAACTGGAGCACTCTTCCTATTGGTCACCAACTTCTTTGTCGACAAGCACAAGTAGCTGATTTACTGGTGCTTCTCTGCTTTCAGTTAATTTCCTAAAAAGTATTACCTGAAATACGAAAATGGGTGGGGATGTATTTAGATTTTGATGCTCTTTGTTCATTGTTCTACTCCTCCTCCTCCTTGCGTATGGGGGAGATATTGAACATCTTTTAGCCTTTTAAATCAAGTTCAAACGTCAACAGAAGCTGTACAGGGCGAGCGTGAACGTTCTGGGCGGAAAAAGTACGGAGGGTTGTTTCCAATATGAGGTAACAAGTATGGAAGTTCACAGTAGCAGCGCACTTAAACTGGAAGCGAATCTAACTTCATGAGGCCGCAGTTCCTGGAAGCGAGCTGGAAGCCAGCTGTCAATCACACCCTGCACCCTGCTGAGTTAACGAGTTCTAAGGGATCCTTGTTTGGTGCCATGAGTGCCGAACCACTTTCTTCAGTCTTTGCCCTTTCTTCGTGCAGTAGACGATTTGGCAACTCCCGCTACAGTAGACGTAATACCGGTAAAACTTACAAGCCGCTAATAGACACCAGGTTGCCGCTGGAGAGTAGTGGTGTGGGGCGAGGTCAACTGTATATATCACTGTCTTTTTTTCAAGGCGTGGTTTCACCATCTTTAGTTCAGGCTCAAATCATCGCTGATAATCGCGTTCACAGTTGTATTTGAAATCCCCAATTTATTGTGATGGCCACATCTTTTACTATGCGACTCTGATTTTGTTGTGATTAAGAAAAGGAAACGAGTCTCATAAGTAGCGCCCGGTTGTTTAGACAGTAATAAGTTAGAATGCAAACCAACTTACCTGATAGGAGCTGTCGTCCACCCGCTCTTCCGTAGTGTAGTGAGAGTAACATAAATTGTAGGGGTTCTAATAGGTCAAGACCTTAATGTTTATGCAAATCTCGTAGTAGCACTGTTATCCGGTTAGAGTATACTTGTTATGTGCTTTAGTATGTTTGCATTCCGAGCTCTTGCCATAAGCTTTCATTCCTAGTGATCTGTGTAAGGTCGTAACAAGATACTAACGTTTGGAAGCCATTCAAAATAGTCCCGTTACTGCATCAAATTTCTTTCACATCCACGAAGTTGCTGACCATTAAGAAGCTGAATACCTCTAAAACATGTTGCATTTACTATGATCTTAATACTATACACAGTGATACTGTGAAACAAGGACATGAATAACACTGACGTAGGATCTTTATGGTACTCAATAGATAGGTCGGACGGTCAGTAATTTGCATTGAAAGTTCAAACACCACATCGGGTAATGACTGCAGAAAAGAATCTGCTGGCAGTGATTCCTTATCTACCAAATGATGAGTCTAGGTAAATCTGTGAGTAAACATTATTTCAGAACGTACCTGATGGACTTAGCATCATTGGACTGTAAAGTCCCTGTGACTTACTTCTGTTCACAGATTGTGTCGTATAAACCAAGAGCAACTCTATACCTCCGTGTGCGTGCTGTCTTCCGCTGATAATCCATTCTGTGTAAAATTATTCTTATATCGAGACTGAATTTCCACTTTTCATGGCAACCTGGCACTCGGAATATTTCGAGCCCTGTTTATAGTAACATTTTTAAAGAACATTATGTCAAAATGTTTCATTTTAGCACTTGGCATACTTCTGCTTTAAGATATCTCATCCCTTGTCAGACCCGAGTTCTTGTATGCTGCGGATACCTTACTGATGAATGGGAAAGGCACCATGGACGACCTCCGGGAAATCGATGAGCCAAGAGTGCTCCTGGATTGAACCACCGACTGAAAGCAACTCTGAAGTGTAGGCGTTACGAAGATGATTTTCTTACTCATCAAAAGCTACAAGACTGGAAATATGTGGCTCAATGAAGTAAAAAAAAAGGCTTAGCTTCCGCTGGGATTTCTGATACTGATGTCTCCGACCGCCCCAACTTTTGTAAAATTTTAAACTCGTGGTCTCCCCTGCCAAAGGTTGTTAAATCTCAGAAACCTCCTTCACAGAAAAGAAAGGAAAAAACTAATAGCAGGACTTAAAAGGTATTGGGAACAAAAGCGAGCATCCAAAAATAACTATTCATAAGTGCTCCTTAGTGGTCTTAAACCTCTAATAAATACTCCTATCCGTAGAATGAGGCGGTATTGTTTTGAACAGTACTGTATATACGTATACGCGCTTTCTCCAGGAGTGTACTTGAGGCGAATGTACTTGTACAATTGACTCCGTGTTGGACTCATAAAATCTGTGTGAACTTGATGGTGCAATACACGTTTATCGAGCTCGGGGTGTCATCTCCACTCGGTACAGATAGTGAGAGGAAGGTTCAGGTTACGCAGAGGGTGGAATATATGGTATTGACCAGAAGACAAGACAAGACGGTCTTAGCGGGGGAAGATGCAATATGCTCCCTGCGTGTGTTTTGTTTAATGAGTTGAAGAGAAGGGAAGAGGGGGGGGGGGGGGAGAGAAACACAAGAAATGATATGACAAGGGGGTGGTAACACCAGACTTGTAATAATGTGCAAGTTACAGCTTAAGATGTGAGCATGAGGCAAGAACAGGCCTGCTACCATGGTTACCAGAAGTTAGGTCGTCCTGGCTGTAAACGTGGGGTTACACTTATCAGTACATAGCTATCCACTATTGGTGATTTTCTCGTATCGAGTTTCAAGAAACTGATTAAACAGTTGGAGGTTTATTTTGACACAAATATGTTTTACGCCTGAGGGTCATATGAAATTAGTGATATATGTGTGACGCGATCTTACCTAACAGCTATCAACTACGGAAACTATCAGTCGTTAGAAAACAGCCAACGACATTTTCTTTCATTCATGCGTGCGTCGACAGATCCAGAGCTGTCTGTTCATTTCGAATATTTTCAGCAGTTTCGATCAGTAACTGTCAAGAAAATAGTATACGAGTGCATACCTGCCAAATTTCCCGATTTAGACGGGAGACTCCCGATTTTCGACAGTTTTACCCGCCTCCCGATTACTCTATTACTTCTCCCGATGTTAGTTTTTTTTTCTTTTTTGGCAAACTTAAAACATTTGTTTTCAAATCCCGCCATTTCACCTTTGTACGCCAGTGGCCAGAAGTCCTTCGCTCATTGGCCGTTTCATTGACATTTATTAATACGAGAAATACGCGTGAATGTGCGATGTTTATTGAAACCTGTATATCGTGACGCGTATATCGATTGTGTGCTCTCGTATGCTAAGTTCGTATTCGTTCACATCAGTCTAGTCGATTCTAGAGACTAGTCGCTAGATTTGGAGTCTTTTTAGTAATTTAGTGACAGAATTTCAAAGATAGCGACTAGTGACTTTTCTAGAGATATAAGGAGCCATTTGGAGACAATTTATAATATATTCTGTTACAATTTTCAGATTTATTTCTAGAATTTACGATTGTAAATCGTGGTTAAAATCAGTTGTATTAGTTTGGCACTACGTTAGAAGTGGACGATGTGTACGTCATTGGGTCATGTGGCCGTTCAAATAAAGCTCTCTCATTGGCTACTCCTGTCTCGCCTATCCACAGCCTAAGCTTTCCCCTGACCTCGAGTCAGTCGTCATGTAGCCTGCACTTGATTCATTCCAACTCCTTATCTGATGTGGTACTTTGAAAATAACGTGTGTTATTACTATTACTGATTATCTACCTAAAGATGTTTCATACGTAAAACAATTCTGGCGAATTTTAATTTATTGCTTGATAAAATTAGCATTGCGCTTCGCATAATCTCGCGGGCGCCTGATGGAATATATTAATCTGTGCATTTACTAAGTAATGGCATCTAAGTGCATGATTGATTCACATGTGTGGAGCATGAGTTCATACTATTTTCGGAAGGCTTATCAGAGACCGATCATCTCACTCACATACTTTCTGCGAGGGAATAGCGATGTTCATTTTAGCCTTGTAGCCTCGTATAGCAACAGTCGGATTTTGAGACAATAAGTGTTATAATATATACCTCCTCTATTGTCCAAGACATGTAGAATAAGCAGTTTTGACCAGTTGTATCTCCTGTGTTTCCTGATTTTCATATCAAAATCTCCTGATTTTTGGTTTTACAAAGTTGGCATGTATAAGAGTGCTAAGCAACTGAAACTTGATGTCTTTCTCAAGCCGAATCCACTGCAAAATAACATGTGCTGTATATAAAATTATCATCATTAAAGTATATTAATACCGCTGTATGGGATCCACACCAGGATCACTTCATACATCAACCGGCAAAGATCCAGTGGAAAGCAGCACGGCTTGTTCTGCGTGATCTCCGACAAAGGAGTAGCGTCACGAAAATGTTGTAGACTTTGGGCTGGGAAGTCTTGGCAGTAAGGAGACGAGCTGCTCGACCAAGCGGTATGTTCCGAGCTGTCGGTAGAGACATGGATTCGAATGACGTTAGTAGAGGAATACGCTTCAGTAGAGCTTTTAAAGGTAGGAAAGACATAATCTACATAATATAAAGCCGTATGGCTAACTGACTGACGTTAATGTTAACCAACTTCCAGACGAACCAGAAACTTGAAATTTGACAAAATTGTAGATGTTGGCCTGTAACCGACGGAGGAATTACAAAAAGTTTAACTTCTTACCTGAAAAATATTGAAGCAGATGTAATGACGGTGCAGACCTTCGTCTCGAGGTACTTGGTGACTAAACGGTAAGTCATATCACAAAACGGCCACATATTCGACACTCAACTTGAAGAGATCTGCAACTTTGGTCCTATGACTTTAAGTCGTACCTCGATCCCTTATACCTTATAGCGGCATTTTTCAATTTTAGGTCAATTTTGTACATTTTTTGGTATTTATTTTAGTGTTTGACCCACTTATAAGACTGATAAATTACCGAAGGGGTAAATTGGCACGTCCACTCGTGAGCAAAACTGATTCTAGCTTGGACGTATGTTTGGAAAAAAAAAAGGAATATGTGGAAACTGTACTCAAATTTCAGCCTAATCTAAGTTTCTACCTCAATCTATTGTGTACCTGATGTACATGCGCCAAAACATCACAGAAACAAAAATTACAGATCGTTTCATTCTCGATATCCCTGCCAAGTTTGGATACTGTAGCTGTACATTAAGTGTGCAAATTAGTTCTTAATGTTCGGAAAGAGCTGCAAAATCAACTTTGAGGTGACATTAGTTTACACTTCCTCACAAAGAATATCGACGGGCGTTTGAGGGCGCAGACCCCAACGAGTATGAAGATAAACTTGGATTCAAAAGGACAAATTGGGGCAAATATTAATTAATAGGAAGAGGAATTAGGGAAAAATAATGTATTAAGGGAAATGTTTGATAAATTTCAAACTCCTTTGTATCAGTCGATGGATGTTCCACCATTCAACACTTTACACCTTTAATAACTGAAGGCTAGTTTCGATTCTCTTGGAATCATCATCAGTTCAAACAAATGCATACATCAGAAAAGGTATCAGGACTAACACACATTCTATGTGGAACACTTAAAGTAGTTAAAATGAGTTGTATGACATAAAACACATTGAATTTTAAATGACTTCCTTAGAGTCCAAATCACAATTTCAGAGGGCACAAGGAAATTTGCAATGTGAGTGAACGCTTTAGACTTTTTCAAAATAATCTCCACCACACTCAATACACTTCTCAACGTCGAAACCATTCACTGAACCAACTCTGCCACTTATCTTCGGTTACATTTTCACACTCTTGATCCCATGCTGCAAGAAGCTCCTTGTCCGGTGCAAAACGCAGCCCTTTCAGCTTCATCTTCACTCTGGGAAGAATGCGAAGTCACATGGGGCAAGATCAGGACTGTATGGAGGGTGATAAAGCACAGTCACCCATGATCTGGCAAGAAAATCCATTGTTACATTAGCACGATGTGCTGGAGCATTGTCTTGATGCAAGAGCCAAGTGTTGAGACGTGACCTTGGACGGAGCTGCTTGCGAGCCTGGATGATCTGAGGCAGACAAGTCTTACTCTACCACTTCGCATGAACTGTCCTTTGTGTTTCTAGCACAACCCGAGTCAGGATGCCCCGTTTAGTGAAGAATACTGCAATCATCCTTTTCTTCACTGACCTTGGCTTTCACACAGTCACAAGAGTACCCTCATATTCAAACAGCCGCATATTGTTCTGGGATTTTGTTGGGACATCGTAGTAAGAAAGCCAAGTTTCGTCACCTGTAACGATGCTATTGACGTTACGCAAAGTCCCATTTTCAAACTGTTTTAGCATTTTTTCGGCACCATTTCACTCGATATGCCCTTTGTTTCTCTGAAAGTGAATGGAGCACCTAAAGAGAACAAACCTTTCTAACATGGAAATGGTCGTAGAGAACTGAATGAATAGCTGGTGCAGAGATATAGAGGGTCTCTTCTACCTGCCGATATGTCAACCGCCTCTCTTGCTGCAACATTTTCATCACAGCTTTAATTTTTTCTCAGTCAGTGATTCAGACGATCGCCGAGAACGAGGATCGTCTTCAACCCCCAAATTTCCCCTCTGGAACTCTTTGTACCAGCGGAAAATTTTTGTCCGATGTGGACAGTCTTTCCCCAGCACAGGAGTCATTTCCTCCAGGCACTGGTCAACAGTTAATCCGCGAGGAAAATTGTAGCCGATAATTGCGCGATATTAAACTTTAGACCACACTGTCATCTTAACTTGCTTTCAATCCCACTGCTTGGTAACAACTGGTGTGAAGGTCGCGCCTTGCTGTATTGTAGACCGGTTTTCACCCCTCTTTTCATCCCTCACCATAAAAGGGCCGACCGTTTTTTCGTGTTCAGATAGGTTAAAAAGGTCCTCAACGACACATTTTTACACAATATTTTAAAACTTCGCTTAATATTTTGCATACAGGCGGAGTAATTGTGACTTTAACTCTAAGGGAGTCATTTAAAATGCAATGTGTTTTTATGACATACATCTCATGTTGACTACTTTAAGTGTTTTAAGACATACTAGAGGGCCCGTACTGCTTTTTAGCATTCGTTATGCACTGACTGAGCAAATGTCATGGGATAGCAGAGCACTGATGTGCAGGTGTGTTGTCTGCGCACCACACGCCCCCTGTGCCAGCGGCAGTTGTATAGGAGACTTTGTGAGCAGTGGCTGTGTATGTGACAGGTGTAACATGGAACGTCGTCGTGAGCTGACACCGTTTGAACGGGGTATGGTGGTCGGTGCCCGACGGATGGGAAGTGCGATTTCGGAAGTGGTGCGGGAATTCGGCTTCAAACGATCAACCGTGTCCAGGGTGTATCGTGAATGGTTGAATGCGGGTGTCACCACCACAGATGAACAGATGAACGACCGGCCGTCCAGCCACCCTCGATGACCGCTACCGGCGACATCTGAGACGGATTGTCAATAGTGACAGATGGGCAACCGTGCAACAAATCACGGCTCAATTCAACACAGACCATGCTAGACACGTCTCCCATTGGACAATCCGTAGGGACATGGGTGCTATGGGGTATGGGAGCCGGCGCCACAGACGGGTGCCACTGTCAACCCAACGTCATCGAGCACAACGACATGCATTTGTCGCCAGTCACCAGGGATGGACACTGGAACATGGTATAACGTGATATGGTCGGACGAATCATGATTTCAACTGCACCATGCCGATGGGAGGCACCGTGTATGGCGCAGACCACATGAAGCGATGGATCCCGCCTGCCTCGAAGGTGTGGTCCAGGGCGCTGGTGTCTCTGTTATGGTCTGGGGTGCATTTTCCTGGTATGGAATGGGTCCCTTAGTTGTTCTGGAAGAGACATTGAATGGTACGCGGTATGTTGAGCTGCTCGGAGACCATCTCCGACCATTTTTGGCCTTCCAGCGCCCAGACGGTCCTCCGGTGTTTGAAGATGATAACGCGCCTCTACATCGCTCCCACGTCTCCCAGGAATGGTTGCAGGAACATGCAGCGGAGGTCCAACGACTGCCATGGCCACCCAGAAGCCCCGATATGAACCCTATCGAGCATATCTGGGATGTCCTGGAACACAGGCTTCGCGCCATGGATCCTGCACACACGAACAGACCAGCATTGGCGGCCGCTCTGCAAACGATTTGGTGTCAGCTGCGTCCAGAGGACTACCAGGGACTTGTCGGCTCACTTCCACGGCGTCTCACTGCAGTTCGCAGGGCCAGAGGAGGCCCCACGCGCTATTAGGTGACTATCCCATGCCATTTGCTAAGTCAGTATAAATAGGTCAGATAACTCGTCTTGATATGTCTATCGTAGTCTTATTATTATGCCAGCCATTTTCAATGGTTTAGTGAACATTTAATAAGAAGCGCGTTATCGTGTGTCGCAGTTCGTAGTCAGAATTTATCCATTCTACAAAATAATATAATTCAATGGTATTTTAATCGCAGTTCTTCTACGTGGAAGAAGGGCTGTCTTTTAAGCTCATAGGTCATTCTCGAAGGAGCGTTTTTTGCCAAGCAGAGAACTTTTTTTAAGATCCATGGCTTTCACTCTTTGTAGTGTAGCTAGATTATCGTCCGATAGGCGTTCCCAGGTAACGTCTAAGGCGTATGCCATGATAGGGTCTGTTTGTACGTACATGTTTTCCTCTTAGCAGCATGTATTTTATTAGGAGCGCTCACCATCTGTTGAATATATTTTCAAGCGGCGGTTAGAGAATCAAAGAGTATTTTGCAGGGAACAGTATTCTTCCATCATCAGAGGAATTGTATGCTCTCTGGCTTGGCAGGTAGTAATCCAATTTGGCTGCATGCAATGACATTACTTAAGATGAAGAACACACATATCAGAATATTAATGAAAGTGTTAGTCGCTTAGCAACCCGCTAAGTACAGAATGTGTTGCGGGTTAGTGTAATCCTTCGCCTGCAATTATTGGAGGTATCATTAATGATTTGATTTTATGATTATTCGAAGCTGGCTGAACTTAGAGACCTATCAGTTTCATGATTCACCGGCAGGTAATTCCCGAGAGAGTAAAACAAACATGAAGTCAGTAGGTCCAGTAGGACAGGCGGACGGATTTGCCAAAGCTGTTTTTAGTAAACTCTTAATATATAGATTCCATATAAATTGTGTGTTAGTCATGATACCTTTTCTGATTTACATATTTCTTTGTACTGATGATGACGATTCCAAGAGAATCGAAACTAGTCTTCAGTTATTAAAGCTATAAATGTTACACATTATAGAAAGTGCTGAATGGTGGAACTTTCCTGGACTGGTTCCTATCATACAACTCAAACTTCAAAACGGAAATGAATTACGATAACTCCTTTGTAGTCATTTAAAAAAGACTAGCTAAACAATTAATAGGGAATCTGCCACTTGGGCGACAGACCTAATTGCAGATCAGTGACGATTGATTGATTGATTGATTGATTGATTGATTGATTGATTGATTGATTGATTGATTGATTGATTGATTGATTGATTGATTGATTGATTGATTGATTGATTGATTGATTGATTGATTGATTGATTGAAAAGTATTTTGTTGTCAGTGATATTCCTATGATCCGTGTCAGACAACCCTTAGTCTCTACAAGTTAGTTAAATCTAGAAAGGAATTTATTCAGAGGACTTTGAAATACATACAATACTGCTTGTCGGGAACAGCAGTTCTGCTATTTTACCATCGGTAAACCGGTGTGAAAGCAGCCAGGTGGTGGGATGGTCTTATTTCTAAATTTGCTCATCGCGAAGTTATTTGGTATCAAGAGGAGATAGAAGATGATGGCGTGACCAGCTGAGAGGTGTCGTGTCTGCTCTGTCAACAGAGTCCAGTAAGTGATGGGGCCCGATTATAAGGGCTCCACATTGCGTGCCGGACCACCTTTTTGTGTTAAAAATGTATCAATGGATGGAAAATTAAAGCACTTCGTCTTAGTTTTGTTGTGCTGGCTCGCGTGTGTCCCGAGCATTGTCGCCAAACGTGTGTAGATGATTGGTGGTGGTAATTGTACGTGTAAATGATGTACAGCAGTGTCCCCATATCGTGTGATACATAGTGCTATATCCATTCTTTGTGCGCTGCCTGCCTGCAATGTAATACACATTTCATCCGCTCAAAAGAAATGGTGTAAAAAGGAACTGGTGTACAACGTTTAGAGTTTGAATCTTTGATTTCTTGCGTTGTAGGAAGGTGATGGTGGTGGCCCAGTCGTACCCAAAATTACATTATTGAGGTAAACCTTCCTTGATGACATTCATTTACGTATGATTTTCTGTTCGAGTGAGCATAGCGGTACTATACAGGCCGAGACGATGACACTAGGAAAGCATGAGGCAGAGCAAATAAGTTATTATTTTCTTACCTGGTAAGATTATGGCCTTGAGCCCTTCTCTTCTATGTATCTACGCACATAAATATATGTTTCATTATACTACATTACACCAATTAAATATATGGTACAATATATCACTGAATATTAACATACGGATAATAAAAGTAGTCTCAGAGAGGAAAAATTGCTTAAAACTAATATCCTACATACGTATACATACATACATACATACATACATACATACATACATACATACATACATACATACATACATACATACATACATATTCATTATAGACTGTTATCTCTTTCAGCGTTCGGTCTGCAAGCCTCTGTGAATTTACTAATCGCCTCCACAATCCTCTACTTGTAATTCGTTCTGTGGTCTCGTTTAGTGATATACCTCTTATATTTAAATCGTTAGAAACTGAGTCTAACCATCGTCATCTTGATCTCCCTCTACTTCTCTTACCCTCCTTAAGAGAGTCCATTATTGTATTATGTTACCCATCCTCCTCCATTCGCCTTTCATGACTTCACCGCCGACGCCGGGTTATGCGTTCAGTTTCATCCATTGAGTTCGTTCTAACTTAGCATTTATCTTCTCATTCCGAGTACTCTCCTGCCATTATTCTCACCTGTCTGTACCAGGGATCATTCTCGCTACTTTCATGCCTTTTACGTCTGACTTATGAATCCAACTAGCTAACACTCCCCGATCTGGCATTCAGTTCTGTTGGATTTCTTGCCTACTGACATTAATTTAGTCTTGGAAGGGGAGAGGTGAAAGAAGGTGCGGGCATGAATGGATGGATAGGAAAACGATTAAATAGCAATTTGAAACTTTAAACAAGTGGTAGCAGAGCGTAGTTGAAAGGGTCTGCATTAAGCCCCTTGAAGTGGATACTGAAAATATCAGCTGAGGAACGGGAGAGGAGAGGGGGAGGGGAGAGGATGAAGAGGTTCTGGGAGGAGAACATAAAAACCCAAACCATGGCAAAGCTGCGCGTTGTCTTACAGAGGTCGTAACGACAGAAGAAGAAGAAGAAGAAGGTTCTGCTCGTTTACATTGCCTGTGATTAGTACCGCTATATGCGGAGCACCACGGGCTTAAGTTGCGTGTGACTAGTACCATTATGTGAGAAACACCACGGGTTTGCGCGTTGCCTGTCATTAGTACCACTGTGTGAGCGACACGTGGGTCTGCGTTGCTTGTGATTAGTACCCATTACGTAAGGTACACCACGGGATAGTACGGGTCCCTGTGATTAATACACCTAGGTGAGGAAAACCATGGGTTTGCATTGCCTATGAGTGGCGGCAGTATGTGAGAAACAGTCCGGCCCCACGGTGTACGGGGCAACGCGTTCGCCTGTCACCCGGCGGCCTCGGGTTCGATTCCCGGCCGGGTCAGAGGTTTTTAATGTTATTAATATCCCTGGCCTGGAGACATAACAATCCACACTACCGCCATTCCAATTACACGCAGTTTCATACAATATGGTGCCAGTAGGGGCAATAGATCCACATGGGTCGACGCCCCGAACAAATGGCACTTTTTTAAATGTGAGAAACACCATAGGTCTGCGTTACCTGTGCCACGTAAATTGCTTGGGAGTAGTACCGTAATGTGTGGAACACCGTGAGTCTACGCTGCTTTTGCTTAGTACCACAACGTCAGAAATGCCATGGTTGTACTTTACTAGCGACAAGTACCAATATGAGCGGCCGTTGACCTCGGTTTTAGACCCCTTTACACAGCAAGCATTATCGTTTCAGGGTTATGCTTTGGAAGCAGTCCCTTGGTCAGTAATACTATTATCATAAGGAATAGAACAACAAGTGTGAGGACCCATCGAGTTCAAGCGCGCCCGCTAGGCAGCGCTAGAGTGAGCCATGTTCACAGTACCGATCAGCTGCTCTTAGGAATGAGGCCAGAGGAAATGTACCACTTCGTAACTGATAAGTATATACACTGTACAGTATTTTAAAAACAATGAGAGATTACAATTGCAATACCACGGCAGGGTACAATGGAAAAAATCATACATGGAAATAAGAGCTATAACCTTCATCATATGTTGCGAAAAGAAAAGGTTACTCGAGTGTACATGTGCAGATAAATAACACATAACTTCCAGCATATTAAAACAAACACCCATGAACTATTTAAAGGTAATACTCTACTTACCAACCTCAGTTTGTCGGTTACTGGACTTACGAAAGCTTGCGTGAAGATTTGGCGGAAGTTCGAGATGTATATATCGCCGGATTTCTTTCATTCTGAAGAAAAATCGGCACTTCATATAATGATAAACAAGTCTAGGGATTATATCCATAACATGTTGAAGACAACTGAAAGGATCAACTGAAATTTTGTCTATGGAATCGATAGGCTTACAGTCAAAAAATATTTCACCCCACATCGATTTTGAGTTCAGTTTTTCACTAATTACTTTCTCGGCCTGGAAAAGAATGTCATATATACTTTTCGAAGGGTGTGTTAAAAACACTTCATTGTTGCCTGAACCGTAGTCTTTTATTTCGGTGAAAACTGAAAATGTACTTTGATTAGGCCTATTGTCACGTAGAGAATGGGCACAGGGCGACCACTTAATAAATTTAGAAGAGTGATAAACAACGTACCCAGCCAAATGATACACTAAACACTTTTCAATCAAAGAGTTTCGAACTGCGCTGTCAAATTAAGGTACAGAGCTTTCCCACTTTTCGATATTTACTGCATTTTTGCTTATTGCTGATTGTTTCACTGTCTTGTTATGCATTTCCACATTCCGGGCATCTGATTCACATACGAGGTCAAGATCATCTCCCGCTTAGGTTCGCGACTTCCTCCTACATTTAAAGCCTGCTTTATAGGGATCTGGCTGGAATTAAATTTCGATTAGCACTTTTAGGCGCCTTTTGAGCGATAATATAGTATTTTCGGCATCCGAAAGTACACTAGAATAACCCAAATTTTGATCAGCATTAGACTGACCTGTTAATTCTCCATTCGCTGCAGCACTCCCGTCTTCAGTCTTCTTTCTTCTATTCTTGCTGGTGTCTAGGCTCTTTTTCCTGTTGGAATTTTCACGGGACTTAATCTCACTTGAAAGGTATTTCGGCAAATTAGGGAAAGTGTGAGGCACTGCTCCTGGACGTAATTTCCATCTCACGCGAGAGATAGCCACTTTTTCACCATTCAGTATACAATTACCTGATTTTACTATCAAATCATCAGAGAAAGCCAGGTACAAAACAGTACGGCATGCTGAACTATTAATTTAATCAAGCCACATATGATACGTGATTTAAGTACACAACACACAATGAACTGAGTTTAGGAACTGAAAACAAAGAAAATTCAACTTACCGACTAAAATATCTCGCACCGTAACGTCTCCCGCACTTTCCTATACCGGCACGTGTTGGACAGCATCGCTCGCAGTGCTTGCAGTGGCGGGGTCACGAACTACCATGCTATAACGGCTGAGTCCTCACACTTGGTTCTTGTATTCATCATGTTATTATGCTATGGAGGTTTCTGGGAAGGTGAGGTATTGCGGATCGGATCCACTGATTGTTTTAAGTTTATAATCGTTGTTCGTTGTTGTTTTTTAAATTCTGGTCAGTGAATGAATTTTCGACTTTTAAATTGTCATTACATTTCGTCTCATTTTGTACCATTAGGGGACGATGACCTAGATGTTAAACCCGTTGAAACAACGAGCAGCATCGTCATCAAACACTATAGATAACGCTTACCAGCGTTTTTGGGATTCCAGTAACTCTTCTGCTTCTTGTAGAGAATACAGTTCTGGCAACGTTGGGCAGTTCCTCCCCTCATTCTTTGCGAAAGATCGTTTATCCCGTGTCACCCTGGTCCTGAACTTAGTTCTTTCTCCAGGCAGGACCGTTCGGCGGCCTATAGTACCTGCGTGTTAGTCGCTGCATTGTCACCTATTACTGCCTGAACATCTAGGCTCTATAGATCAACAACGTTAAGGGGTTCCATGAAGAACTGAAACAGAATAGAGGATGGACGGAGGAAGTTAGATAGCCTGCCAAAAAAAGAAGGCAACAATTCTGGGCTGTAGAAATGGCTTCTAAAATGTGTAGATTTCTTAACGTGGTCTCCCATGCACTAAAATAATAATGATTATTAATTGTTAGTGATAAAAGAAATTTGATTCGTCATGCCCAACTAAGGAGCGTGTTTAAAATTGTTAGCACTTTTTTCGTTTTTTCTTCTTCTCTTCCCAATATCTCTTCATCCTCTCGCTCTGTTCCTTTTTACATTGTTCAGTCCATCCAGTATTTAGTCGAGCGGGCTTTACAGAAAATTTGTGTTTGTGAATTAATGTTCTGAATGTTATTCCATCTTCAATGGTTTCTTCATTAACGCTAATTTCATTGAGGTCTTCCGATTTCTTTTAGCCAGTTATTGTGAGTTTTCTTCGATAAGGCTAAGTACAAAAATTTCTTTTTGAGCCTGTTATTATTCATTCAATATAAGTGACCACAAAATTCTCATCGCCGGATCTGCGATTTTTTTTTCCTGTAACTTGATAGATTTCATGTGATTTCTTTTTCATTCAAATTCCATTTTGCGCATTTTGATCTTAAGATTGTTCTGAGGATTTTCCTTTCTTCTTTTTCGATCATATTTGTTCCAGATTAGTCACCAATTATAATAGTTTCAGGTGCATAAAGCATAAGGGCTTTAGAGAGGATTTTATAGATGATCGATAGTAGAAAAATTCCTCTGTAGGTGTCCATAACTCATTTGTCCCCTTTCTTATGAAGTGATGAATTAATGTACACTTCCATTCTTTGGGTATTTTCTCAGTATGTCACATGTCCTGTAATATTTCGTGGAGGATCGGAGCCAATTTGTCGCCACCTAATATCAACATTTCTGCATTTATTCCATCTTCGCCTGGTGCTTTGTTGTCTTTCAGGTTGATGTTAAGATGACCTGATAGTCCAGTTTATTTATTCCATAAAACAGGAATCACCACCACAAAGTAGCTCGTTTCAAATTGAACTACAGGCTGCGTCGAACCACCTCTTGGTTCATGTCGCCGCCTCCACCTCACCCTCACATGCATAAACAAAGTTGAACGCGTTAGTTTAAATTATTCATTGTAGATGTCTGTTGATTGCTGGGATCTTCGAACCGTCTTAAGACAAAGTAGCTGTGGTGTGGAACATCTTAATACTTCATGCTACGTAACACACTCTCTCTCTCTCACTCTCTCAAGTTTCTCCCCCCTTCGCCATAACCTCACAAACTTAATATCCTCCGTGGGAATGATATGTGATTGGTGGACAAGTTACACCCCAACCCAACCCGTGCTTCGTAACATTTCACTCGAACTCTCCAAGATCTTAACGTAAAATACTTTGTGGTTCTCTGAGGTCTCGAATTTGCATTCCCTTTGAACATCCGGGGATTTAAGGAAGGTACGAGAGTCATTCAATAAATAACGTAATAACACCTTTCATTGTGACCATTTACAAAACTCGTACATACTCCGATGACGGGCTCTTGGAAGTGTCGAAGGAATTGAGGAGATGGTCTTGAAATGACTGATAACATTGTAATTTTATCTTCTCTATGTTTTTCCTCTTTTGTTTTGCTCTGTTATTTTCTCTCCTCTTATCTTTAATTTTGTTCCCCTCTATTCTCTTCTGTTCTGTTCGTTTCTGCCCTATTTTGTTTTATTCCCATCCGTTCTGTTCCATTCTGTCCTCCTCCGCTTCATTCTATTCTCTTCTGTTGTTTTCTCTTTTGTTTGTTTCTGTCCTCTTCTGTTTTCATCCATTCTGTCGTCTTTATCTTCTTCTTCTTCTTCTTCTTCTTCTTCTTCTTCTTCTTCTTCTTCTTCTTCTACGTTTTGTTCTATTCTCCTCTATCTTGTTCACTTGTTCTCTTATGTTCTGTCTTGTTCTCTTCTCCTCTCCTATTCTGTCCTCTTCTGTTTTATTCCATCGTGTCCTCTTCTGCTTCATTATCTTTTCCGTTTTGTCCTGTTTCCTCCTGTGCTTAGTTCACTTCTATCTTCTTCTGTTTTATTCTGTTCTCTTCTCTCCTATTTTGTTCTGTTCATTCCTGTTTTATTCCCTACTCCTCTGATTTTGTTCTCTACTATTCTTTCGTGTCATCTCTTATTTATCCAGCAAGTTGGCCGTGCGGTTAAGGGAGCGCAGCTGTGAGCTTGCATTCGGGAGATAGTGGGTTCGAACTCCACTGTCGGCAACCCTGAAGTTGGTCTACCGTGGTTTCCCATTTTACATCAGGCAAATGCCGAGTCTATGCGGTAGAAAAGGCCACGGCCGCTGCCTTCCAAATCCGAGGTCTTTCCCATCCTTGCATCGCTAAAAGCCTTCGATGTGTTATTGCTACGTTAAACAAGTAGGAAGAAAGCCTGTCTTATTTTCTTCGTCTCGTCTTCTCTTTCTGCTCTGTTAAGTAGAATATTGATACCTATATTGATCGACGGGCTGAGTAGTAGAGCGCTGGCCTTCCGAGCCCAACTTGGCAGGTTCGATTGTCGTTCAGGCCGGTGGTATTTGAAGGTGCTCAAATGTGTCCGCCTCGTGTTGGTAGATTTACTGGCTCGTAAAAGAACTCATACGGGACAAAATTCCGGCACCTCGGCGTCTGTGAAACCCGTTAAAGTAGTGGGACGTATAATCAATAACATTATTACGTAGATCGATCAAATATTAACGGGATTTTTGTTCCTGAACATGAAAAGCTGGTGGGACTGCCCCCGCGCCTCTGCTATGCTTAGGCGGGCCCGTTAGGAGTGGGGACAGCGTGCTGTTGGATATTTCCGGCCGTTTCATCAGTAACACTCACGATGTCGGAGCAACTGATGCACCGGTCCACTGCGCAACACATAATTATAAAATTTCTTGCTCATGAAGGAGTACAGCGGCGGAAATTTGCCACAGATTGACTGCACAGTTCGATGTCAAGGACGCGTGTGTTTGTCTTGCATAAACAGTTCAAGGAAGGACGAGAATGTGTGAAAAATCAGCAACAAGATCGCCGTCCCTCGACCAGCATTACGGACGAAAACATTCGTGCGGTGAAAGTCATTATTGCGGAATGATTTTTTTGCATGAACAATGCACAATCATTGCTGCTTACTACTGCGAGCTGTTGAACAAGACGAGGGTTGCATATCGCCGTAAAAGATGACACCAACCGATTTGACAGGTCATCCTCCTCCAGGACAATGGGGGGCCGCACACTGCAGCTCTATCTCTTCAAGCTGTAGGAAATGAACTGGTCTACAGTTGATCATCCTCCTTACAGCCCGGACTTATCGCCCTGCGATTTCCATGCGCAACTGGCTGGTGACACGACCTTGTTCTTTTTATGACGATGGCATCAAAAAGCTGCCCATACTCTGGGACAAATGCATTTTCCCAAACAGGGAATTATGTGGACAAATAAACTGTAATTGCCTTGTGTTTTTCAATAAATGAAATTAAAAAATAAAACACTATTTATATTTGATCCCCCCTCGTATTATCTTCTTCTGAGCCCTCTCTCCGGTCTTCGATCTTCCCAAGGCACCAACTACCACAGAAACGCTCAATTGTGAATACTTCCTTCCACGGAAGGTTGACGTCAGAAACAGCATCAACACGCCAAACAGGCCAAATCCGTCATAAAATGCCGATCCCAATAAATTCAGCAATTTGTATTTCTATGCTAAAATAGTGCAAGGTGGTGTAATGCTTTGTAATTGGCGTGAAGCCGCTGGCTAGTTTGTTGGTAACTTCCTGTTACGTCATTTCCGGTGATGTCAATGGCTACTTTGAATTGAACTTTTAGCTTTATTATTAATGTTCTTATTGTTAAGCTCGTCTGGTGGTCACGATCGTTAAGGCGATAAGACCATATGGTCTAGCACCGTGGTTAGCCGGTTCGAGTCCCGTTGGTCGAAAAAATTCACCAGCAGAATGTTGGCTGGCAGGGTAGGTGAGATGGTGTAATACAATTTCTAATCACTAGATTGCGTGCCAAATGCCTGGATTAAATTTGAAATCTCTCCGCAGTGTCCTTATGGAGTGAGAGCGTATGACACTGTAGATGTGATTCGTCAGTCGGATGGGGACGTTAAGCCTTGAGCAGGCTCCTTGATGTTATTCGACAGGAACAGACACTGTGCCGCCACCGTCACCCTCCTCTTCCTACTATGATATAATATCACGTCATTCATCTCATCTCATTAATTCCTCTGGTGAGGTTGACGTGAGGAAGGGCATCCGGTCGTAAAAACTCCCTACGAAGATGCGTCTCACCTCAATCCCGAACCCGTATAGAAACGGGAAGAGGGTTGGCATAGGCCCTACGTACATTCTTTAAGAGTTCACAATATGTTTTAGAATATACCAATTTTTCTCTCTACTCAGATTTCCTCGGCTTTAAGTTTAAGATGATTTGGATGTCAGGGTTTGAGTCCATGATCCGCCCTCATTCATAATGGCAGAGTAGGCCTAGCTCTGGTTGTTGAGGGGTAAGCTGGTTGTATTAGTGGTGGGAAGTGCTCGCTCTTTTCTGTTGCCTTATTACATCCAACTGCTCCTTATTAATATTCTATATATGAGATGGGGGGTGTGTTGACATGATTAATTCTTGCGGGAGAGAGGGGTTTTAACAACGGTAACAAACCTATGGTAAACATAAAAATCATTTTCTGTGTGGTGTTGTATTAGTAGGGTTAGTGGATTCCCCTCTCACAGTAACGACAACAGAGCCATAGAGAGAGAGAAGGGAGAGAAGATGGCGCCCTATACTCTCCGAACATTCGGTGCCGTTTATTTATAGCTGTTTAATATAGTGCGCTCGCGTCGCGTCGCCTCGCCTCACCAGTTTAACATACACAGGGGGCATAAATCGTGCTACTGTGTTCTGCTGTTCAGAGAAAGCAATGTGTGAAGGTCCGTCCGTGTGTAGTCTCGTCCGAACCGAAAGTTGACCCTTCAGCACATTACGCTGCATTTATATGGTTACCTCAAGAACCAAACTTGGGACCATTTTTATTATTCCTTATATTCTCGCTTAAGAATGGAGCCCTCTTATGTGATCAAAACCTGAGCTAGTTGACTGCGCGCTTTTGGTCACGTATGAGCCAATCTTAGGGAGGTTGGAGGTTCGAGCCCCACTGTCGGCAGCCCTGTTTTCGATTTTTACACCAGGGAAATGATGACGCTGCATTTTAAGACCATGGTCGCTTCCTTCCTAGTCCTAACCTTCTGCAATTGCATCGTCGCCTTAAGACCTATGCGAGTCATTGTGGCTTAAAGCAATACAAAAATCACTGGAGAGCGGGAAACTGTCGAATTATGAATTAAATTTGATAATTGTATTGATTAGTACAAAAAATACCTATTGTTTTAAAATTTACATTTTGCACCGTAGACGAGTGTCATAATATCAGATATATGAGTTGGCAGTGTTGGTTCGTGTTAACCAATTCTGTTGGATATTTTATTACGACATCTCCACGCTACTACCTGGAGGCTTCGTACAGGCTGGGCAGAATAAAACTGATCGGGAAAATATTTACAATAGGACTGACGTAGAATTGAGTGTTGTTAATGATCATCACAGAAGATGCTGGAAATAGTCAATGTTGGAGTCGATGCAGCGCTGTGCTCGATTTATCAAACTGTGAGACACGCATAGCCGCAGTAGAGTTTTCATTGTCCGACTCTTGCTCTGGAGTACATCTGACCATTCAGTTTTCTCCAAGGTAAAACTCATAGAAAGAGAGAGATCAGGCGATCGAGGTGGCCAGTTAATTGCACTGCCTCTGCTGATCGTCCTCTCCTCACCGAACACCACATGCGTTCGTGACAAGGTTGTGAAAGCGGTGTGTGCTGTTGCGCCATCTTGCTGAAAATACCTATACAGTCGTGTTTATCTTATGTGAGATGAACCACATATAGATAAAATCTGGACGTACCGGTTAGCATTAACAGTTTGTTCAGAGAATCGTGTTCCGATGCGCAAACCAGACATTGCGCACCACACACCAATCTTGAGATTATGCAACGCGTGTTCGACCTACTGATGGGTATTTTCTGATGCATTATGGCGCGTGTTCTGTGAGTTCACATACTATGACAGGCAAAACCAGGCCTCATATGAAGAAATGAAAAACTGAGGACTCAGTAAACACGTCTGTCCCTCTCATACTCTCGCACGTAATGATACAGAGACGTACTCGGGAGATGCACACGCACAAATATTTGACAGCAAGCGGTCGGTGCATCGAAATCACGGTTTCCAGCATTTCCTGTGACGGGCAGTTCTCCTTTTTGTTAACAAAGGCCAATTCTCCGTCAGTATTATAACCCAGAGGTGCTCCACGCTGGATTTTTCGCCCCGCGGGCACAGCATGCAAGTCAGCGGTCGAGCGGGCGAACGATAAGCGAGTGCGCTTCAGCTGTGGTTACGTCATAAGCCGTGAACGTAAATGAACGGTGAACTGTCATTTGAGAATTAAGGGAATAGTGTTTCCTTTTTAAACCCAGTGGACAAGAAGTCCAGGTATTTTATATATATATATAACGTACGTTGTGAGAAATTGGTTATTCCTGTTCTGTTTTACATATACAGGGTGGTCGAAAACAACGTGAATCGGGTATATGAGCGTTAGAGGTTTGGTCATACTGATACATACCTGCCAACTTTCCTAATGTAGCTGGGAGACTCGCGATTTTCGACAGTTTTTCCCGCCTCGCGATTGTTCTATAATTTCTCCCGAGTGTAGCATACTTTTTGGTGAACTTCAAACATTTGTTTTCAGATCCCGCCATTTCAGCCTGGCAACGCCAGTGGCCGGAAGTCCTTCGCTCATTGGCCGCTTTCAAATGAAATGTCGACGTTCATTAATACGAAAAATGAGCGCGAATGTGCGTTGTTTATTGAAACCTATCGCGACTCGTATATCGATCGTCAATTTCTCGTTCTCGCGTGCTGTGTTCGTGTTCGATCACATCAGTCTAGTCGATTCTAGAGTGTCTTTTTTTAGTAATTTAGTGAAAGAATTTCATAGCGACTAGTGACATTTCTAGAGATATTAGGAGCCATTTGGAGACAAGTCTGGCGAATTTTAATTTATTACTTGATAAAAATGACATTGTGCCTCGCATAATCGCGCAGGCGCGTGATGGAATATACACTTAAGAAAATGGAAATTGCAACACCATGAAGGCATTGGTCGTTTGTGTTGATTTTCAAGATATGGAACGATGCCATGTAGGTATATAAACGATCAAAGTTTCAGACCCATTAGCTTGTTGCTACAGGTCTTCCCACGTGATTGGTCGCGGAGGAATCAACTCCAGTATACGGACTCTGATGTAGCGTAGTTGACGTGAAGTGTTCTCCGTCAAACATGCCTCGACGACAGAGAAGAGCACGCTATCAACAACTGTCACCATTTGAGAGGGCTCGGATAATTGGGCTGGGTGAGGCTGTATTATCGCTAAGGACTGTCGCTGCACGTGTTGGCCGACAGGCATCTACGGTACAACGTGTATGGCAGCAGCAGTCAAATGAAGCCACACTCGTAGACCTGGCACAGGCCCAGCGCGACAGACAACTGTGAGAGAGGATCGCCGCATCATTCGGATGGCCCGGATGGAATACCATGCCAGCAGCGCAAATTCGAGCAGCTGTGGCACCCCACGTTACACAACAAACAGTTGGTAATCGCCTGCGTGCAGCTGCCTTACGAGCCCGTGTCCCTGCAGAAAATGTTCCATTGACCCCACAACAGCGACATGTAAGGCTGGCCTGGTATCGAGAAAGATCGACGTGGGTCGACGAATGGCATAGGGTCGTCTTCAGTGATGAATCGCGCTTCTGTCTTGCCCGCAGTGATCGCCGGAATCGTGTGCGCCGCCGTACCGGGGAGAGAGGCCGCCCAGATCGTATTGTCGAGAGGCACACAGGGCCAACACCAGGCATTATGATCTGGGGAGCTATTGGCTTTAATGTGAAATCACAATTAGTGCTTGTTGAGGGCACTATGACTGCTCGACAGTACGTTGATAGGGTACTCAATCCAGTGGTTGTCCCTATGATGGCGAACATTGCTAATGGGATGTTTCAGCAGGACAATGCCCGGGTTCACACTGCACGCATCTCCAGAGAAGCTCTCCACGACATCACAACCTTAGAATGGCCCGCCATATCACCGGACCTCAGTCCTATTGAGCATGTGTGGGACACCCACAACTCTGGAACAACTGACCCGTGCAGTGCAGCAAGCATGGGCCACAATTCCTCAGGAAGCGATCCAGGGCCTTATTGACTCCATGCCTCGACGAATTCATCAATGTATTGCAGCTCGTGGTGGGCACATCCTGTATTGATTGTTGTCCAAACTTGCTGTCAGAGGGACCTGAAAGTGTAATCATCGAATCACAACCGAACACTCGTCCTGCATGTTCAATTGCAGCAGTGTAGCACCACTGCTTCTGGGTGTTGCAATTTCCGTTTTCTTCAGTGTATTAATCTATGCATTTGCTAAGTAATGGCATCTAAGTGCATCGCTGATCCACACGTGTGGAGCACGAGTTCATACTATTTTCGGAAGGCTTATCAGAGACCGATCATCTCACTCACATACTTCCTGTGAGGGAATAGAGATGTGTAATGTATAGCCTTGTAGCTTCATATAGCAACAGTCGGGTATTGAGACAATTAAGTGTTATAAATATATACCATAGTACTCCTGTATTCCACAGCACATGAAGAATAAACACTTTTGACCAATTGTGTCTCCTGATTTTTCCTGATTTTCTTATCAAAATATCCTGATATTTGTTTTGTAAAGTTGGCAGGTATGATGATATTTATTATTTTTAAATCGAAATTTCGCGTCGTTGTCCTTTTATTAGCTTCTGACGTTAGCCAATTAGATCGTTTCGCGGGTGAATTCAAATTCACAGTCATGATGTTCAGTGTAGTCACAATCAGTCTCTCCACAATGTCTGCGTATGATCAATGATCGGTCCACTAACGCATTAAATTAGCTTGCCGCAAAATATCAACAGCGACATCTACCTCACCATTAGTTGACAATGGAATTACTTTACCATCACACGCGCATCCAAACTAAGAGTGCATTGTGCAATATCGTGTCTTCGCGGCCGAAGTGTCTAGCAGGTATCCGGTATAACTCTCATACTTGTAAATACGTCAATGAAAACCCACAGGAAATACGCCCTTCTGAATGGGAATATGTTTTGTACCACACATATAGCGAGGAAAGAGTCGCGTTTGTACCCCCTGCGGGTGGGGGACGCAGACGAAGAATACATCAAGGTATCCCCTGCCTGTCGTAAGGAGCGACCAAGGGACGATTGTATTAGAACTTGCGAGTAGTGCCACTATATGAGCGACACTGTGGGTCTGCGTTGCCTATGATTTGTACCCACTATGTGAGCAACACCACAGGATAGTACGAGTCCCTGTGATTAGTACTCGTATGTGTGGAACACCATGGGTTTGCGTTGCCTATGAGTGGCGCCATTATGTGAGAAACACCATAGCTCTGCTTTATCTGTGTGACGTACAATACTTGTGAGTAGTATCATAACGTTTGGAACACCGCGAGTTTACGCTACTCTTGATTAGTACCGCAACTTGAAAAAAGTCATGGTTCTACTTTACTAGCGATACGTACCATAATGAGGGGCCGTTGGCCCGGATCTTGGACCCCTTTGGATGACAAGAATCATCGATTCAGAATTGTGCTTTGTAAGCAATCTCTTGGTCAGTCAGTAATACTAATATTTCAGTATAGCTTCTGGGAACGTGAGGCATTGCGGGTCGGATCCACAGATTGTTTTAAGTTCATAATCATTGTTTATTGTCATATTTTGGAATTTTAGTCAGTGGATCGATTTTGGAATTATTTTTAACTTTCAGTATTGTGAGTTGGCTCCGCTGATTATTTTAAATTTATACTTATCCTTTCATTCTTCATCATCACGTTTTAAATTCTAGTCAGTGGATGAATTTTGGATTCTTAAATTGTCATTGCATTTACTCTAATTTCATACCATTAAGGGCCGATGACCTAGTTATTAGGCCCCTTTAAGCAACAAACATCATCATCATCATCATCATCATCACCAAGCTCGATAGCTGCAGTCGCTTAAGTGTTGCCAGTATACAGTAATCGGGAGATAGTGGGTTCGAACCCCACTATCGGCAGCCTTGAAAATGGTTTTCCGTGGTTTCCCATTTTCACATCAGGCAAATGCCGGGGCTGTACCTTAATTAAGGCCACGGCCGCCTCCTTCCAACTCCTAGACCTTTCCTATCCTATCGTCGCCATAAGACCTATCTGTGTCTGTGCGGCGTAAAGCCACCAGCAAAAAGAAGCTTTTACAGAAAGAGATAGATGCGTAGAAAGCGACAGGAAGGTGAGCCTCAGTTGAACTCTTAACAGTTTGACGTATTTCAAATAGGCCTAAACATCCTGCGATGTTGAGCGGTCCTTTCCCCGTTACAAGTTGATGTTCCATGAAAATATAAGATCGTTTCTAGTTGAAAACTTTAAAATATATGTAATTTGCTGTTTTAATTCTTTCTGATCGTCCATCGAAATGTGACATTTATTTCATTCTGTGTAGAGTCGAGAGTTACATCTGGAATGAGTAATTAAATTTAAAATATAATAACAAAATTAACCCTGAAGTGGTCGCGATGGGTCTACGAGACCCGGGCGGACATACTTATTAGTGTTCCTGTTGTTGAAATGCACCGAACGCTTCCGCCTCCCTGGTAGCTTCTTGGCCCCCGACCTCCAAACGAACACAGTAGCCCGCTCTCAGTTACCTTGGAAACTTTGAGCGTACAGGCTGTTCAGGGTCTCGCAGACCCGGTGCGACTGTTAACGTTAGTCTGTGTTGTCAAAATTCGCATTGTTCGTTTAGTACACTTTTTCTTCTGTGTAACAATGTATGAAGCTAATTCTGGGTATAAATGCCCTGTGCAAGCACCTGCCACAGAAGTTCCCAGGAAAAGAATGAGATGTCATTTCTGTACACCGAGCAAAGACAGGAAGACATCCTTCATCAGCCCCAAGTGCCAAAATTTCATTTGCGGAGAACATAGACAACTAGGCTTCAGA
Source organism: Anabrus simplex (assembly GCF_040414725.1). Taxonomy (NCBI): domain Eukaryota; kingdom Metazoa; phylum Arthropoda; class Insecta; order Orthoptera; family Tettigoniidae; genus Anabrus; species Anabrus simplex. Next base: position 205,164,645 of record NC_090279.1, on the reverse strand, counting down.
ATGTGCATAGAAATTGATTAAAGTGATGTTTCCCTGTACTTGGATGTGTTTCTAAAAATAATTTGATTTTTATTTTATGAATTATGACACATAATTCACACATACCTAAAAAAATCCATATTTTGTACCAATAGATCAAGTGTGAAATTCTCAAAAATATGTTTTATTAAGACTGAGTAGAAAATATAAGAAAGTGATGCTTTGTGCATGCAAATGCAGGAAAAAGTGAAAAAATATTATTTAAATTAAATCTTACTCTTACTATGTTTTACCTTTCACAAGTTAACAGAAAACAATCAGTTTTTCAGTGTAATTATAAAAATACACTTTTTGGTTAAGAAACATGATAGTTAAATATTGTAGTCATGTAAACTGCATTGAAATAAACTAAACACTGTTCTATAATACTGTAATTGGAAATAAAGTACACAAATCTAATAGTAAAACACTGAGAAAAATGGGTCTGAGAGACCCGGTGAAACCATTAATATTGACAAAACCCATGCGACCAGTCCAGGGCTAATATTATTACTTATTGATTATTATTGAATGCTCTAGATTTTAAAAGTACATTTTCCATTTGATTTTAATTTAAACAGCGGCAAGATTTTCAAGATTTAAAAAATGTGACCAAAAACTTTTACTTCATATTTATTGCCCTAGTTTAATAAATTTTAGGTCATAAATGCTTGCATATTTCTAACATTTTTAGGTCATAAACATTCTGGTCCTAGTGATCAGAAAGCACACCAGGCGGAGTAACCCAATTAAACTCTCCCTTCACGATGACTAATTCTTTCTTTCAGTCTCTTATTTTTCTCGAGAGTGGCAACATTGGTTTGGATCTATTTGCGCCGCCGCGTTGCAGTATTTCCGCTAACAAAACTTTCGCTACTGATTAAACAAAACACATGATCATTAATTTTATTCATGAGGTGAGAACTAGGTGTTCCGTACCGAGCAGAAAAGGAAGCCAAAATTCTATTAAGAGGGAGGATTACCAGGGTGTTATCAGTATTATAGACTATTTATAAAACATCAGGCTGTTATCTGGTGGGAGGGGTCTCATCTGTACCCCGCCCTCAAACACTCGAACTGTCCCGTCGTATAGATTACACGGCCGTTTGCAATGCTAAACTAGATACTTCCATATCTCCATACTTAATTAATGTATTCCTTCATCTATTTGGTTATTTATCAAATTAGTAGTTCCGTGACCTGGAGGTGAAGTTTGTACTACATACTCGTTAGACATGCAACCGACGCCTCGCCAAAATGAGTTTAAACACCCTGTCGGTCAGTCAGTCAGACAGATACAGGGAGACCTAAACATTCTGGCAAAGTGATTTACTCCGTTATCGGAGTAGGCTACATACAGGGGGGAGGGGGACACTGCCACTTGTCGACGCTAACGGCTTCTCGTAAAACAAGGACGGGGGGGATTTAGTGCTACGTACCCTAAGTTAAAACTTCAGCGGCCTTTGAACTATCAGTCAACCAATCAATCACTACTGGTCTGCTTTTAGGGCAGTCACCCAGGTGGCATATTCCCTATCTCTTGTTTTTCTGGCCTTTTCTTGAATGATTTCAAAGAAATTGGAAATCTATTGAACGTCTCCCTTAGTAAATTATTCCAGTCCCTAACTCCTCTTCCTATAAACGAATAATTGCCTCAGTTTGTCCTCTTTAATTCCAACTTTATCTTCATATTGTAATCTTTGCTACTTTTAAAGACACTACTCAGACTGACCGGGCGAGTTGGCCGTGCGGTTAGGGCCGCGCAGCCGTGAACTTGCACCCGGGAGATAGTGTGTTCGAATCCCACTGTCGGTAACCCTGAAAATGGTTTTCCGTGGTTTCCCATTTTCACACCAGAAAAATCCTGGGTCTGTACCTTAATTAACGTCACGGCCGCTTCCTTCCCACTTCTAGGCCTTTCCTATTCCATCGTCGCCATAAGACCTATCTGTGTCAGTATGACGTAACGCAAATAGCATAAAAAAATCGTCTACTAATGTCCTTTCACGCCATCTCTCCACTGACAGTTCGGAACATACCATTTAGTCGAATAGTTCGTTTTCTTCCTCCCAAGTCTTCCCAGCCCTAACTTTGCAACATTTTTATAACGCTACTCTTTTGTCGGAAATCACCCAGAACAAATCGAGCTGCATTTCTTTGGATTTTTTCCAGTTCTTGAATCAAGTAATCGTGGTGAGGGTCCCATACACTGGAACCATATTCTAGTTGGCGTCTTACGAGAGACTTATATGCCCTATCCTTTACATCCTTACTACAACCCCTAAACACATTCATAACCATGTGCAGATATTTGCACCCTTTATTTACAATCCCATTTATGTGATTACCCCAGTGAAGATCTTTCCTGATGTTAACACCTAGATACTTAGTGATCCCCAGTAGGAACTTTCACCCCATCAACGCAGTAATTAAAACTGAGAGGATTTTTCCTATTTGTGAAACTCACAACCTGACTTTTAACCCCGTTTATCACCACACCATTGCCTGTTGGCCATCTCACAACATTATCGAGGTGATTTTGCAGTTGCTCACAGTCTTGTAACTTATTTATTACTCTATACAGAATAACATCATCCGCAAAATGCCTTATCTCTGATTCCACTTCTTTACTCACATCATTTATATATTTAACAACAATTGAACCATGGAAATAAAAACCAATTAACTCCACGTCTTCTCATTTTCGGTGTTACGATTGACAAGTATAGCATACAACACCCGAATCCGAAGGTGACATGATGATGATTGTGGTTTAAAAGGGCCTAACAGCTAGGTCCTTGGTCTCTAATGGTGCGAGGTGCAACGAAATGAGACGATAATTGAAACTTCAAAATGTATCCACGGACTAGAATCTGGGATATCCGGATGTTGAAAATTCTCGTAGGACGGGAATTATCTTCATTAGAAGATATATTTCGTCATTTCCTAAATCTCCTGTGTCGGTAAACGCTGGCGTGGTCGCCGTCACCTCGCTTCCGAACTCCCGTAGAAAACGCATGAACTTCGATGAATGCATATCGAGATTGAGAAAACAGAAAAGTAGGAAAACTCATCGCATTACATGAAGTGTTGAAAATGTTCTGCTTGTAGACAGCAGCTGTAGCGTTTGACGGGATGCCGATTCATTATCTGCTATTCAGCCTCATGAATCATCAAAATGTCTGTGTTTAATACTTAATTCCGAAGCCACGAAATGCGCCAAGCTTCTGTATAAGAAGCGATTACGCTGTACGGAAACTTATCGCAGACTGGCGGAGACCATAACATCACTGTAGTGGTGGGACATTCGATTCATTTTACTGAATCGATTCATTTGATTCCGTTCACGTTACTGAATCGATACAGTGATCCGATTCACGGCTCATTGGTCACCGCTCCTACTGCATCTGGTAAGACAGCAGCAACAGCATTCAGTGCTCGCAGCTGCCATCTCGTCTTCATACTATGAACTCCTTTCTTAGAAAAAATGCTAGTTACTCTAATACATCGAAGGTTTCCGGCGAAGCAGGGTGGGAAAGGTTAGGATTAGGAAGGTAACAGCCATGACCTGAATTAAGGTACAGTCCCAGCATTTCCTGGTGTGAAAACGGGGAAACTACGGAAAAACCATCTTAACGGCTGCCGACGGTGGGATTCGAACCCACCATCCCCCGAATGCAAGGGCATAGCCACGCGATATTAACCGCACGACAACTCGCTCAGTCATTTTTTAAAAGTATTTTTCTATCAGCTGAGGATTGTTTTTAATAGTCATATTTTGTATAGGCTACCAGAGATGTACAGTAGCCCGCTGGTTTTCTGATTCAACATACTGTTATTGCGTCTGTCCACATATGATTGAAGTCTTATGCAACGATGTGACATATGAACTGAGAGAATACTGAGCCATTCTTCCCAATATAAAACAGGTACTTTTGAGTGGTCATGAGCATGACTCGTAGTCATAGGGCAGGCTAGAGTCGAGTTTAATTGTCAAATGTCAACTAAGTTATAATACTAAGATTCATTAAACTAATAAATAGTATAACCTAATAGCCTACCTACTTACTAGCTACTTCAGAATTATGTTGTGACTACCTTTTTAACACTGCAAATAAATCCATCTATTATTTAAACCTCCCTGTAAGAAGAGGACAGTGAATGCAAATGGGTATTATTTTCAAATGAGCTGAGCTCGAGAGTCCATTATAGCATACGATTCTTTCAGTGTAGCATGGCTCACTGTATGTCTCGCTGCAGTGAGCCGATAAGGAGCCGTGTGTATCTTGTGTCTCACTGAGCCGCGCTCGTTCACGATTCTTTCGATGTGCCATGGTTCACTGTATGTCTCGCTGCAGCGGAAGCTCGGCTCTCCGCGTGTCCAGTGACCCGATAAGGAGCCGTGTGTATCGTGTCTCACTGAGCCGCGCTCGTTCACGATTCTTTCGATGTGCCATGATTCACTGCTCGCTGCAGCGGAAGCTCGGCTCCCCGTCAACGTCCAGTGAGTGCGCCACTCAGCACTGTCCGCTGGGAGTAAGCTGAATCGTGTGCCGTGAGCTCGCCGTTCCTGTGAATCGATTCACTCGGACACTTGAATGAATCGATACACTGCTTCGAATCATACATTCAGTAGCCAACACTACATCACTGGGCGAGCTGTATGAGTCAGGTGGCTGTTGCATCATCCACACGCCCAGACACGGCCTAAGGAATAACCGTCAGGTAGAGTGAGGCTCGCACCGTAGAAAGAACTTCTTTCCAATTGATTTGAAATCGGGTGCCTCCTCGTACTGCGGTGCTATCTTATTGCTCGGTCCCATTGGTCGTAAGTTGACCATCCTGATTTCATTTTTTCTATGTTCGTCCTCCATAGTTGCAGTCGGCCTCTCTCTTTCCGTGACTGAATTCCGTACGCTTAAGTACTTCTTTAGCGACGTAGGAATCATTCTTCCTCGTTACGTGGCCAAAGCATCTCACAGGACACTCCTTGAATGTGTCTGTAATATTTAAAGAAACTTCTCCTGCTTTCATAATACGTATGATTTGGGAAAATAAAACTGGAAATTCAAGTTTCTAGAAGTGTCTCTTTAACAACTTATGTACTAATTCAGGCAGGAAAGTTTTGTAAAGTTAATATAATTAATTTTTAGCAATCGAACTGACCCTAACCGAATGACGTGTCATTGCTATGCAACCAAGTGAGTGGGCTGTGCAGTCCGGATTCGATAGCTTTAAGCTCGGATTCTGAAGAAACCTGTTCCAACGTTGGTGCTTCCCCGTGGGTGGGGCGATAGACTAAATCCACCGCATTGCCTGCCTGTTGGACGAGGTGACTAAGAGGAACTCTCAGCGTGGGGGAGGGAGTGGCGACCACGGTTCCCCTACCTGAGTATGGCATTGTTTCCCACTTACTTGTGCCAAGCTCCTCATTGGTCAACTCTTGTTCCTGTACGACTCCGACAGTATTAGGTTTTCGAGGCCAAGGGAGTCTTTCCTTTTAACTCCCTTCGTGGCCCTTGTCTTTCTCTTGTCCATTCTTCGAATGATCGAACCTTCTCCTTTCTCCGGGCTGAGTAGCTCAGGTACTAGAACGCCGGCTTTCTGAACCCAGTTTGGCAAGTTCAATTCTGGCACTGTCCGGTGGTATTTGAAGGTGCTCAGATACGTCAACCTCGTGTCGGTAGATTTACTGGCACGTGAAAGAACTCCTGCAGCATAAAATTCAGGCACCTTTTAATGCCCGAAAACCGTAAAAATGTAGTTAGTGGGAGGTAAAACCAATGACAGTATTACCGTTGTGGAGTTGAACTTCGTTTTAAAACAGTGATCACTAGAGCCCGGATTTTTATGCATTAATAGGTTAATGCAAACTTCCTGAAGCGAGTAACAAGTATAGCCTACCTTCACAACTATTATGCTATGGGGCTTGCATAAACATTAGGGGTACGGCGCATCAGAACCCCTATAATTTGTTACTCGTGCTACATTATTTATTTATTTATTTATTTATTTATTTATTTATTTATTTATTTATTTATTTATTTATTTATTTATTTATTTATTGATGTCTTTATTTGTGGCGAAGTTAGGGCTCTTGGCCCTCTCTTACACTTAACCACATTATGCGGCTTAATACTGAATCCAAACTTAATATTCAAACTTAACACAGTGTATATAACATAATAGTAATATAACTTAATAAACTGTAAAACTAAAAGATTACATCCTAAGTCTAAATTTAGAAAAATAAATTCAATATTAACTACTCTAGGTGGAAATCATAAAATATAACAGTAATTTATGTAAACGTTTGGGAACTATTTACTCCAGACATTCACTCTCACATTCACACATAACTACATGATATAGCCTACGTATTCAAGAGGAAATCTTTAGACTGTCTTTTGAATGTAATTAATGAGGAACAATTTCTAATTTCAGGGGGTAAAGCATTCCATATTCTAGCGCCCGACACAAGGAAAGAATTACTGAAGGCAGATGTATGATGTGGAGGTATTGCAATTGTTGACACAGATCGCGTGTCACGGTCAGAGCGGGTGACCGACACTTCCTACTAACCAAATTAGTTTGCAGTCGAACATGTTACTGCATAAAAATCCGGGTTTTAATAATAACTCTCCCCATCACTGTCAACTTGGGAACATGGGCCGGCGACCAGCGTGCTTAACCCGAAATAAATTTTCTATTCAATGGCGAGTCTTCAATGCTTTCACGCCCTGTCCACCGGTAGTGGTTTAATTTCTTGGTCATATAGCTCCTACGAAAGAAAGAAATAGGAAGAGAGAAATGTTGACATCTTGGACAAATAATCTGGAAAAAATTCAGAAGAATACTTAGAGTAAACGGGAAGAGCCGTCGAACAAATATCAGTGTTTTGCTGGAATATTGAAGAAATTATTAAAAACAGATATCGGATAACAGTAATAGATTAGAATGCACACTAATTTGATTATTGGCAAGTGTCGCCTAACTCGCTTTTCTGTAACTTAGCGAGAGTAACATCAATTATCGGTGCTCTGATGGGCCGTACCCCTAGTGTTTATGCATAACTCATAGCATAACTGTTATGTAGGTAGAGTATACTTGTTACTCGCTTCAATAACTTGGTATCCTACCTTATTACTGCCTAAAAATCCGGGGTCTACTTATAAAACACCACCTTTGATTGGTTGACAACGTCGGCTGCTTGCCTAATACACGCGTTCCGAAGCAAGTTTATGTACAGACGATTGAAGGAACGGTAACTAGGACTGCAACAACAGTGGACTTACCCCAAGTACGCTTCCTTTCACCTTTTTAGGTCGTGTTTAAGTACATGCCGAATAGGTTGTTAAGCAGTTACATATTTTAAGATCATCAGTGCTAGCCCTTAAGGCAAGCAACTCACTGTTGAAAACATCCTAATGATAAGAGCTACACATTTTAGGTAAATAAAACATAAAGTATGAGAATATATTCTTTGTTTATTCCTAAAAATTATAATCCTTTCCTTAATCATCGTTATCCGGTTGATTAGATTATTAATTTGCCTTTTTCTACCACTACGAACGCTAATGTAAGTCAATGCAGAATTTCACTTAAGATCTTATAGTTACATTCGGAGTGGACATTATTCAAAAAATCAAAAAGACACGTGAGGGCACTGAACCAAGGAACACGTTACAGAGAGAATTTTGTAAATAGGTTAATTTGGTCAGAATTTGAATCAAAATGAAAACGAGTAAAGCCATTTTAGGCTGTTTTTCTGCAGCTGCGTTTAGGTCGGAAGTGATTTTCTTTTATTTTTATTTTTTAAGTTTGATAGAGCTATCCAAGACTCGCAATTAGGAACCTTTCCGGCCCCTTTAGCCCTTCAACGTTCGGCACAATTGAGGAAATTGGATAATATTAGGTCTTCGTCTGCTAAGAAATGCTTTCAACAATAAAATATATTCGTTCGTGTCTTTAATGAAAGGAGCACACCAAAGAGTGCTCAGTATTGTTAGCCCACTCGCCATTACACTGTGATAAAATACTGGAACGTACTCTTCTGTATAAAAATTACTTTACCGATATATATTCGCTTTTTAAAAAAAATCTATAATTTCGTTTTGTTTCAAATTATACGTTCTCGATTTTTCGGATCTAGCCGTCCATTTTTCATGCACTTCGTAAGTGTTCACACTCTCGAACGCTGCGTTGGCTGCAGACTGACTTAATCGTTTCGCTTCCCTCTTTATCGTTTGTATAGTCCTCATTAATATCACCCTGGAGAACAGCGGCAATGATTTGAACATTGTAACGTGAGTTTAGTACCTCTTGTGTTGGGATGTCATCGTAAAGTTGTCCGGCTCCATGGTTAAATGGTTAGCGTGCTGGTCTTTGGTCACAGGGTTCCTGGGTTCGATTCCCGGCAGGGTCGGGAATTTTAACCATCATTGGTTAATTTCTCTGGCACGGGTGCTAGTGTTTGTGTCGTCTTCATCATCATTTCATCCTCATCACGACGCGCAGGTCGTCCACGGGTCTCAAATCAAAAAACCTGCACCTGGCAAGCCGCACTTGTCCTCGGACACTCCCGGCACTAAAAGCCATACGCCATTTCATTTCGTCGTAAAGTTTGTGACCTCAGAGATGTTTCCTTCTACACCGGCCGGTTGAATGCCCCGCTAAATAGTCTGTAGATCTCGGACGATTTTCGCTACATCAGTGTCGGGCCGATGATGATGATTATTATTTTATTATTATTATTATTATTATTATTATTATTATTATTGTTATTGTTATTATTATTGTCCACTGATATACTCCTTCACATCACAAAATCGTAGGAGCCACCAAACCGATTTGAATGAAATTCGGCATAATGGTTCCTGTAACAACCAAAAACTCTTATTGTTATATTCTTCTACTTCTTCTTTTTATTCTACAGCTTTTCCCACACCGTTGGGATAGCAGATGTGGATTTAGCCCTGTTTTACATTCGGATGCCCTTCCCGACGTCAACCCTACTTGCAGGGATGTAATCACTATTATGTGTTTCTGAGGTGCAGGATGCTGTGTTGTCTGAATATGAAGAGGAGTGTGTTGGACAAAGACAAGCACCCAGTGCCGGGGCCAGAAGAATTAATCAGACGCGATTAAAATCCCTGACCTGGTCGGGCATTGAACACGGAACCCTCTGAACCCGAAGGCTGACCATTCAGCCAAGGAGTCCGACATGAAGCATTCTGCCTCTATAGGTGAAAATAATGAGATTAAAACACGGCAGTATTTAGGAGCGAACGGTCGCAGTCTGCTATGAAAGTTCAAGTGTTGAATGCCGGCCCTGTTACGAAGAGGTCCTAGGCTTGATTCTCGATTTATCTGAATAGGAGCCTTGATTCGAGATACTCTTATGTACGTGATTACAATTGAGGAGCTGTCTGACGGTGAAATAGCGTACCCGCTCTAGTAGAAAGCCAAGAATGACGATCCGGTGGACTTGTCGTGCTGACCTCGTGTCACCTCGTAATCTGCAGGCCTTCAGAATGAGCAATGGCTGCTTGGTAGGCCAAGGCCGGTCAGTGTAGTAGTGCCAAGCGGTTTGGTTTGGTAATGCTCTAGAGTGGGGTTTCTCAAACGCTTTGTCTCTGAGGCCCCAGAGCACGTAGCATGCATGCCCAAGGACATAACACTGCGCTCAGTAAACAAAAAACAGAATTTTGTAATACCAGGCTTGATTTTATTCATATAATTTAGACTAATATTTACTTTATTTGAAATTTTAATTTAACTTCATTTACATAAAGAGCCAACGGCCGTAGCCGTGTTGAAACACCGGATCTCGTGAGATCTCTGAAGTTAAGCAACATTGGGCGTGGTCAGTAGTTGGATGGGTTGCCACGTGCTGTTGGTGGGGGGTAAGGGAATGGAGGAGCGGAAAGGAACTGGCCACCCTACCGCACGTAAACTCCGGCTCAGGAACACCTCTGCGGAGGTTCGGACCTGCCTTCGGGCAGAATAACCCTTACCTTACATAAAGATATTGGATACATGCACAGAAATTATAAAATTGGGTTGACACCTGGCTAATAATCACAACAGTCTGGATCTGGAAATATACTTCAAAAAATTCTCTTGTTGAGGTTCTTGCATCAATGGGACGGATGGTGGTATTCTCCAAGAACCGAGAGTTTTACAAGCGTAGTCATTGGAACCGAAGATCAGCCTCTACATTAGCTCTATATCTGTACTACTTTTTCATTTGTGTCAGAGCAGAGAAGGTGCACTCACACAGGTATGTTATCATGAAAGGCATTAAACTCAGTATTTCCTTTTTAGAAATTATATCTATAGATGATGTTATAGACTCAAAAGTCGATCATAGACGTGGAGTTGTGATACATTCATGGAACTTCCTGGAGCTAAACTTGGCACTCCATCTCATTCTTCACCCATATCATACTTCACATTCTCTCTGCCAAGATACTTCGGCTAGTTGATCTTCCTGAAGGGAGGGCAGTTCATGTTCAGTTTCAAAGAAGGAATTTCTGATCCACGAGATTTTCTGCACCAGAGGTGGAAAATACGGCCTGAGTTTGTATACTCGGAATTTCAGGTGTCTCACAGTTACATCGCTTACATTGCCTTGTGGTATTTCTTCTTTTTCCGCTACTGACTTGTACCATCTATCGGCCAAGTTATGAGTTATCCTCAGGGGCCGGGGGGGGGGGGATTTCTGTGACCTAAAACTGTATGAAATACGTATGCATTTATGATCTAAAAAACAAGGCTTTTTGTCAGAGGGAACGCGGGGGTACGTGCATCCGTTAAACATTTGAAGACTGTTTAACAAGAAAACTATTGGTTCATTTGTATCTAGTTCGACAAATATAACTTCCGACTTGAAAGCTCATCGATCAGCTGGCGTCAACGCGCTGTTCACGCCAACTGGAGAAGATTTCGAGTAATCGTCGATTTAAATCGACTAATCGAATCTTTCTCTCTTGGTCGGTAACTTGGCACTAAGCAGCAGAATCTAAATATCAGGCCATATTATTATCTGCTCGACTAAAGCTTTGTAACTGCTGCTTTATTGGAAGAAATTTTACTCTTTTAAGGTAGAAATAAGTATTTTAGTGCCGTATGTTGGCTGTACAGTTAATGTAGGTACTTACGATGGCAGGAATTTCTCTGATGTGATACCGGTGCCTTCCAATTTTCTTGACTATATGACTGGTTGTGTGGTTTGCATTGAAAAGCCGCGAGCCTTCCATGATTAAATTTTGAATTTCTTATCGGTGTGTGTAACTTCAAAGAATGACCGAGCTCGATAGCTGCAGTTGCTTAAGTGCGGCCAGTATCCAGTATTCGGGAGATAGTAGGTTCGAACCCCACTGTCGGCAGCCCTGAAGATGGTTTTCCGTGGTTTCCTATTTTCACACCAGGCAAATGCTACCTTAATTAAGGCCACGGCCACTTCCTTCCAACTCCTAGCTCTTCCCTGTCCCATCGTCGCCATCAGACCTATCTGTGTCGGTGCGACGTAAAACAACTAGCAAAAAAAGACTTCAAAGAATGCAAAGAAAGTATTAGACTGTGTTGATAATCTGAGCACCTGAAGAGAAACGATTAGAGAAATGGCCACTGTCTCTCCTGCCCCTTACGAACACTATGAGCAGCTTCCCAATTTCGACGAGTGAATGTGAACTTGAACTTGAGATGGTTGACCCTCCACGAAGAATTTTCAAACATGTGGATTGCGTGAATTCATGGCTCCTGAAAGGAAGACATCTGGCGACCGGCTCGAAAAGCAAGGCGAGCAAGCGTGAAGATGGCAGTGATCAGCTTTTTTTTTTTTTTTTTTTTTTTTTTTTTTTTTTGCTATGGGCTTTACGTCGCACCGACACAGATAGGTCTTATGGCGACGATGGGATAGGAATCATCGATTTAAATCGACTAATTGAATCTTTCTCTCTTGGTCGGTAACGTGGCACTAAGCAGCAGATTCGAAATATCAGGCCATATTATTATCTATTATCTAACACTATGAGCAGCTTCCCAATTTCGACGAGTGAATGTGAACTTGAACTTGAGATGGTTGACCCTCCACGAAGAATTTTCAAACGTGTGGATTGCGTGAATTCATGGCTCCTGAAAGGAAAGGAGTTGGAAGGAAGCGGCCGTGGCCTTAATTAAGGTACAGCCCCAGCATTTGCCTGGTGTGAAAATGGGAAACCACGGAAAACCATTTTCAGGGCTGCCGATAGTGGGATTCGAACCTACTATCTCCCGGATGCAAGCTCACAGCCGCGCGCCTCTACGCGCACGGCCAACTCACGGTAACTAGGCGGCCAACTCGCCCGGTCAGCTTCTTTTACCAGCGTGGAATTTACTGTAAGCAGATCAGCAAAATGACACCGTACCACAGTGCTTATATTTGTGTGTTCACATAATTTTAAAATGTAAAATGATTAGAAATACTGAGTGCAGTTACCACCTTGACATGTTGACCAGAAATAAAATAGCGTAATTAATTTTTCTATAAACATGTCAGCTCGAAAAGTGATAACCGGAGTGTGCATAATTGCCGAAAATTGTAAGATCGTGATGTTTTGTCGACTACAACAGTGAGTACTCCTTAAATATTTTTAGGAAAAAAAGCACTGCTAAAAACCATAAAATATGACCTATAAATTTCAAAATATGTCTTAATGAATAGCATCTACATTACATACGGACACACTTTATTACGATTGCTACAGGCTGCAATTAATGTAGAGTTAAAATAGTTTTATAAGTCCTTAACGTAAAAATCAACTATAATGCCGAATAGTTCATGAACTCGTTAAGGTTACACTGCACACCCCTAGGCAGCGACGGGCTCTGTGGAAGACATACACATTACAGTTACTTTCATTATTCAATATTCAATCAATTTTACGTTACACACAAAATATGTGTTATTTGAGCAAAGCTTTCGTACCTGATCTAGTCTCCATTATCAGGATTGTTGCAATTTATGACCACATGCAGCCTAACGCTGTTGAATGACAATCCTATCCTGTTGTCTTGTAGCGAGAAAAACTTCTTTCAACATCACATGATGTAACGGGAGCATCCTTGAATAAAATTAAATCAATTAGAGAAAATTCTCGGAAATCTGCAGACAAATAACTGCAGAATTGCCTTTGAAAACAATAGCCTGGTTTCCAGGAATTCACCCAACCAGCAGCTCTTAGCTGCTAGAAACATTCCATACACTGCTTTTCAGTGGTTCTTCAGTAGAAGTATGTTCCAGTCTATCCTGAAGAAATAATTTCTAGACCTTACACTGATCTTTAAAAAAAAAAGACGAAGTTCATGTGAAAATTACCAAAATATGTCGTTACGAGATTTTGTTCAAAATATCCCAGAAAACTAAACAAAAGTTAAAATGTGCATTTATATGCTCAATAAAATCTGTCGTAGTCATATTGTTTTTCCTGCCCCTCTCAAGGCTTTTATGAATATTTAATAAGAAGCGCGCTATTGTATTGCCGCAGTTCGTAGTTAGAATGCATCCATTCTGACGTCATCATGCCGTCTGCTTGGTAAAAATCTATCCATATATTCGCTATTTTATCCTGCAGTTCTTGATATAAAGCTTGGTATTGTGACGTAGAAGGCAGTGGTATTTTTAATCGCACTTCTTGTGAGCTCATACGTTAGACTCGAAGGGGCGTTTTTCGCCAGGCAGAAAATCATTTTCAGATGCGTGGCCTTCACTCTTTGTAGTATAGTTAGGTTATCCTTCGATACGTGTCCCCAGATAATATCTAAGGCGTATGTCATGATGGGGTCTGTTAGTACGTAGACTTTTTCTTTTAGCCATGTAAGTTATTAAGAACGCTCTGCCATCTGTTGAAATATTTGGTAGCTGGGAAAGGTTAGGGAATCAAAGAGTATCTAACAGGGAATAGTATTCTTCCCCGATCAGAGGAAGTGTATACTCTCTGGCTTGAGAGGAGTTATCAAATGTGGCTGCATGCAATGACATTACTAAGGATGAAAATCACTTATACGGTATATATCAGAATATTAGTTAAAGTTTTAGTCGCTTAGCAACCTGCTAAGTACAGAATGTATTGCGGGTTAGGGTAAGCCTTCGCCCGCAATTATTGAAGTGATCATTTAATGATTTGATTTTATGATTACTCAAAGTTGGCTGACCTTACAGACCTATCAATGTCACATGATTCACCGGCAGGTAATTACGGAGAGAATAAAACAAGAATGAGGCAAATCGACCCAGTAGAACGGACGGACGGATTTGTCAACACTTTTTTTAGTAAATTCTTATAATATACAACAGTGAAGACGTAGTTCCTAAATTTAGTAGAATGATGTATGGATTAGCCGGTCCCGCGGTGTAAGGGTAGCGTGCCTGCCTCTTACCCGGAGGCCCCGGGTTCGATTCCCGGCCAGCTCAGGGATTTTTATCTGGACCTGAGGGCTGGTTCGAGGTCCATTCAGCCTACGTGATTAGAATTGAGGAGCTATCTGACGGTGAGATAGCGGCCCCAGTCTAGAAAGCCAAGAATAACGGCCGAGGGGATTCGCCGTGTTGATCACACGACACCTCGCAATCTGCAGGCCTTCGGGCTGAGCAGCGGTCGCTTGGTAGGCCATGGCCCTTCAAGGGCTGTTGTGCCATGGGGTTTGGTTTTGGTTTTTGATGTATGAATTGTGTGTGTACAATACAATTTTGCTCTCTAAGTACTTGCAACTTGCATTGTTATTGCCCCCCTCCCCGCATGGACTACAGTTTGGGAATGGCTGGTATAGATAGAGCCCTGCTCGGATGCGGATTTATCCGCGGATATCCGCAATGTTAGTGTCTTGGCGGATACAAACGGTATGGCAGTGCGGATAATTTTGCTGATAATTTCCAAACAATGACGTTTATCGGTTTTCTCTCAGGTATACACTTGTTTTTGCTTGTGGTTATGCGACCCTTGACATTGGCATGGGAAAATAATGATATAGAAAGAGCTTTGAGACCATAAAGCCGTAAATCTGACCTAAGCCTATCTGGTTCTGCCAAGAATGAATGGAAAGAAAGAACAAAGGTCAATACGTGGTAGTTGTCGCAAGTGGAAATCGCTCGTAAACCGGTGATTGTAGGGGTTCTGGTGCCAGGTATTGTGTTAACAAATCTATCCGTTCCAATATCTTGAGATAAATATACTGAAGCTAAAGGTTTAAATTATCCGCGGATAACCATTTTGTATATTCTCGCAGGACTGTAGCTATAGACCTAAAATGGAAGGTTTTGGAATCTCGCGCAAATGAGAGGAAGCAATGTTAGACTCAGCTAGAGGTCCTGTGGTCGCCTGTTCATGCCGCTGCTCGGAGTTGAGAGCCCTTGGAGGGGGCTTGATCAACAAGGAATTTCCATCCTCGCCCCTCCAGTATATTGTAGTCGGTTTTCCTCCAAGTCGTCGCCTTGTGGTACGTGATAATTGAACGCCCAAGAAAGTTAGAAAGAAATGTTTATTGCATGTCATTGGCACGGAGGAAGCACCTTAATAATGCGGACTGCTGTTAATAATGTTAGGTGGGAGCTATCGCTAATGAGTGTTCCATTCTGTTTGCACAGGAATGTCCTTCCCTCATTTAAAATGGCTTATCATTAAATGGTGTTATACGATATACCATGGCAGGGAGACCGGCAACATAATTTAGTGGACACTTTGATATACAAACAATCTTTAATGAAATTCTTGTCCTTCATTAATAACACATTATCCAGAAGCGAGCGCGGGTGGGTGGCTGTATGTGGGAATTTACAACCATGACCATCTCTCTCTCTCTCTCCATGATATAATTTCGGGTTTGGGAGGGGGGATAGTAGTACGAGAAGAGACAAGGAGAATATAGAGGACCGGTGGATGCTCAGAAATTAGTGTTACACTCACAAACCAGGGGTGTGTACCATGTAGAGCAAACACTACCACCCCCACTGGAAAACTAGCGAAAGGGAACATGTTGTGTTAAAGTCTAGATTGTATTATTTATATAAGTTCCACCCTACTGAACGAGTTGGCTGTGCGGTCAGGGGCGCGCAGCTGTGAACTTTCATTCGGAAAATAGTGGGTTCGAACTCCACTGTCGGCAGCCCTGAAGATGCTTTACTGTGGTTTCCTATTTTCATACCAGACAAATACTGAGGCTGTGACTTATTGAACGCCACGACCGCTTCCTTCCCACTCCTAGCCCTTTCTTGTCCCATCGTCGCCGTAAGACCTATATTTGTCGGTGGGACGTTAAGCAAATTATACAGGGTGTCCCAAACGTCCGTTAACATTTGACGAGGAAGTACTTCACGGAATATTGGAGGTAGAGAGGTGATAATTGACACACATGATTGTCATGCGATGGGGTGTTATTGACGCCAAAATAAAGTGCATAATATGGTCAACAGATTGCGCTTCATACGATACACAAGCAATGATTAGCGTAACATTCGAGGTTCTTTGTAACACATGCTCAACATGTCGGCCGTCATTCGACCTGTAGTCGAGGGACTATGTTGTGAACAGCACTGTACAGCATACGCGTGGGTGTGGTGAGAAATTCCCGTCGGATGTTGTCTTTGAGCATCCCTAATGAGGTCGGACTATCGCGGTAGACTTGCGACTTGAGCTAACCCCACAACCAATAATCACACGGATTGAGGTCGGGCGACTGTGGAGGCCAAGCATGGCATGGCGCATTTGACACCCTCTCTCACAACAGCTCATTTTATACCCAACACGTGTCTCGTCCGGCATCACTGATTGGCTGTGCAGCGCCATCTCTTGGCCTGTTTGTGCTCTCGTTGTTGGTGACAGGAAAACCCCATGTCCTGTCAAGTATGTGTGGCATTTTTACCTGACGAATTGCTGTCCAACGCCGTCTGTTCGGCATTTTGTGTACACTATTTCGGTGTCAATAAAACTCCATGTCCAGCCAATCGTGTGTGTCAGTTATTACCTCTCTACCACCAATATTATGTGAAGTATTGCCTCGTCAAATGTTGACGGACACTGGTTCGACTCCCATTGGTTAAAAAAAGTCTTCGCCGTGTTGATAAATGAGTAGACATGAAAATAATGACAAAATGTTTGTTGGAAATGCGGTGCTATCCGCTTAATAATTCTCTAAGACTTGGATCGATTGAAATTAACCAATGACAAACCAATCTATGCAGGCCTTGCACTTGTCGAAATGTCGAAAACGCTTATATGTGATTTTCACTATAGCTATATGAAGAAAAATTATGCTGATGATATAAAATTACTATACACAGACTCATTTATTTATGAGATTAAAACGAATTACATTTAAACGACATTACGTCATAAAACCAGAACTAGATAGGTTTGATACAAGCGAATTCCCAAAAAAATAATGTTTATAATTTTCCCGTGATTAACAAGATAGTTATCGGAAAATCTAAGAACGAATTCGAAGGAAATCTCGTTAAGGGTTTTGTTGGCGGTAAAACTAAACCTTCTGAAAACGCTGAACCAACTAACAAAATGAAACGTATTAAGAAGGATGTTGTTCAAAACGATTTAAGCGTAAAATGATTATAAGAACTGTATCAACAATAACCCGAGTGTATTAATGAAGGAAATGTTAAAATAACCAAAAGTCATCAGATTTACACTAAGTTAAATCGGAAAGATAACAAGCGATTTATTATACCTAATTCGGCGGATACGCTAGCTTGGGGTCATAGTCGCATTACTTCATGTAATGTGCATTCTACTACTCTACACATCAATAAAAACGAAAATTGATAAATTAAATGTGTTTTAAACATATTTTAAATTTAAATGAATTTTATAATATGAATGTAGATACTATTCAAGCTCCCGTGGAGTCTGCGATCTCTGGCTATCTCGTTTAAGTGTCCATGCATCTATTTTTGTAAATGCAATATATATTAGTTTCTTTCATTCACCTAACACAGTCACCGAAATGTCTAATTGCCAAATTTGCGTGTTATATAGAGCAGATGATCAAATGTCAAAAATAACATCCGTCAGAAAAATAAACGAAAATTCCCAAAATCTCCAAATCCCAAACTTCAAATACCATTCTCCATTTCGCAGTATAACAATTTTGCGCTTCTGTGTCCTCCTCTTTACATTTGTTTCCACCTAAACACCCTTCAAATGTCAAATATTCCAACATGAGGAAATTTCCAAAATTCGTCAAGACACCCAAAAATTCCTAAAACAAATATATATATCCAACACCATTTCCCATGTTGCAAATCGTAACTTTGACACTTTTTGCACATTTACGCTTAGGTGTCCTTTCCTTTGTATTTTTACATATAAACATCGTTCAATTGTCAAAAAATCCCAGCTTTCGAAAGACCCCAACATTCGCGAGAAAAATCAGGTAAAAATGCAGTCATCCAGCCATTCAACGCCAGAAATGCCAACATTCATGAAACACACATGAAATCAGGTAAAACGTACAAACAAATTACATCCAGCTCTTAAAACGACAAAAATTCGAAACACTGCCCATTTACCTCCCCCTTTTAATACTACTAGTCGTTTTAATCGTTACTCGCATTATATCGATAAACAATAACTACTAGCCGGATGCCCAACCCTGTTTCCATTCACACAGTTTTCGATTCGACTCCAAAGTGGGAAGGACAGCCAATGAGGCGAAGGCGGCCGCAGAACCCCCCAGTTAACACCTACTGGAAACACTCCAGTTAATAGGTAAATGGATACGATTGCGTTGGGTTGAATTCGATACAAACAAATATCTTAAAATTAACTAATAAAAGTGTTCTGATGTCATATTCGTGTTTCTTGGCTTGTAAATGACTATTTTTGTTAAGGAAGCGGACAACTTTGATTTGATTTCTTTGTTGACGTACTGCGGGTTAGTATTTCCCGGAGATTATCACACAGTGTAGTGTTACCGGGGGTGCATTTCAGAGGCTTGGTATATTGTAGGTCTTCAACATCACTTTTTTTTTCTTCCAGCCCGGCGATGTTAGGGCATTAGAGATCTAGGGTTTAAACCCCCATGCTACAGTACTTTCGACTTCTACTATGAGGCAAAAAAGTTGAAGCGTGCAGACAGCATTATAATCATTTTAATGGACATGTGCTTATTCTGAATGTGCACGTAAATTAGTTTTTAAATGCTACTTTTGCGGCAATCATCAATTAAATATCGAGAAAATCCAGATGCTTTTTCTTTTATTGCCTAGTTCTGTTTATAGATAGTAGTTCGAAATGAATTCGAACGGGACTGTGCTAGAGTTAGGGTCCCAAAATGTGCCATAGAATTCATCCCGCGTGGTAGGTATGTTCGAAATAAATAAATAAATAAATAAATAAATAGGTAGCCAGTATGAATCTGAATTGTTATTTTTGACATTTTTTCATAATTCTAAACAAATTTACACATCACGGCGCTCGGCCGCCTTGATTTTGAGACTTTCCCGAATAGCTTTAAGTTTTTTTTTCAATTTACTTGAATATGTTTTCAATCATTTTGAAGCTATTTATTACCCATATGTAGCAACATTTTACGAAAGAAATATAAGTTTTCTCTCACTTTTTCGCGCCAGTTTTCTCAAAATTTTCTTCTGGGTATTTGTGACCTTTTTTTTTTTTTTTTTTGCCGCAAACTTGTAGAAGCCACTAAGAGGAATCACTAGACACCTCAGACGACTTGCTACCAATCCGGACTACAAATTCCCACATTTGATATGTGCTGCTACCTGTTGTGGACATCAGAAAATCTATTTAAAAATTCTGCTCTGGTATATTTGCAGTTTCTAGGTTGGTGGACGTGTTTGTTTACATGTGTGTAGTAAAATGGCTGCCAGGAGCGTGTATTTTTGGGAAGTAAATGATTTTCTGCACCAGAAAGATTGATGTTGGTAAATCTAAGATATTTACTCTATCATGAATTATTCTGTAGTGCTTCAGACATACTGTAGATTGAGCATATTTTTGTCTCATTATTGGTAAATAAATAGGATTTATGTAAAGGTGAAACACAGGAAAATAAGTTCTTCATCTTGCCATGATTATTCATTTCCCGAATTCTTTTGTTATTTTATTTTATTTCATTTTATTATGTTACTGAGTTGCAGAAATTCAGTGAAAAATAAAATGTGATGTATTAGTAGTTTGTTTCATGACAAATAAATGTGTTCAGATTGCCTTTCCAATATATAATTGTGGATGCATTATTTGTTTTGCTTTCACTTTGTACACCCCTTATTCTACCTGAAATGATGGTTACAGCTGTGTTCAGTGTACTGTAGATTATTCATACTTTTGTGTGGTATAAGATGAATGTACATATTCACATTCTATGTCCTGATTTGTGCGCGCTAGCGTTGTTTTTTATTTTTTTTACAGTTCCAGTGTTTGAATTTTTTTTAAATAGCCTGTCATTTCATCACTACAAAAACATGTTTAGTTCCCAAAAATTCATTTCTTAAATAATTTGGCCAGGAAAGGGCTACTCTGATTGTTGGCCACGTGGCACGGTGATTATATGGCTCTCAGATGGTGGCTCTATTATATCACCTGATGACGTCATACCGAAGTCAGATACTTATTAGAATACATTGATTTTTCTCTTTAGAGTGAGCTGATACTTGTGCCTTGTTCAAATAAGTTTGACGCCCTCTCCATGGGGGACGCAGACGAAGAATACACTCACGTCATCCCCTGCCTGTCGCAAGAGGCGACTAAAAGGTGCGACCAAGAGATGATGGATTTGGAACGATCAGATTGCCTTTGATCACTACCATGACTCGAGGAACACCATGGGTCTACGTTACCTGTGATTAGTACCGCTGTGTGACGAACACCATGGGTCTACGTTACCTGTGATTAGTGCCGCTATGTGTCGAACACCATGGGTCTACGTTACCTGTGATTAGTACCGCTATGTGACGAACACCATGGGTCTACATTACCTGTGATTATTACCAGTATGTGACGAACAGCATGGGTCTATGTTACTTGTGATTAATACCGCTACATGAGGAACACCATGGTTCTATATTACTAGGAATTAGTGCCAGTATGGGGGACCGGTGACCTGGATTTTGGACCTCTTTAGCCAACAAGCATCATCGATTTAGGATCTTGTTTTGGAAGCAGACCCTTGTTTTGATTTATCTTATGGGAAGGTGGAGCATTGCGGGTCAGATCCACTGATTGTTTTAAGTTCATAATCATTGTTCGTCGTCTTCTTTTTTAATTCTAGTCAGTGGATAGATTTGGGAATTTTGATAATTATATCATTGCGCTTAATTACGCACCATTAGGGGCCGATAATCTAGATGTTAGGCCCCTTTAAACAATCTAATAGTGTTTGAAGAAAACTTTCATCGCACGTACTGTCTACAAATTATATCTATTACAAGTAACATACGGCTTTGGAACTCTAGACCTTGGTATTGTACGTCTTTGCATAGCGGCAACCCTGTTCGGCATGCAGTGTCGAGCGAGCATTGGTCGATCGGGGCCGCTCCTGGACACTAGTTGTCTGTCCCCTGCGCCAACACCCTTCCTTCCCCAGACTATGTTAACCTCTCGCTCCTGTCTGACCTGTGTGTCATGGACACTTAACCCCCCGCCGCAAGTTCGGGTCAAAGATCATCATCATCATCCTCTACCCTCCCCCGCTCAAAGATGGAGAGAGCGCCTGTGCTTTACGCCAGGTGAGATGAGATACCTACATTCTGATAAAGTTACTGCTGTGTTTCGATATAGACAACAAACGTGGTCGTTCTCCCGGCGCGCTGTGTAGGGGTGGACATGACCAACTCCACTACCACCTACGTACAGTGGTGGTCAAAATAATAGAGCCACCTGGCAATGGTTTGGAATTAAGTGCAAATTTATTACTAGACATGTCTGTACTATGATGGAAACAAAATTTTACATTGTACAGGAACCATTACAACAGAGTCACATTGTACCACAGTCAGTTATATAGATAACACAACTCAAACTAATCAATAACATTCAAAAGAATACCAGACCACAGGGTCAAAAAAATAGAGCCAATTGACACAAATATTTTGTACTTGATCTCAGTCTTATGAAATTTACAGGAAGAGTCGTTTCTGCATAGGAGTGCATTAGTACTTCGTGGAGTAAACCTTATTTTTGAGGATTGCCCTGCACCTCTTACCCATAGAGTCGACTAAACACCTGCATTCGTCGCTGCTGATCGCATACCAGGCTCTCTGGATTTCTTCCCAAAGTTTATCTAAAGATGTAGCTTTTGAGCGGTCAATTCTCTTGTCTACGATCTCCCATAAGTTCTCAATGGGTGATGCGTCAGGGGATTTAGGTGGCCACTCTAATACTTCGATATGGTGATCTTGAAAAAACTGCCTTATGATCCTTGCAGTATGCTTTGGATCGTTATCGTGCTGAAATTTCCATTTCAGCGGCATTTCCTCTTCAGCATAAGGCAGCATCACATTTGCCAAGATGTCTTTGTACATTTCTGCGTTCATTATGCCGTTGATACGGTGTATTGGACCAATGCCGTACCATGAAAAACATCCCCATACCGTAACACTTCCGCCACCGTATTTCACAGTTTTTAAAGTGTACTTGGGATTAAATTCCTGGTTTGGTGGGCGGCGCACATAGACTTTTCCGTCTGAGGCAAACCTATTATACTTGGATTCATCGGACCAAAGGATGTTCCTCCACCAAATATTAGGTTTTTGTTCATTTCTCCGGGCGAAGTCCAACCTTTTCCGAACATTAGCTTTTGAAACATGTGGCTTCTGTCTCGCAATGCGCCCATTCAATTTTGCGGATCTCAGTCGTCTTTGAATCGTTGAGGTTGATGGTTGAACATCATTTTTGTCGCTAAACAAAATGGCTTTCAGTCGTGGTGTTGACAAAAATGGGTCTTTCTTTACTTCCCTAGTGATGAGTCTGTCTACGCGAGGAGTAGTTACACGAGGTCGCCGCCTGTTCTCCACCTGCGGCTTTGTTTGTTTTGCCAGTCTAATGGCGTTCTGAACTCGTTTTCGTGAAACGTGTAAATCTTTGGCTATTTGATTCATGGACATCCCACTTTTGAACATCCGGAACATTACTATACGCTCATCATTACTCGTATGCTTTGCTCTGCCCATCTAGAAGAATGTAAACAAAACCAAACGTCAGTTTACATACAAAATAATATTGAGTGGAGGTTTTGTTGACAAATAATATCGCTAGCCCCCAAAACAACTGCACAAAAATCGATTTGAACGGGACTTCTGTAAAACGGCTCTATTATTTTGACCCATAAGATTCTTACCTTTATGCCTCTTTTTGCACGTCTAGCTCAAACGCTTCCTTCCGCACGACTACAGATAGCAGCGACGTCTTCCCTGATGTTATCTAAAAGGGACTGACAACAGGGCACTCGTGGAGATTTTGCGAACTAATAGATATCCTAGTTCTTAATCCCGTCAATAGAGGTGGCTCTATTATTTTGACCGCCACTGTATATGCAAGGGTTCGGTAGACTGATTTTTAGTAAATTCGTACTTTCGATTCAGGTGATATCTATCTTCGAAAGTATAAAGCTCATTAAGGCCTATTCACACATATCCGTGTCGTATCAGTTCCGTGACATACGTGACGTCTCAGTGATGACTATCCACACCTATCAGTATTGTTTCAGTTTCAGTTCAGTGACTGCCGAGATGTCAAAGTTTACGGATGTGGAATTGGTGACTATTGCTATAATTCTAGGTGAAGAGGAACAGTGTCAGTGAGGCAAGGCAGAATAGAGAACGTGATGGCGAATTCGCTACCCTGTATAAGGAACTAATTGACGATCAAACTAAATATTTTGAATATTTCAGAATGTCTGAAAATTGTTTTAACATTTTGCTGAGTAAACTTGAAGTTCATTTAAAACGACAAGACACCCGCTGGAGGAAGACGATAATACCGAGAGAACGGTTAGCAGTTTGTCTGAGGTAAGTGAATAATACGGTACAAATACAGTGAAACAAATATTTACTTAACCACACGCATTGAACTTACGTTGTTCATTTTATATTCACTAGCGCGTACAAACTTCACAGCAGAACACGTCCGTGAAACAGCAAAATTATCGTTGGCGACAATACTCAATATCACGGGACGGATACTGCACTGATACTGATAGGGCACTGCGCCGGACAAGTGTGGACACGACAGCCAGATTCAGAGGAACGATATGAACCATTACTGACACTGATGCAATTTCACGGCACTGACACGTCACGGATATGTGTGAATAGACCTTTTTCCTATATACCGGGCGAGTTTGTCGTGGCAAATGCTGAGGAGCCACGGCCGCTTCCTTCCCACTCCTAGACCTTTCCTATACCATTGTCGCCGTAAGACCTATCTGTGTCTGTGCGACGTAAAACAAATTGTAATATATATATCCTATACATTATTTCCCGTATGTGTCAGCGATGCCAATCTGTGTGATAATTTTGAAAGCTGGTGACTATATCCTTCATGCGTTCTCATTGTGCGATTTTTATTCTTGTTTCTTCGTTTATGATTATCATAATCTAGTGCAATGCTATGGATATTAACCAAGTAGAAGTATAATTTTCTTCTCTCTTCAATGGTTTCTTCGGTGATACCAATTTCTTCTAGATTTTCTTCATTGTCAGCCTGCTCTTATCCATTCTGTATAGATGTCTGTAGAATTTCAACGCCTGTTTTTTTCTAATAGTATCTGTGGTTTTTCTCTGACTTGATCTTGTGGTTTCTTTTTTATCCAAATTCCCTTTTCGTAGTTTGGGTCTGGGATTTTTCTGAGAATATCTCTCTCTCTCTCTCTCTCTCTCTCTCTCTCTCTCTCTCTCTCTCTCTCTCTCTCTCTCTTGTGTTTTTGATTAGGCCCTGTCGCAAGTTACCACGTACCTCTTGTCTGATGACTGTGTTTTAATGTCGTAATTTTGTATCACCCTAAGACCTATCTGTGTCGGTGCGATGTAAATTAAGTTGAAAAATGTATTGTTATTATTATTTTTCCAATCGTTTTGTTCATGATTAAGCATCTTATCCTCAGATATGTTGTGTCAGTTTGTTCTGGAAATAACCTAGCGCTTCAATTGTTGTCGATTTTCTGCCTCTCGTATATTCCTTAACCCTCTAACTTACCACTTGGTGCCAAACCTATCTGTGGGTTCCCTACTTTGTTATGTGCCTGTACAGTGGCATCACATCACGTGATCCAGTTTAATTTCCCTTCCTTGTACAGTATCGCGAGGGCACGAGATTGTCTTGATGAAAAACACTAATAAATGTGTATGACTCCGGCAAAATCCTTACCATTAATGCTAGCCTATTTATAATTCTTTAGTACCTTCCTTCTTTCCTTCTTCCTGTCGCCTCCCACCTCCCATTTCTTGTATTTTTTCCCTACACCCATCTAACATGTCTATTTCCCTTATACCCCAGGGGATGAAAAATAATTACTATGCTTAAGTTAAGTCCATCGCTTTTTTTTCATTCGAGGAAAAAAAATCGTGTTTCATCCCTTACCGTCTTCCTCGTTATAAGAGGGGAGGGATGGGATGTACCTTTCGTTACGGTGGTGACGTGAGGCGTAAATTGACGTCTCTATCTTGATGTAATAAACTTCCCGCTCGTAGGAAGAAGGAAGAAAAAAAAAAGGTCGTTCCAAAACTGTGCTCAATGAATTATGCTTCTGTTGCTGTAACCCGCCTGTCGAGCGTTTTCGAGACTTGGCATTGAAGTATGATTTTTTTGATGTAGAATACGTGTATTGTTTCGTTCCAGTAGTGGGGTCCCTCAGCAAAAACCTCGCATGTCCCAGAAAGACGTTCACGAAACTTCCTTCAATATTTTCTTTTAAACTGTAAATGCTAGAGTGAGGAAGGAGCACATAAGAAGGCGAGTGACTGAGTGTTTTCTGCGCAGAATGTGACTCTGTCATTACTGTATCATCAGACTGCTTTCGTGGACACACACTTCTGGCGGTAGACTCTTCAATCAGGCACGAGTGACTATGACGCAAAATTTTTTAAAAATGTTGTCTCTATCACCCATATCTAATATTATAGTTCAGGTTTTTAATAACCGTACAAAAATATGCAAAACATGTATTATTATTATTATTACAGACGTACCAACTTCCCCGATTTAAGCAGGAGGCTCCCGATTTCTCGTCCTTCCTCCCTCTCCTGATCGCAGAGATTTATCTCCCGATTTTGAGAGCAGTTTTCTTTATTGCTTGAAAATGCCATCTTTTTCCTCATTCTTTAAGTAGCTAGAGAGAACTTATTTTCAGTTGGTCACTGGTAGGGCAGGTGCAATCAGCTGGCGGTGCTCTGAAATATGACAGAATCTCTTTATCATTTCCACATACCAATGCAAACTGCGAGGCACTTTTAAAAACCACAGTTCAGATCAATACTTCTTGAAGAAGAATTCTGGAAATAAACGTTTAACCTGAAAATATATTCAGCAAACCAAGAAAGTGTTTTGAGCAATTAATTTAGTTCACAATTTTTTAAGAGGTCTAAGGCAGTTAGGATGAAGAGTCATGTGTTCTTAAATTCAGGTATACCGAACTCGATAACTGTAGTCGCTTAAGTGCGGCCAGTATCCAGTATTCGGGAGATAGTAGGTTCGAACCCCACTGTCGGCAGCCCTGAAAATTGTTTTCCGTGGTTTCCCATTTTCACACCAGGCAAATGCTGGGGCTGTACCTTAATTAAGGCCACGGCCGCTTCCTTACCACTCCTAGCCCTTCCCTGTCCCATCCTCGCCATAAGACCTATCTGTGTCGGTGTGACGTAAAGCAACTACCAAAAAAAGTTCAGGTATAACATGTAGGTCATTTGAAAGACGTTTTATAGCCGCAGAAATACAAGGGACAATCCTGTTAAAAGCAGGAATTCTGGTCACCCTATAATTAGAAAGCTTTTACAAAAAAAAAATCCCGATCTTTGGTTTTGATGTAATTTGATAGTTTACAACAGTTTGAAATGGCGTATATGTCTAAGGAGACCGATCTGCTGAACATCTTGGTCACTACAAATTTAGTCTAGGGACTTTGCTAATGAGGGAAGGATAAAAATACATTTCATAATAACTGCTTCTGTCATGTGACAAGAATAGTGCCTCCACTGGCGCGTCAGTAATGAGAAGAAACAGAAGACACTCTCAGCGCGAACATACATTCGAGCTGTGACAGGTAGGCACAAGGAATAACGAAAGGGCAGGGAAAAGAAATTTTATTTTTAAGAAATAATAACTTCGAGTTTTTTCTTTTTGTTCTTAAGAAGCATATAATACCGTATACTTGGTGTTAGAAGAAACACAAAAAAATAGCAAAGTAAAGAAATTAAAGAAGGAGCCGACGTAGTAAAAGAAAGAAATGAATATTCCACTCTAATACTTAAGACATACAACAAGCTTTTTCTTACGGATGTCAATTTAAATCACGAGAGAATTTTTTTGTGCTTCTTACTAAGCAAGCTACATGTCACGATTCATCTAATTGTTTTTTCTTCTTCTTCTTTCATCCCCTTTACTGCGAAAAAAGGAGAGTAATTTACTTGGCATTCAGATGTTTCATCAAATAAAAAAGGAGGAAGCTGATAGGGCGAAAAAATGGATGGGGGAAGGTAAGATTATTATTATTGTAGAAATAATAATGGAGAGAACAAAAAATGGGCGGTACAAATGAACATCTCCAGAGGTGAGAATTGTTCTGAGATAAAGGTGAGCGCTGTGCTGTATATTGTACTGTGACAGTAGTGAAGTCACCTTGGTCTTATTATGGATGGCGCCTATCTTGCTCTCGTTTTATGGGGGGTGAAGAGGTCGAAATGTGTTGTAGGATAAGTGGAAGTAAAAAATAATCAATCAAAATTATGATTTTTATTGAAAATATTGTACTAAGCTATCATTTGCGAATGGCAAAAAGAACTGGACAAGAAAGGCCTGCTCATCCAAGTATATATTGGATAATCAAAAAATGGCATCAAGATCAACTGCCTTGCATTCGTAGATGACCTCTCGATCCTGTCTAGAAACACTAACACGGCTACAGCGCAGATAAATATACTAAAGCAGAAATCAGATAAAGCACGAGTCCAAATTTCCTTTGAAAAAAAATATATGACCAACATCAAAACAGCCACTCGTCACTTGAAGACAGAGCATGGTAAGATAGAAAGAGCTGACAGCTTCACGTACCTCGGAGAATTTGTACCCCTGAAAACTAGCGAGAGAGAAGCAAACTACACCAGGCTGGAGAAGATGACCGTAGGACGCATGCTCTGTGCAAGAGGAAAGCCATCTCAAGGCGAGATAAACTAAGACACTACAATACAGTAATCAAAACATTGTGTCTGTATGCTAGTGGATGCCTCCGAATGACGGGAATGTGGGAACTAAGAGAAGCCGAGAAATTTGAGAGGAAGATCCTCCGCAAGATAATGGGTCCAAAAATCCTGGATGGCCGGTATTGGTTACGAGGAAGGGCAGAAATATACCAGAAGATGAAGATCGAGTCAATGAAGAAAACAAGACCATAATGTTATGGACATATGTTTAGAACAACGGGAATAGGCTAACAAAACAGAATGTTTAAAACACTTGACAGTAGACCTAAGTTACCGACAAATGGTTCAGGAAGGTAAGAAAGGATCTTCATCAGTCTGGATTAAATCGGGAAGACATTTTGAAACGAACAAAGTATAGATCAGTAATGAAATGAAATGTCGTATGGCTTTTAGTGCCGGGATATCCCAGGACGGGTTCGGCTCGCCAGGTGCAGGTCTTTCTATTTGACTCCCGTAGGCGACCTGCGCGTCGTGATGAGGATGAAATGATGATGAAGACAGCACATACACCCAGCCCCCGTGCCATTGGAATTAACCAATTAAGGTTAAAATCCCCGACCCGGCCGGGAATCGAACCCGGGACCCTCAGAACCGAAGGCCAGTACGCTGACCGTTCAGCCAACGAGTCGGACTATAGATCAGTGATAGACAGCTTCAGAGTCTTCCATGACGAACAGAAACTGAATAGGGGATGGGCAGGGGAAAGAAGACAGGCTTCAAAGAAGGCTTCCGATAAGGTGTGATTGTTGCGTAACGAGGTCTGAAATGGCCGTAAACGAATATAATAATAATAATAATAATAATAATACATCCATGTTCATAACAACCAGAACATCTTGAAAGACTAGAGATAGGAAGTTCATATGCACAGAACATGTGCATTAATATGTTCTGAAGAAATGATTAGCATTTGAACCATGCCGGCTTCCAGGTTCAAGGTCCACATCGATATCTCGGCGCACCACCACTGACTGGTAAAATGTGCCTGCGGCTCTCGTTGTCGCTAAAAACCGAAAGTAAATCGATCAGTGTGACTTGAACAGACGTGCAGGAGGCCTCGCAGACGTATGCGAGAACCGTACCGTCAAATGAGTGAGTTTGAAAGAGGGCGCATTATTGGCATGAGAGAACGTGATGCATCCATCTGGGAAATTGCTGCTCGTGTGGGACGAAGTGTGTCGTCAGTGCAGCGGGTGTGTTCACAGAAGACCGTAGAACACGATGAGATGGGTCTGGTCGCACCACCCAGACCACCCCCCGACAAGATCGACACCTCATCCGAACGGCATTGCAGGACAGATCTGCGGCCTCCTCGGCTCTGGCACAATAGTGGAAAAGTGTAACACATCGTACACTGTCAGGAGTGACAGTCCGTCGCCGTTTATTACGGTCTGGGTTAACGGCGCGTCGTCCACTTCTCCGCTTACCTTTGACTAATGTGCATAAACATACTAGACTTCAATGGTATATCGAACTACGTCACTGGGGACTGGAATTGCAGCAGATAGTGTTTTCGGACGAATCCAGGTTCCGTTTGTTTAAAAATGATGACCGCACTTTGGTACGCCGCAGACAGGAGGAGAGGCATCACATTGACTGCATTCGCACACGACATACAGCGCCAACTCAAGGCCTCATTTTGTGAGGTGCTATTGGGTACAACTAAAAATCACAGCTGATGCGTGTCCAGGGCACTCTGACCAGTTTGACCTACGTGAATGACATCCTGCGACCCGTAGCCATACCCTTTCTGCACGACACCCCAGACGCCGTATTTCAGCAGGACAGTGCACGAAAACGTGCCTTCTTGTTGTCGCAGGATGGCGGCCCGATCATCGGACTTGTCGCCTACCGAAAATGTGTGGGATATGGTGAAACGAGGGGTGCGGCGATGTGACCCAATGCCAACCACCAAAGTTGAACTGTGGAACCAGGTGAATGCAGCATGGATGGCTATACCCCAGGACGCCATTCGCGCCTTATATGCGTGGATGCCATCACGCGTGGAATAAGTTAGCAGTGCCCATGGAGGACCCAGTGCCTGCTAGGCTACAGAACACATGCTGAACCTAGGTGACTGAAATGCTAATCGTTTCTGCAGAACATACTAATGAACATGTCCTGTGAATATTAACTTCCTATCTTTAGTCTTTCAAGGTGTTCTGTTTTTATGAACATAATAATAACTAGGCTTTACAACCACATCTAGAACACGGTTAGGATCCCTGCAGACTGGCCAAAAATCCATCTTCATCAGCCTGCCTAAGAAATGAAATTTTAAACGAGGTAGTGGTTACTTGGGCCGGGATTTTATGTAACCTATCACAGTTTAAAATATGTACATTAAAGTATAGTAAATATAAGTGAAATAGGTAATGTTCATAAAATACGTAGTAGTAGTAGTAGTAGTAGTAGTTGTTATTATTATTAGTCGTGTAGTCGCTTTCGACTCTCCGTGACCCCATAGACCAAAGTGTGCCATTTCTTCCTGTCGTATACTATTTTCCGAAGTCTTTCTAAATTGAGAGCCGTAGCTTCCTTGATGCCATCAATCCACCTCAGCTAATTTCATGGAACGATAATATTATCTTGCCTTCATGCACTGAAAATGGAAAAGTAAAAAATATATATATATGTTACTAAATAAAGTTAATATTAAAAACATTTAAGCTGTTTAAGTCTTCAGACTTTTTCAATCCTGAAATTACCAGCGTTTCTCCCCAGTGTTGCAGTGGGCTCATTTGTTGGAATGCTACACCTTTCCAAGACACCCCTGCAAGCCTCCTATATATAGGTCAAAGGCAGGCATTCATACAAGTGGAGGCACATGCTTCCCCTAGTGCACCGTCACTGTATTGCCCTACATAGGACCTGAGTCGTCCCTTCTTGATGGATTCCATCAGTCGTTCGGTTTCCCTCTCGTCCTCGCAACCCGTATTGTCCAGCCACGATCTTTGGGCCAATTTTCTTTCGAAGGATCTTTCTCTCAAACTTCTCCCCTTCTCTTAGACCAGCCTTTCCAGTGATTCTTGTACATGTCGTGTGTTCTGCGAAACGCTGCGTCCATCCTATCTCGCCTTCTGTTATTAGCTTCTATTTCATTAGATCCCATCTGCACAATCAAACCAAGATATTTGAAGCTGTTAACTCTTTCAATCTTACCATACCTTATCTTTAATTGTTGAGAAGTTGTAGGGATATTATTCAAGTACTTGGTTTTTTTCAAACGAGATCCTAAGTCTAGCCTTTTCAGCTCGTTTGAAAAGGTTTATCTGTTCTACAGCTGTATCAGTGTTTCTAGATAGGATCGCTAAATCATCAGCGAAAGCTAGACTTGATTCAGTGAAGCTTTCTTGTTAAGTTCTCTTTTCCCATTCACGGATAACCTTCTCCATCATGCAATTAGAGAGAGTCGGTGGTAGGCCTTCTTGCGTTACTCCTGTTTTAATTTCAAACTCCTTGGAAAATTCACCCATGAATTTTACTTCATTTATATTTTAAATTATTTTTACGGTAAGCTCACACCAGGCGAGATGTTCGGCTGGAAGAAGTCCTAGGTTTATGGCTATGTCTTTAAGTTGCAGTCTGTCGTGTTAATATACAGTATGATGTAATATTCCGATCAAGATGTACTGTAGGCTTCTGCAAATGATCGCTTCCTCCATTTTAATAATAAGGAGGGAGTGCCAGAGGTAGAGAACGAAGAAATCTCGTCGTAACAAAAGAGCAGCCAGCGATTTGATAACCACATGAAGAGCGTATTCGTAATAAAAAAAAAGAAAGAAATTCTTCCCTATATTGTAAAGCCTTGGTCGTTGTAATCTTGTAGATGGATGGCTACAGTAAGGGAGAGAGGGAAATGGCATGGGCGATGGTGAGGAACCACAACACAGAATGAGTTTATGAAAATGTCAGGACAAATTGATTTCTGACGATATGAGGGTGGGCTCTCTGCACAACACAGAGAAACCGAAAGGACACCGCCACATTGTGTGCGTGTGGAGTGGAAGGGATGCCATACGCCAGACGAGCGAATCTATCACTGCAAACCTCAGGATATCAAGTCATTAGAGTATGTTAATAATGATGATAATAATAATAATCCTCTATTTGTAACAAGTTCTGTGACCTCGTTTAGTTTTATACCTCTTGTCTTTAACTCATTAGAAACTGAGTCTAACCATTGTCCTGTTGGTCTTCCCTCCACTTCTGTCCCGTCCATAACACAGTACATTATTCTCCTAGTTAACCTATCCTCCTCCATTAGCCTCACATGACTCCACTGTCGACGGCGGTTTGTGCGTGCAGCTTCATCCATTGAGTTCATTCCTAACTTATCCTTTATCTGCCCATTCCGAATAGCCTCCTGCCATTGTGCCCACCTGTTTGAACCAGCAATCATTCTCGCTATTTTCATGTGTATTACTTCTAACTTGTGAATAAGATATCCTGATTCCACACAGTTTTCACTCCCGTAAAACAAAGTTGGTTTGAAAACAAATCGATGTAAAGATACTTTCGTCCG
This sequence comes from Anabrus simplex, assembly GCF_040414725.1. Lineage (NCBI taxonomy): Eukaryota > Metazoa > Arthropoda > Insecta > Orthoptera > Tettigoniidae > Anabrus > Anabrus simplex. The sequence goes on along the minus strand of NC_090279.1, from coordinate 205,131,679 downwards.
GGAGCTGACTTCCTTCTTACAGAATACTGTTGATCGCAACTGCGAGCTCACTGCATTAGCTTTACTGCACCTTGATTCAATCTCACTAACTATACTACCATCCTGGAAGAACACACATCCTAAATACTTGAAATTATCTACCTGTCCCGGCTTTGTATTCAATTCTGTTGAATTTCTTACCTACTGACATTTATTTAGTCTTGCAAAGGCTAGTTTTCATTTTCATACCATACTCATTGCTCCTATTTTCAAGTTCGAAGATATTAGACTACAGGCTTGTGGCACAATTTGCCATTAAGACCAAATCGTCAGCCTAGGCCAGACTGCTTATTACATTATTAAATAATAATAATAATAATAATGCAGCGTTTGTTCAGCAAGCAGATTAGTGATTATCTGGATCCATATAAATAAAATTATCATTTTATCTACACACTTCAGTTTCTTCCTCATATTTGGTTGCTATCTCAGATTAGGTGCACAAAAGTCGGATGTAGGTATGGTTCAGTCGTGTGTTTGTTTGTTTGTTTGTTTGTTTGTTTGTTTGTTTGTTTGTTTGTTTGTTTGTTTGTTTGTTACATCATGGAAAATTGCTCAACAGAATATCTTGAATCACCGTATTTAAGTCAAGGAATAGCCGAGCTATATACTATCCTTTGTATTATTATTATTATTATTATTATTATTATTATTATTATTATTATTCGTTCGATTAGGCCGTCATAGGACCTCATGAAACAGTTTTCTTCTTCTTGTCTTACCAAAACTTCTTCATCCTTTGTCGGTTTTCTTGTTTTCTTTCTTCCGTCCATTTTAACTGCCTGATTCCTTCTTGGCTTTCTGTGGAAATTCACCATGAAATATTGCTTTGCTAATTTATTTGCTATTTGCAATTTGTTCCTTTTTATTGTTGAGTTGTTCCAAATCATCTTCGGTTTCTTTGAGAAATGCTGGGGCTGATGACCTTCGATGTTAGGCCCCGTAAAACAATAAGCAAGCATAAGAAATGCTGGTTTGTTTTCGTTATTTGCATAGTGTTAAAAATGTGTGTTGCTAATCTTTGTTCTTTCTGCACAGGTGACAAAAATCTTATTCTTCTTTTTCTGAAAGCATGACCTATTTTTTCTGATACTTTTCGATTTGTAAACGACATTTTCCCAGATAGGTCCATAATTGTTTATTTAATTATTATTTAATAAATATAATTAACTGGACTAAAGACACTTATTTATTATTAAAACAAAGCCGAGCCCTCCGCCGTTTTACATTGGCTTTCAACAGGGCATGTGAAGTTCTGCTTTAATAAAAAATAGGCTTTATTTTGGAAATAAATAAGTGTAATTCAGTTAATTATTTTAATACAATGAGGCAGGAAAACTTACGGTTATCATTACTATATTCATCATCATCTTCATCATGATTGTACCGGAGATACACCAACTCCGTACATTTAAACTAAGCGCCTTTTAGAAGGCCATCTGTTATATGAACACTGAAACTTATTTCTGAAGAAGTTTCGAACTTTATCTGCAGATGACTCTACTGTCGATTTCAATATAATTATTGTATTCATAGGTTTTCAAAACTGAATTGTTTGTAGATTGTTGTTGGTGTTCTAAGATTACTAGCACTAGCCTGATTCAAATTTTAGCCAATCAGGATTTTTTATATATTTACTGAACCAACCAATAGAAACTGTGGGGGTGGACAGGGCTTCGGCCCAGAGAATTCTGGAACCTTTGTCTCCGCTATAAAAGCTGGGACCTTTTGGGCCATTATTTCGATCGCTCCAATCTGTCGTAGGTACGACATCGTAGCTGGTTTAAAACCTCCAATTATTGTTTAATATATTTTATAGTTTATTTAATGCTAAATTCTCTTTTATTAAATGTTAAACAACTAGTACGTGGTTTCCCTGTAAATATGTATTATAAACTTTGTATAACATCAAATACGTATTGTGTAACCTCAAAATCCATATAGTCGAAAGCGGTAGAAAATTCCATAATGTTCCTATGCTGGACTTATACTATAATTTGGTATATATGAAGGGTTCTGGAAACTTACTGTAAGGTTTTATTATCCAGATACATGGAGAGACATTACGAATGTTGTAGATATTTCCATGTGTATTTGTAAATAGTAAACGGAAGTTCGAGTTAGATCGACTAGCTGGTCGATCGGTGTTTCGAGTGTGTTCCATTAGAGTGTTGTAAGATCTCTTCCAGAAGTCGATCATTCTAGATGGTTGATCGAATAGTATATATATCGAGCTGTCAGTCAGGGAGAAGTAAGTTCTTAGCACTCCGGCAAGCGATGGACTGCGAGTAACTGTTCGGCTCCGAGGCGGAGTCAGTGAATTCAAGAGAGTGCATGTTATAGTGCGCGAGTCAGTGTTGTTGTTATCTGTACTTGTCAGAATCGACTTCAGGGTACTCCGCTATTGAGTGTTGTACTGTGCTACTGTGGATAATTGTGTGTTGTGACGTACAGTGTAAATAAAGTAATTTATACAAAGAAGTGAACGTGTTCTCGTGTGATATTTATTTACGTAAAATAAAATCGCATCGCAGAACGATAAGTCAGGAGGTTTAGAGTGTGTTCGTAGAGGAGGCAGGGGCTTGCCTTGTCCATCTCGAGAGGCCCACCAGCACAGGGTAATGGCAGACATGTTTTAACCATGCAATAGTCTCAGAAAGCTAACGTGAGGGGAAGATTTGAAAAATCCTTTCTTAATGTACTGTAAAATTAGAAATATTGCAATGTAAATTTTCAACCAGGTCTAAATACCTTGGTCTAACTTAGGGAATAAAGGGTGTGAACGCTCTGTTATTCCCCCTTCAATTTGGTATTGAGGTGACTAGGATTTCGTAAACTTAAAAAATTTTCCTTTTGCAATTTAAATTTTTCTCTCCATCTAGTCACCTCCGCAGTACAGGCTGAGCCTCTATAACTTCGGGCCATAAGCCCACATAGGGTTTTAAGTATCTTCAAGTGAATTACAAAGGAGTGCAAGTGTCCACCGCCTAACATTTTGCTTTCCGGCCAATAACTTAAATATTTTCGTTTTCAATAACGCCACCTTTTTTGCTAGGGGCTTTACGTCGCGCCGACACAGCTAGGTCTTATGGCGACGATGGGATAGGATAGGCCTAGGAGTTTGAAGGAAGCGGCCATGGCCTTAATTAAGGTACAGCCCGAGCATTTGCCTGGTGTGAAAATGGGAAACCACGGAAAACCATCTTCAAGGCTGCCGACAGTGGGATTCGAACCCAGTATCTCCCGGATGCAAGCTCACAGCCTCTACGCGCACGGCCAACTCGCCCGGAAGGCCATGTAGAATGGGTACCTGTTGCCCCTGTTAAAGTTAACTACTCTTATTCAATTGCCTATTTAAATGTAACCTAGCCTGCTGAGCGGATAAGCCAGTGTCTTCTGTTTGTTTTAGGCTTTTGAAGGGTAGTCAGCTAATTAAGTGTGTGGAGCAAAGACGCTCTATGAATGTAGTAAATTTTGGACAGCAGTGGTGCTCTTGTAAAATTGTTAACTTGGGAGCTGCAACCTCATTCTGTTAAATCGTTGTTGTCTGATTGTTCTACGCTTTTCTAACATTGTTTCTCGAGCTAACCTTTGTCTAGCCAATTGTTATTGTTTAACAAAGTTTAAAATCTGAAAAGAAACAAAAAACAAGAAAAGAAATAAAATTTGGAATATTAGATTTTTAAATTATGCTTTGGTCTTTTCTCTGTTCACCCATACATGCCCGCGTCTTCGTACACCTCTGCGTTCCATACGATCCTCGGAACAATCGTCGTCATCATCATCATCATCATCATCATCGTCGTCGTCTGAATCGAGCGCGTGGCTGCGTTTTTTGACTCACGTAGCTATCAGCTTGCATTCGGTAGATAGTGGGTTCGAACCCCACTGTCGGCAGCTCTGAAAATGGTTTTCCGTGGTTTCCCATTTTCACACCAGGCAAATGCTGGCGCTGTGCCTTATTTAAGGCCATGCTCGCTTCCATTTCCTTTCCTTCCCTATGTTTGATCGCCGTAAGACTTTATCTGTGTCGATGCGCGACGTAATTATTATTATTACTATTATTATTATTATTATTATTATTATTATTATTATTATTATTATTATTATTGTGTCTGTTAGGTCATCAGCCCAGAGGCTGGTTGGATCCTCAAATAGCACCACCAAAGGTTATGTGGTTACAAGGAAACCGCAAAAACCAATGACAGCACCAAAATGAGGCGTACTAGGCAAGACGAGGAGTGAGGTAGTTTGCCATTGCTTTCCTCACTGGGTCAGAAAGTGCTATTGCAGCACGACTGACCCTATGAGCAACACCTTTCATAACACTCAGATGCACTAGTCATGCTCTGAATGTCATTACTCAGCACCACCCATACCCCAGCAGCTTCCATATTGTCACAGCCATGGACGAGACTGGGACTTCGGTGCAAGCTACACTTTACTCTGGCCTGTGCCAAGAGATGGATACAAAAGTACTGAATCCATCAAGAAATGGCATATTATTATTATTATTATTATTATTATTATTATTATTATTATTATTATTATTATTATTATTATTAGTGCAGCATATTCTGTGAATTACTGCTGTATATTTGTGATCTGTAAACTCAATACCACTAATACCATTCATGGAAGAAGCTATTCCTTCTTGTCCGATATTTTTCAATCCCACTGCTACACCAGATCGTCCTTCCGCCTCTACTTGGATCTACCCCGCGTGCAGGTAAGGTATAAGTAGTGATCACAGCATACGGACAAAATTTTGTTCATGATTCAATAAACACTCAAATGTTCTTTTTTTAGCCTTCTCTTTATTTAAAAACTCGTATTAGGAAGGCTCGCAATATTCCCAAAGACAGGCTAACCCCCGTCCCACAGCTTACCAGAGAGTGTGTTCTCGATATTGGCAACGATAAATCGCTTGCAGCAATATTCTAACACGCGCGCCGCGGTCTTGGGTAATAGCTTCTTCTGCGGCAGAACATAACACGATTCTCCCCAGCCAGCGAAGTAATCATTCCAATAATTTATGACGATACCCATACTTCATTTAAATTAAGCAATAATAAAGCTTAACCTCCTTTAAAAATATGACTCGAACCAATTTTCCCAAAACTTGCTCTAATACATTTTTTTTCTCTTTCGTATAGCACGAATAATTTCACCGCTTTTTATTACTGAGTATGAGGTGATTTTCTTCTTCTCTGCCTCCTCCACTTCTTCTTTGTACGCTGTTTTCTTGTTTTTTCTTTCCTTTTACAATGGAAAGAAAATGATAGTCATATTTTAAGTTTAATGAAATGGTATTGGGATGTAAGGGGAGTTCGTTGTGTTTGCTTGATGCGGGGATGGGGAAATGGAAAGAATTACATCGCCAATATTCGATCGTCGTAGTGGTCTGGCTTATTCAAACAGCAGCTTAGAGCTGTGTAAAGTCTAGTTCAGTTATAGTTCCGTTTCTATGAGTTTCGACTTGACACGTTGACCGGAAGTCAGACATTGGTGCCAAATTGATACGAGTACAAACAGCTGATTCCCAACACACAACACTAACGGAAATGTACATACTCGAATATAAGTCCAGAATCAATTATTCTTCGCAGCAAAGTGCATAAGTCACATAAGATGAACAATAACACATAACAAATAGAAGATAAGATCAGAGATAAGGCTTTTTGTAGATGATGTTATTCTGTACAGAGTACTAAATAAGTTACAAGATTGTGAGCATCTGCAACGTGACCTCTATAATGTTGTGAGATGGACAGTAGGTAATGGTATGTTAATACATGGGGTTAAAAGTCAGGTTGTGAGTTTCACAAATAGGAACAGTCCTGTCAGTTGTAGTTACTGCGTTGATGGGGTGAAAGTTCCTTTGGGGATCATTGTAAATACCTAGGTATTAATATAAGGAAAGATCGTCAATGGGGTAATCACATAAATATGATTGTAAATAAAGGGTACAGATCTCTGCACTTGGTTATAGGGTATTTAGGGGTTGTAGTAAGGATGTAAAGGAGAGAGCATATTTGTCTCTGGTGAGACCCAAACTAGAGAATGGTTCCAGTGTATGGGACCCTCACCAGGATTACTTGTTTCAGGAACTGGAAAAAGTCCAAAGAAAAGCAGCTCGATTTGTTCTGGGTGATTTCCGACAAAAGAGTAGCGTTACAAAAATGTTGCAAAGTTTGGGCTGAGAAGACTTGGGAGAAAGGACATGAGCTGCTCGACTAAGTGGTATGTTCCGAGCTGTCAGTGGAAAGGCTAGGAAAACAACAGATAGGGAATCTGCCACCTAGGCGACTGCCCTAAATGCAGATCAGTAGTGATTGATTGATTGATTGATTGATTGATTGATTGATTGATTGATTGATTGATTGATTGATTGATTGATTGATTGATTGATTGATTGATTGATTGATTGATTGATTGATTGATTGATTGATTGATTGATTGATTGATTGATTGATTGATTGATTGATTGATTGATTGATTGAACCAATTTGATAGGGAAAGGAAGATCAATGCTCGAACAGATAAAACGCGAGAACATGAAATGAAATTTCTACTCACTATCTAGAAGAGCTCGCGTTGCTGATAGATTCAATTTCTCCTAAGGAAGAAACAAAATCCTACAAAAGGAATACACCACTATCGGCAGTGTCATCGTCTGTTGATGTTTCACTTTCCTGGCTATTTCATCCACCACGTAAACTGAGCACTAGGGCTTTTTGTTTCAGAAGGTGCACGAGTTCCCCCCTTCGTTATATTATCGCGAACCGAAGTATTGTGCTGCTTGAACCACTCAATCAATCTAGCCACCAGTTTGGTGCTTTGTCGAAAATGACCGAGTGAACTGATAAAGACCGCAGAAAGAACTGAGCACAATGCAATAGACAGCTGATAGCAACAGACCGACAACACTGGTAACCGCAACTAAACTAGAGTCTAACGCGCTCCATCGGAGTGATCAGCTGTCCATGATGGGCTGTTTATTAATTCACTTTTGCCTTTCCGCCGAAAGGCAGCGCTCAAATGTCAAGTCGAAACTCGTATGAACTGAACTATAGTACACGCTCAGATGCTACCTCATGTGTTCTATGCAAGCGTGATAGTTGGGGGCAGATGGCGCAAGGAGTAGACAGAGCTTAGCAATGCACCGACCACTTGGCTATGTTCGAATATAAAACTCTTCCCTGTTCAAATGTTTCAATTCAGTAAATTTAATTATAGGATAACGAGATAAAGGTGAAAGTTAGTATGTGTTATAACTAACCATATCGCCTTTGCGCCTCGAAATACCGTTATGTACCGATGTTGAAGGGAGTAATATTGACCCGCAAAACATGCATCACTTAGAACAAAAATTCGTTGATATAGTTGATGCAGTACTGTACAGAACCTTTCTGGTCAGAGTTCTAAGCTGAAATAATATCATATAGCGGATTTTCTAGGTTTGTTGGATCCACCTTGTCAATACATTTTTAATGACTTCACTGATGAAGGCATGCATATTGTTCCTGAAACATGTGTGAATGAATAATTTTCAATCATTATAAGTGTATTGACGAGGTGGACCCAATTTAAACTTTTTTAAATCGTTTCTTTAATAGATTTAGACAAGTCAATACAGGACCAACTCAAATACCTAGCATGGTTAAGTTTATCAACAAAGGTGACATGAGTCGTTTAGTTGCAAAAGTACCTACATCACTTTAAAAAAAATGTGTTTTGCTGGGTTTGCTCCCCCCCAAATAGTCCTCTATAATCTTGTAAGTGCAGAACTGGTTCATATTCAGATACGTCATGATGTTACAAGCAGGTGAAGTAGGGGTTTAGTTTCAAGTTACTGTTTCACTTGCAAAACCAGAAACATTGGTGAGAAGGCAGTGCGCGGTGTACTACTGCGCTTGTCAGCTGTTCTGTCTGATCAGCTGGTGTTGATCGTGAACTTACTCAGTCTTTAAAAGAAACAGCAGTGGAAATGATGTTCCTATTAAGCGGAGTTAACTTAGGATGCTACAGGACTGTTTGCAAAAGGTACCGGGCAATCAAAGACGTGCTTTCTCCTACTCTGATACCAACAGGTGTTAAGGTGTCTCCGCTGAAAGTCCGTCATGTTTGAGCATTACTCGAATAAACAATTCGGTCCTGATCGGTTGTCACTGGAGTCTTTGACGTACCGTAAGTCGACAGTCTAGATAACTGATATAGAAACTGCTGAAGGTGCTACTCAGCAAGAGTCTGTGTGTACAAATGCGTGTGAATTTACTGATTTGGTTGTGTAGCCTGCGGCGAAGAAATGTGAACGAACATAGCATTTGCATCCTCAAAATTTCAGCTTGACTGTTCAACTTACATTTTTCATTACTACCTAAATGTTCATATTTTGTTCATGTTTTGACAGTGGTAATTATTAAAAATTATTGATTTTGTTTCAAAACGGGATACACCAATGCAGCTTGCTTCTAAACCAGATACATCCAAAATAAATTCCCTATTATTTACGAAACTATAAACTAATGATCGCTTATATCTGAGGTATGTATGCACGTATCTCGTGAAAAAATCTTGCCAGAGTTTCAAGGTTTATTTCTTTCATGAAGTAGAGTTTGTGTTTTATACGTCTCCAGAATATTTTTGTATTTGTGACTTATCAGTTTTTGAAAATAAATGACTCGTATGCTGTATTTAAATAATAATAATAATCAAAATTTACATTTCTGGGGAGAAATTTTGCGAACGGTTCGAAATTAGAACCGGTGTCTGACAACGGGATAATTTCTCTCCGCAACTGTTCAGTCTTGCTTTGTAAAAAGTGATTCGTTAAGGGGAAAAAAGGAACTAAAGGGATAAATATTGCCAGACTTCTTAAATAAACAAAATTCACAGCTTGAATGCTCAGTTTTTGCCTATGACCTTGCAATCCTCTGCAGCAACAGACAAGAAACAATCCAGTCCATGTAAAACTTCATAAAATAGTGGCGGAAACGGTACTGCAAATTTCATTTGAAAAGAAGCAGAATATGGAAGGAGCTAAATCAAGATTCGGCAGTTGCATTAATCACCAAGTTCGGAAAAAAAGGTTCCAAGAGATAAATTGAAGTATCCAGGTGAAATTATTCATCTAACAAGGATAAACAAAGAAATAACTGCTAAACTGCAAAGATTTTACGAAATCGCCTGGAACAGATACAACAGAAAGTCTATTCAGAATTACAACACAACAAATCTTCAAACAAGAGACACTGTATGCATCTGAAACCCTGATAACTGGCGGCAGGTCACAAATAAAATAGATAATCGGAAACCAAGAGAGGAAATTTCTCATAAAAATCCTAGGACTGAAATTCGAGAATGGAATTAGGATGAAAAGGAAACCAAAGGAAATTTATCAAGTTGCAGAAAAAAATCACAGATACAGTCAGAAAAAAAGGCGATTAAAATTCTACGGACATCTACACAGAATGGATAACAACAGGATGACAAAGAAAGTTCTAAACCTAGTATTCGGGGGAAAACTGCAACAATAATTTGTTACCGGAAATAAGCGAAGATCTAGAAGAAATTGGTGTTACCGGTGGAACAATTTACGATAGAACAACATTTAGAACCTCAGTTAGCGAACATAAATTTGCAGAGAAACCTAAAGAAACTGTACAGGATGCACCAAATAACGCAGAGAGGAACTCACTAAACGGATGAAAGGATATTGGGGAAGAAAAGGAGAAACATTATACTAAAGGAGGTGAAACGCACTCCTTATTTCGGCGTAACGAATGAATAATAATAATAATAATAATAATAATAATAATAATAATATTTGCAAAAGGCTGATGCATGTGAGAAGCCCATACATCGAAGCCACTAGAGAGCTCCGTACTAAAATCGACCATTGCCTTGAACGCCTGCCGCTTAGCAAGGAACAAGTTGAACGTCTCGAAAACCCTCTTCCCAAGCTCATCCGAAAAGTACTAGGCGAAGTTGCCTTTAGAAGTTGGTGCACATTACCATCCAAGGGTAAGCAAGGCCATCTAGATATCTAGTGCGGCCTTGGGGTAAGGAAGTGATATTCTTCTCCCACTGGAAGAAAGGAAACCCTTGGATCAGTAATGACAGAGGTATGTCATGCGGACAATGGACAGAAGCAATTAAAATGAACTGTAATGTCATCCCAGTTCGATCTCTCCCTGGAAGGAGCCTTAATTCATCCCGTTGCAGAAGATGTGGCGAGTTCGAAACCTTACCTCATGTATTAGGGCTCTGTCGTAAGGGAGAGCTGATGAGGATCCATAGGCACAATACAGTTCGCGAATTGATTGCTGGAAGCTTCTGTAAACAACAACATTTGGAGATCCATGAAGAAGTAGGATGTCTTTCCACAAATGTATCCACGAGACGAACTGATATTGTTGTCATCGACCGGGCGAAAGGTGCGGTTATGGTGATTGATCCCACTCTAAGGTTCGAGGAAAATGAACAGCAGCCTCGATTAATGTCTGAGGAGAAAAAGGCCATGTATGATCCGTGCCTTCAGGATCTCAGAAAGTAGTACGAAATTACAAAATGGGAAGTTATTGGCCTTATTATTGGCGCTAGGACAATTCCTAAGGAGACGCTGAACTTCTTAAGAATAAAGAAAATCCCGGACACTATTATCCAGACCATAGCGGACCCAGAGTTAAAAAATTAATTGGCGATTGTAAGACACCACTTGTACTTCCTAACCTGAAGAAGCATGTATTGGATTTTCTTTCTCAGATAAAATCGGAAAGAGACAATATGCCTGATGGTGGCAATAGTAATTTTGAATTATGATTCAAGCCCTGCTTAATCCAAAGAGCATATAAAATAAATATTAGTCATATGAATTGATTAGCAGGCTGATCGTTTGATTCCCTCATTGGAGCGGCTATCAGGTGGATTGTCTCTCTCTGAACCAAGGGTTATTACGTTATTAGGCCATTAAGGCCCAGAGCAGAAAAGAAAAACACATAAATAAAACATGTTACAAAAATACTGTCAGTCCCATGGGAGATAACAAAGTGGCAGCTACAAGAGAGATATCCAGTGCAGATGTTGGCCCATCGCTGTCTGTCTCTCGCATCTTCTTTCGTGGCCGTCTGCTCCATCTGCTGCAAGGCTGCCGTCACGCTAGCTTTCCAGCATGTCCCTGGGCGTCTTCTTGGCCTTTTCCCAAATGACTGAGAATGAAGTACTCGATCCGTTTGTTCTTATGACAATCTCCACCTTTCTATCATCCTGCCGATATCTGACTTTCCAAAGCGTTTGTTCTTCGGTCCCATCTTCCTTCCACGATGTTGTAAACGGGCCCATAGATCTTCCTAAGTACCATTCTCTCGAAGACAAATTCTCTCCTTGGTTGTCGGTGGAATCGTCCACGTACCGGCCTACTAATGCCATGTGCAAGTGAATCTCGCTTCTGTCTGATACCAGACGCGACTTGAACAGCCCAGTTAACGTTTGTTATTCGCTGCCTAACCTCTTTCTCTACTTCACTTCTGTTTGACCGTACTGAACCTTTACCCCTTGGGGTGCAAGCGGAAGAATAACACTCATGGTATCCCCTGCCTGTCTTAAGAGGCGACTAAAAGGGGCCCCGGGGCTCTCAACTGGGAACGTGGATTGGCGACCGGATCCCTTCCATTTTTTTCACTCGGATTAGTGTTATATAGAGGATGGTTGCCTAGTTGTACATCATCTTAAAACAATAATCTCCACCACCACGTACTGAACCTTATTTAAATTCTTGGACTCGTTTAAAATTTCTGTATGTTCATCAACGCTATGAAACGAAGGAGGATCTGACGACGTGATACAACCATGAATTCGTTTTCTCATCGTTCACCGCTAACTTTCTTGGCATTGTTGCAGGAATCTATGCACACTTACTCTAGCGTGTCGCCTATAATCACAATGTCAAAACAGCAATAATAATGGAGAAAAGCAACTTTTTTTTTTTCAGAAATTAAGCGAGGCTGTTCCATTCAGAAATGCATAGCTTACTGATCAGTTAAAAAATTTAACGATAAAGAGAAAACTAAATTTACTACTTCTCCATTTTGTTGGTACAAATAGGTTCATATTAGTGCTCTAGAGTTGATTTTTAAGTCCCCTACTTACAGTGATTGGTGATTTTGATAGATTCTATTAAAACGGTTTCGCAGATGCCTATCAATTCCTGTTCATCAAGTTTAAACTGTTTTTTAAAGTAATTGAGAACAGCATCTGAGACTGTTACTCTTAGCTACAAAAACAAGACCGTTACTTCAAACTTTTGAGTCCAATAATTTTAGTGAGAGAACATCTTAGTGCAATAGTCTTCACGTTTTCCGTATTTTGCCCGTTTCTGTGTAATTAAAATAGACTGTTCAGGGCCTTTGTTTTTGAAACGGATAGTAAAAATCATCATCATCATTATCAAAGCAAGGCAGTTATTCTTCAGCGAGAGAAAGCAAGACATCTGCCTCTGTGGTGTAGTGGTTAGTGTGATTAGCTGCCACCCCCCGGAGGCCCGAATTTGTTTCCCGGCTCTGCCACGATATTTGAAAAGTGGTACGAGGGCTGGAACGGGTCCACTCAGCCTCGGGAGGTCAACTGAGTAGAGGTGGGTTCGATTCCCACCACAGCCAGCCTGGAAGTGGTTTTCCGTGGTTTCCTACTTTTCCTCCAGGTAAATGCCGGGATGGTACCTAACTTAACCCTTTGGGGTCCAATTGATTTTCTACCTCCATCCTGCACAGGTCCAATTTGACATTAGGCAAATATGGGAAGGAAGTACTCACATAAGTAAAAAGGTGAATTTTTACATTAATAATACGAACTTCAAATTTATTTATTATCAGTCAAGTTAACCACATTATCAGCGATATTTTTTCAAAGTATGGTACTTCCGGAAGCATTTGTTCGGGTGTAGTCCTGGGTTCCCTGGACAGGTCTCACAAAAAATGATGTCTCCTTTCTGCCCCCTTTCACTTTCCTGTCGGAACACACGGCACAGTCCTTTTTTTTTTTTTTTTTGTCCTGACGAGCATCTATGATGTGTAGCTTCCCGTTCAGTCGAAGTTCTTCGTCACAGCTGCTCCGTCGGCCGCGTTTACGGGCATTTTTGTTCCTAACGTCCCCAACAAGCCCCATAATAACTCGGTCCCTGAAAGTCTTGTGATTCACCTCGGGCTTATTTTCTGCCTTTTGTTGCAAGTTATATAGGTGAAAACTGTTCACCAAAGCTACCTACAACACCCAGAAGTACAATTTGTATCCCATAGCACTGTTGTGAGAATACTTGGAAAAAATACGGTCATCTTCTTCATAAACTTTCCATTCGTCACCCACTACATCAGCGCTTTCGCCACTATCTTCCATGTCATTTTCCTCCTCACTCGAAATATCATACTCAGATTCAGGAATACTAATGTCACTATCAGAATCCGTCAACAAATCATCGTCAATATCGCCACTATCACATAACTGTTCGTAAATATCATCAGGCTCCATGCCGCGGCTGGTGGACGCCATGTTGATAACGAAAGTAAACACAGCTGTGACGCTGTGACAGTGAGGAACTATCTCCAAAGAAATCACAATTCAGCTTAAAGGAATGAACAGTAGATGGCAGAAGGCAAGAGAGAAATGCCAAGGTTGTATACTGCGTAAAGCTCGGCGCCATTTCTGTTCCAGCATACGAAATATATAACCTTAAAGTTGTGTCGGACTAGGTCCGACATAGGACCGGAACTGAAAATTAACGATGTCGGACTGAGTCCGACATTGGACCCCAAAGGGTTAAGGCCACGGCCGCTTCCTTCCCTCTTCCTTGTCTATCCCTTCCAATCTTTCCATCCCTCCGCAATTCCCCTGTTCAGCATAGCAGGTGAGGCCGTCTGAGTGAGGTACTGGTCATCCTCCCAGTTGTATCCCCGACCCAGAGTCTGAAGCTCCAGGACACTGCCCTTGAGGCGGCAGAGGGGTGATCATTCGCTGAGTCCGAGGAAAAAACGTACCCTGGAGAGTAAACAGATGTAGAAGAAGAAGAAGAGAAATCAAGACGGAAAAATGAATACTGATAACTTACTTCTCTTTCATAAATGAAACAATACCACCACCGTGCGAGTTGGCCGTGCAGTTAGGGGCGCGCAGTTGTGAGCTCGCATCCGGGAGATAATGGGTTCGAATCCCACTGTCGGCAACCGTGAAGATGGTTTTCCGTGGTTTCCCATTTTCACACCAGGCAAATGCTGGGGCTGTACCTTAAGGAAGGCTAGGCCGCTTCCTTCCCATGCATAGGCCTTTCCTGTCCCATCGTCAGCATAAGACCTATCTGTGTCGGTGCGACGACGTAAAGCAAAAAAAAAAAACACCGAATTATCTATACATTAAAAAGAGTTTACTAAAACAGCTTTGGCAAAATGTTCGTCCGTTCTACTGGACCGATTTGCTTCATTTCTGTTTTATTCTCTCCGCATTTACCTGCCGGTGAATCATCAGACATATAAGTTAGGACAACTTTGAGTAATCATAAAATTAAATCGCTAAATGATCACTCCAATAATTGCAGGCGAAGGCTTACCCTAACCCACAATACATAGGTTGCTAAGCGACTAACACTTTCATTAATATTCTGATATATGTGATTTTGAATCCTTAGTAATGTGGTTGCATGTAGCCATGTTTATTTATTACTATCTGTCAAGCCAGAGAGTATACACTTCATCTGATCACGGACGAATACTATTCCATTAGATACTCTTCGATTCTCTGACCTTCCCCAGCTTCTAAATATCCTCAACAGATGGCAGAACGTTCCTAAATAACTTACATGCCGCTCAGAGAAAACACTCGACGTACGTACAGACGGAAATGTATCAAGTCGACTAGTCTTCTGCATGACCATTGATAAAGCGCAGGGACAAACGCTTTGAAAAGTGGGTGTCTATTTACCCAAACGAATATTCAGTCACAGACAATTGTGCGTTGCACTATCTCGGTCAAGATCGTTTGAAAATGATAAGATCCATATCCCGAATGGTCGAAGCACAGTGCATATTGTATGGAAAGTAGTGAAGTACATTACGATTGAATCATTTGTTATGTACCGGCATTAAAAGTTCATAAAACAATTGAAAAGGGCAGGCTGCGACAGGCATATCAAGACGAGTTATCTGACCTATTTATAACGAATACTGCGGAGCAGCGCGGGTCCACAAGTGCCTTTCTAAAATACTCTTTGCACACTAAACATCATATCACCAAAATTTATTTATTATTTTTACTTTTGATTTTTGGTGCGGGTGCTATTGCCTGTTCACTCGACGCTACCCGTCATTCCTTTATCCCGGAATTCGAATTGCTTTGTTTGATGCTAATGTTTTTACAGTGGAACCTCGATATTTCGAATCACCTCGGGAGCTAAATTTTATTGCGAGTTATCGAAATTTCGAGATATAGAGAATACCGGTTTTTTTTTCATATATACGACATAATTAAATCATATGTATCTAAGGGCTTATACTGAATACAATATTTTTACAGTATTTAAAAATATACAAACAAACTCATATTTTTACGGCATCGCTTTAATTATGAAGATAGAATGCAGTACATACTGTAGTAAAACAAGAAAAATACCTCCGTTAACACCTTTGCAAAAAAAATCGTTAGTCTCTTACGTTTCTTATTGTTAACCTTCGTTTCTTCCACATACTTTTCATGCTGTAAGAAACACTGTCATTTATATTCGACTGACTGTGTGTAGGTTCGAAACCACGCAGCTAAGATTCTTAAATGGAGCTTGTCATCCGCGACTTCCGGAGTTGCTTTCGTACGTGACCGGTAATAATTAATTCACAGCCGAAAAACAGCGAGGCTTCGCCGATTTTCCGATCACTAGAAGTTTGTTTTTCGGTTCCCGTCATATTAGCTCCCAGCATCACTGTAACCTTTTCTTTACTTGTTTAACTGTTCCTCACAAACTATAAATGCTGCATTACACAGTCAGTGTTGTACAATAATCGAGAAATTCGCGTAAGCGAACTTCGAGAAATCGAGAAATTCGCGTAAACGAACTTCGAGAAATCGAGAAATTCGCGTAAGCGAACTTCGAGTAATAGAGAAATAACTATGTGAAGAATAGGACAGACGGCCGGGAAATTGATGTAACTTCGAGATACTTGAAAATTTGAGTAATCGAGGTTTTTTAATTTTTATACTCGTACATATTTTGCTTGACGTCTATTGGCGTAGAGTCGAGACCATTTCACACCTTGGATAAAGAAGAAGAGGTAAAACAAAGAGAATCCCTAGGTGGGAATTTATTGATTCCGCGAGCTGAACACGGGCTCATCATACCGTCACACATCATGCAAACTTTATAAGAGATCTATTCGCAGCGCTTGTGAGTCGTAATATAGCATGTGATATTGATGTCATTTATAGAATTTCAAGCGAGATTTCTTTCTCTCGTTCCCCTGTTTCTGTTGTAAATAATGCCTGAGAGAAACGAAGGATGTGTTTCCTCCCTTATACACTCACAACACGTAATCTTCTGTCACCAGCACTCGGGGTCGAGATAGGAATTTATAACGTTCAGTGGAATAAATTTTACTGGAAATATCTTTGTGCATGGGCTGAAGAGAAATGTGTCTGATATGAGAGTTTGTAATAGCGCTCTGTTTTTTTTTCTTCAAACAATACTGTCAATATTATAAATTGGGGAGAGGTTTGGATTCTGGCTTCCTATCCTGCCTGTATGGTGCAGATTCACTCTCAATAAGCATATGGGGGTTTAGATATCCTCAAAATTAGGACATGGATAGAGGCATGACTTTTTCGTATTAAAGATAAACGCAACAAAAATACTTCGAAGCGATTTTGATATTAAGGAATCATATGATTACGGTTAAGAAATTCGTGATTTCGTTTTCGCGAATTACCAGGTGGCATACACCTGGCATACACTCGGTGATGGCGTCAACCTACGAACGCACACAAGTTGAGTCCGCCAAACACTAGCGTCTGTGTTGTATCGTTCAGTGATCATGTCGACGTTTGTGCCTGAGAAAAAACATTTGCGGCTCACATTACTTTTCTTATCAAATCAAAAGGAAAAAGCTGTGAAAAGTCACCGTTTGCTGGTTAAACGTATGGTGAACACGCTCCATCGATTAGAACATGTGAGACATGGTTTCAACAATTTAAACGTGGTGATTACAATGTGAAAGACAGGGCGCGCTCTGGTAGACCGCAAAAGTGCGAAGACGAGCAATTGCAGGCGAAACCGTTAATGCACAACGCTATCGCCAAAAAATGATTAATTTAAATCATGCATTGATTGAAAGCCGACCGGAGTGGACCTGCGTCCATGGCAAAGTGATTTTGTTACACGACATTGCACCGTCTCACAGGAAAACCAGTGAAAGACACCTTAAAATCGCTTGGATGGGACAGCCTTCCGCACCCGCCGTACTGCCCCGACCTGGCACCATCTGACTATCATCTCCTCGATTCAGTGGGGCATGCGCTCGCAGAGCAGCACTTCAGCAATTTCGAGGAAGTTGGAAAATGGCTCGACGAATGGTTTGCCGCAAAAGACAAGCAGTTTTTTTCTGGAGATGGTATTCATAACTTACCTGAAAGATGGCTGAAGTGTGTAGAAGCCGATGGCCAGTATTTTGAATAAACAAAAAATGAATTTCCCTTAAAAATTACGTGTTTCATTTACCACAAAAACCGGCAAAAACTTATGCATACACCCGGTATAGCGAATTAAAGCGAAAAGGCCAGTTTAAAGCGAAATTTACTAATTTTGCGAAACTGCAGCGAAATTCATGGAAAATAACGAGCTTCGTATATTACAGTCCTAATAAAGAATACATAAGGATTAATGGATGATTATCAGTATTGTATTTCACATAAATAATTCACAAATAACAAGAATGGGGCTTTATATGAACAATTTTAGAAAATGACTAGCTGATGTACCCGTGCTTCGCTACGGTATTCTCAGAAAGACTCTCTTTATGGTTTTTCCAACTTAAGTCAATATAGGTCAGTAGGAATGTAGCGATTAAAAGCAACGTCATCGTATAAAATACTCGATGAAATGAAAAACCGCGCGTGTTCTTATTTTTAACGAACGTTACTACGGTGCCGATGTAACAGTCCAAAGTTCCAGAGCTGGAAAGACCAGGAAGCAGACAGCCACGAACACTCCTCTGTCATTATTCCGTTAAATGTGCACACTGCTCATTCCAATCAGTGCCTCAGAGTAGGGATAGAATAGCTGGAAATCCTATATTGAAGCAGTGTGCTACGTACCTGTACTATCAGAAAATGTATGAACCAGAGGAATTTCATGCTAAAGAAGAAAGATATCTAACTCCCGAACTACTTCCCGCTAATATTCAGAGAGGCTGTTATAATGGGTACACAGCAGTAATCCCATCTATCGGAGATGAGTGGCAGCAAAAGACACAAAGCACATCACAACAAACAATCGTCAATGTAATATTATTGTTGATCAATCTTATGAGCTTTCGATATTGTAGGCCTTCACATTTAGTTTTCTTCCGACTCTGAGATATTAGAGCATCTTATAAAATTATTTGTAGAGTAGACTGTAGTTCCTTATTCCCAGCCTTTACATGCCGGTTTTCATTAAATGCTGTTTACCCATGTTCTCATGACTCGGCGCTGATGTGGACTTAACAACAAAAATCCAAAGAGATGAACATCTCTGTTATCATAGCCGGTACGGTAAAAATGTGTAACTGTGAGCTTGCATCCGGGAGATAGTAGGTTCGAATCCCACTATCGGCAGCCCTGAAGATGGTTTTCCGTGGTTTCCCATTTTCACACCAGGCAAATGCTGGGGCTGTACCTTTATCAAGGCCACGGCCACTTCCTTCCAACTCCTAGGCCTTTCCTATCCCATCGTCGCCATAAGACCTATCTGTGTCGGTGCGACGTAAAGCCCCTAGCAAAAAAAAATGTGTAAGACATAAATGATGGGAAATTTAATACTATTTAACATTAGTTATGTAGTATTTATCGAAAGGACCACTAATAACGTAAATATTTGAGAATTAAATTTTAGGCCTTCCCCTAGTCTACCATTTCTTTCAGCGTGAGTAAAATTATTTATGGCTTAGATTGTAGTGACTTATTCCCCGACTTTACATACCGATTTTCATTAAATTCTCTTCAGCAGTTTTCTCGTGATGCGCGTACAGACAGACAGACAGAAATTACGGAAAATAAAAAAAGTGCATTTCCTTGTTACTGTGGACACGACCGATACAGAAATACCATTCTTTTTAAATTCTGAGCAATGTACAGACAAAACTCTCATCATATATATTGCAGCGATGTTGAAGTGATGGGTCGAGACCTATTTCGCGAAATTACGCGAAAAGTTATTTCCTTTTCATGCAATCCTACCAACTTAATTATGTTATCAGAGTGGAAGATAATCATATAACTAATACGTTGAGTTTTGCGGGGCAAAACCACATGCGTCGTCTGGAGTTCTGTTCAATCAATCAGTCAATCACGACTGATCTGCATTTAAGGCAGTCGCCCAGGTGGTGGATTCCCTATCGGTTTTTTCTTCTTCTTGTACCATATCCTCATTGGATGTCGGCTGTCATCAGGGCGATGAACCCATACCATTCTCGTAGATTCCATAGCCAAGATATTCTCCTTCTTCTTCTTCCTTCAGTTTTACCTTGTTAGATAAGCTGAAGGAGTCTATACTTACAATTTCCAATGATATGGCCGAGGTACTCAAGTTTCTTCTTTCTGATGTTGTTCATGACCTCTAGTTCTTTGTTCAGGCGTTGGAGTACTTCAGTGTTACGTAACCGTCAACCCATGATATTCTGAGCAATCGTCCATCTCAAAAGGTCGACGTTTTTTGGTGGTGTTCTCTGTTAGGGTCCGAGTCTCGGCACCTTAAAGTAAAGCAGGAAATACATAACACCGAAGTAAACGGAGACGGAGATGGATGTTACCAAGTCTCTGTTACAGAGAAGTTTGCTTATTCTCTTGAATGCAATCCTTGCCTGTTCAATGAAAAATCCACAGCCTGTTTCCAGTCATTCGACCGGGAAAGGAAAGGAATGGAATGAATGAAGCCGCCATCTAGCGGCGAGAATGGGAATTGTGCTGGTTGCCGAAGCCTGTAGCACTCCCTGAGGCAATGATTAATGAATGACGGATGAAATGAAATGATATTGGAGAGTGTTCCTGGAATGAAATATGACGGGGAAAACAGGAGTACCCGGAGAATAACCTGTCCCGCCTCCTTGGCCAGCATCAATTTCACGTGGAGCTACGGAGGCTTATTTGCCTGTTCAATCCGGGATCTAATTTCAACAGAATTGTTCTAGTTGTGATCAAGTACACTGCCGTCATACTCAAAGCGTTGGACTTGCTTCAGTGATGTGCCAGCTATTGTCAAGTTAACAGGTTAATTGACATGTTTGCTTATGACCACTACTTTGGTCTTGTTTAAACGCAGACCTGTTGCAAGCATATCGCAGTTCCCATTAACAACGATGGCCTCATATTTTCCTTGTAGTGCTTAAGAAAAAAACCTTCAAATTAATATTGAAGAGGAGTGGAGATAGAACACAGCCTTGCCTCACTCCTTGCTTTATTTCAATGCCACAGGTATTTGTGCTGTCAACCTCAGATCTGTTGTTTAGCTTGTGTTTGTTAAATAATTGGAAAAAAATTGGAAATTTATTGAACATCTGCCTTGATAAATTATTCCAATCCCTAACTCCCCTTCCTATAAACGAACATTTGCCCCAATTTGTCGTCTTGAATTCCAACTTCTTTATCTTCATATTGTGATCTTTCGTACTTTTAAAAACATCACTCAAACTTATTCGTCTGCTAATGTCAGTATACGCCATCTCTCCACTGGCAGCTCGGAACATACCACTTAGTCGAGCAGCTCGTCTCCTTTCTCTCAAGTCTTCCCAGCGAAAAGTTTGCAACATTTCTGTAACGCTACTCATTTGTCGGAAATCCCCCAGAACAAACCGAGCTGCTTTTCTTAGGATCTTCTTTCCAGTACTCGAATCAAGTAATCCTGGTGAGGAAATGAAACCCTACTCTAGTTGGGGTCTTACTAGAGACTTACATGCCCCCTCCTTCACATCCTTACTACAACTCCTAAATACCCTCATAACCATGTGCACAGATCTGTGCCCTTAACTTACAAAACCGTTTATGTGATTACCCCAATGGAGATCTTTCCTTATATTAACACCTGGGTACTTACAGTGATCCCCATAAGGAACGTTCACCCCATCAACGCAGTAATTAAAACTGAGAGGACTTTTCCTATTTGTGAAAATCACAACTTGACTTTTAACTCCGTTTATCATCATACCATTGCCTACTGTCCATCTCACAATATTTATCGCGGTCTTTCTGCAGTCGCTCATTATAACGTCATCCACAAAAAGGCTCCCCTCTGATTCCAGCCCTTTACTCATACCATATATTCATGGGGTGTTTACCATGCTGGGATCCTCACTCTACAGAGGTCAGTGGTTGAATAAGAGAAGATCAGTGAATCGAAGTTCGATAAATTGCTAAATTGTTGTATTAATTTATTTCTATTTATTTATTTGACTTCTTTCAAGTTGCGAGATTTACACAGCCTCCGTTTTGTGTGGTATACTGGTGCGTTTCGCAAGATTAATGGACTATGTAGAGTTGTAGAAAATATACTAGTACACAAGCCTATCTTCGACAGTCGAAATTACTGTCTGTAATGTAATTGGAAATTCTAAATCGGCTATTAATGTATCGTATGCATAAACGTTACACTGGCCAGATTTTACATGCCATTCGGAAGAAATCGAAACAGGTTAATTATAGTATTTCCTTCAAATGATATTGAGTGGAGTTGTACTTCGACGTCTATGCGTACTCTTATTGAAAAGCTACATACACAGCTGTCCAGAACGAATCACCGTCAACAACTTCATATGCCCTCTCTCCATATGAGCACTGCGGAGAGGTTTCGTATTTATCAGGCTTTCGGCACGCATTCTATTCATTAGAAATTGTATAACATCACCTCCTCCTCTATATCCTGCTGACCATCCCGTGCTTATCGATAGAGATCAACCCCAGAATCGATTATGTCACTGAAAGGTAGTATTTTTTACTGAACAGTTGGTCATCATTGCATTGTTCATGTAGCTCATAACTGGTACAAGTTTAAGTCTCTCATACGTTCCCGTTTTCTTAATATGGCTGTGGAAAGCAACAGAAGTCACGATGTACGTGGTTAGAACACATGCCGATAGATATAGCTGTGTGCATACTTCATCATGGCGAATATGTAGCAATATCTTCGCTGATAGAAACTTATTTTTCTTTTAAAAAAATACAAACGTCGCGCTCATGAAAGGTTCGTTCTATTTTTCTTGTAAAGAAGGCGTAAAAAAACTATAATAGGTGCTAATTTCAAGTGTTGAAACCTTTTTATCAATACCGCCGTGAATGACGGACAGAATAGGGATCAATATATATATATACAGAGTGAAGCGTAATTCGCGCACTCGGGCGTCGCAGCGCGACTGCTCACATGCCAGCAATAAAAAATCTCTCTTACAAAATTTCGTCTTGCGAGTATATCCGGTAGAAAACGGACGTTGAAGAGTAGCAATCTGGCAACACTGTAACCACATATAGGGTAACTACCTCTGTCAGCAGAATATAGTCGTACTGTACAGTTGGTGCAGTGGGTAGAGTTTTTGGTTGGCATGCAGGAGGTCGAGTGGTCGATCCTGGGTTGAGGCGCATTTTTTATTTGCTAATTTCCATCTGACATTACCTACAGTAAGACACCGTTTCTAAGGTCACATGTATCCTACATTTACAACATTTTGTAACGCTGAAACAACGTAACGTAACGTAACGTAAGGCCCTAACGAAATGTAATTGACCTGAACGAGGCAAGAATAATAGTTGGTACTAATCTATGGGACCATTGGAGGAGGGTACAAAGAAAACAGGTTTCACATCTAGTAGCTGAAGTGGTGCGAATAAATTCACGCCCACGACATGGAAAGGGCACCTTTTAAAGCTGACCAATGAAAACGATTGTTCGTCCATTTCTAGGATCGTAGTATGTAAGGGCAAATGGTTTCTAGAGGACCCACTGCAATCGCTGTTGACGATTAAGATGCCAGATTCCATACCACCTGGACTACATTTACGAAATAAAAAACATACGCCTCAACCCAGGAACGACCACTCGACCTCCTGCATGCCAACCAAAAACTCTACCCACTGGACCAACTGTACAGAACGACTACCTGCCGCTGACAGAGGTAGTTACCCTACATGTGGTTACAGTGTTGCCAGATTGCTACTCTTCAACGTCGTTTTTCTGCCGGATATACTCGCAAGACGAAATTTTGTAAGAGACATTTTTTTATTGCTGGCATGTGAGGAGTCGCGCTGCGACGCCCGAGTGCGCGAATTACGCTTCATCCTGTATATATATTTAGTCCTCAACATGTGAGGAAGATGTTCTGAAAGTTTGTCTGTACCTTATCATTACACACTGTATATGACGAGAAAAGAAACCGTACAGGTTGAGTGTCCATAATGTATGAATTGAGAAAGTAGAAGGAGCAATGCGGTAATTTTTTTATTTTCCAGAGTTGGCAAGCCTGTAAATAATTATTTTGCTATCAAGAGGAGGCTCACAACCAGACCATGTGTGTTTCTGGAGTAATGCGGCGGCCTTTCTTGCCGGTTTCTTGTACATAATAATGACGTCGACGTAACAAGCCCCAATAATTGGTCGGGTTCTTCCCATATTAGCGATTGTGTGGCCCCGGGCTCTTTTCATTCGATGTTTCGTGTAATGAGCAGACCACGTCTTGAGAGTAATGAGGAGTATGTATACGTGTGCTTGGAGCTGGGGATTTGTGCCGGTTCTGATGATCTGCAGAACGAATAAACTTAATGACATTTTTCTTCTTCATTTAATAAATTTACTGATAAGCAGGAAACAGATTTCTGTGTGAATACATACGGGCTATGTTTTGAAAATTAGTAGTTCAACATTATGTTTCATGTAGGCCTACTTTTTTCAGCTTCATTAAAGTTAAATATTGAGCGCAGATGATTGATTCTAAAAAATTAAGTCCACATATATAATTCCATATTTTAAAAAACTAAATATACGAGGGAAAATCAATAAGTATCTGCAATTTTGCTCTAATTGTCTTTACGTTGGCTCTGTGGCGTTGTGTGCTCACCAGCCACTAGATAGCACCGTTGTCTACATTTGTGGTAGGTTTCAGGGTAATCAGATCAGTACAGCTTGTGCTGTTACGACATAAAGATGGCCGCGCTACTCACTGTTTGTACCAAAGAAGGACAGCGTTCCGTAATCCGTTTTTTTTTTGTCATCTGAGGGTGTACCAGGAGCGGAAATTAATAGAACAGTCCTCATCTGTTACTCAGGATTTTATCACGCACTTGTTCATTATTGGCAACAGTTACGGCTGCAGATGGATGCCCGGATCCTTCTTCGTCCTTCACGCTCGTGCGACCCCTTTTTACTGTTCAGTCCATTGGTAATCAGTCAATAACTACTGATCTGCATTTAGGGCAGTCGCTCAGGTGGCAGATTCCCAATCTGTTGTTTTCCTAGCCTTTTCTTAAATGATTGCAAAGAAATTGGAAATTTATTGAACATCTCCCTTGGTAAGTTATTCCTATATCTAACTCACCTTCCTATAAACGAATATTTGTTCCAATTTGTCCTCTTGAATTCCAACTTTATCTTCTTATTGTGATCTTTCCTATTTTTAAAAACACCACTCAAACTTATTCATCTACCGATGTCATTCCACGCCATCTCTCCACTAACAGTTCGGAACATACCACTTAGTCGAGCAACTCGTCTCCTTTCTCCCAAGTCTTCCCACGCCAAGCTTTTCAGCATTTTTGTAACGCTACTCTTTTGTCGTATATCACCCAGAACAAATCGAGCTGCTTTTCTTTGGATTTTCCAGTTCTTGAATCAAGTAATCCTGGTGAGTGGCCCGTACACTGGAACAATACTCTAATTGGGGTCTTACCAGAGACTTATATGCCCTCTCCTTTACAACCTTACTACAACCCCGAAACACCCTCATAATCATGCGCAGAGATCTGTACCCTTTATTTACAATCATATTTATGTGATCACCCCAATGAAGATCTTTCCTTATATTAAGACCTAGGTACTTACAGTGATCCCTAAGAGAAACTTTCACCTCAGTAATTAAAACTGAGAGGACTTTTCCTATGAAACTCACAACCTGACTTTTAACCCCGTTTATCATCATACCATTGCCTCCTGTCCATGTCACAACCTTATCGAGGTCATTTTGCAGTTGCTCACAATCTTGTAATTTATTTATTACTCTGTACAGAATAACATCGTCTGCAAAAAGCCTTATCTTTGATTCCTCTTCTTTACTCATATCATTGATATATATAAGAAAACGTAAAGGTCCAATATACTGCCTTGGGGAATTCCCCTCTTAATTATTACAGGGTCAGATAAAGCTTCGCCTACTCTAATTCTCTTCGGTGTGGCAAAACATTGTCTCCGTATTGTGCTGAAAATCTTCTATGAATTATGGTTTATAATTTCACTCAAAAGCCTCCGTAGCTCAGACGACAGCGCGTCGGCCTCTCACCGCTGGATACCGTGGTTCAAATCCCGGTCACTCCATGTGAGACTTGTGCTGGAAAAAGCGGAGGCGGGACAGGATTTTCTCCGAATACTCTGGTTGTCCCTGTCATCTTTCATTTCAGCAACACTCTCCATTCTCATTTCATAGCTTTTATCAGTCATTAATAAATCACTTTGCGAGTGGCGACCCCATCGTGGTAAAAGCCTATATATGATTCATTCATTACATCCGTCACCCGGTCAATGAGTGGAAAACAGGTTGTGGGTTTTCAGTTTCACTCAAAAGGAAGAAATGACTGATTTTCACAGTTCTTTATAATCTAGATTCGGTGACCGCCGATTTCGAATATTGCATAAACACATGCTAATGGGGCCCGGATGTTTAGGTAGTAATAGGTTAGAATGGAACCTAATTTGGCTGGTAGGAACTGTCGTCTAACGCACGTTTCCGTATTGCAGCACGAGCAGCATAACTTGTAGGGGTTCTAGTAGGCCGAGCTCCTACTCTTCATGGAAATCTCAAAACTGAACTCTTGTCCGGCCTAGAGTATACTTGCTGTTCGCTTTAGTAAATTTGCACTAGGAAAATCCTACACATATTGTGTACCAACTTATCGTGTACTAGCTTTAATATACTGATGCCGAGCTGAGTGGCTCAGGCGGTTGAGGCGCTGGCCTTCTGACTCCAACTTGTCAGTTTCGGTCCTAGCTCATTTTGTTGGTATTTGAAGGTGCTAAAATATGTCAGCTTCGTGTCGGTAGATTTACTGGCACGTAAAAGAACTCCTGTGTGACTAAATTTCGGCATCTCGGCGTCTCCAAAAAAGTACGCGTACTTTAGTTAGTGGGACCAGTGAGTCATGATGTACGTGTCGCATTTCATTCCGATGGATCCCTCGGTGTGAAATTGTGTGAGTAGATTTTATGTCCGTATATAGTCGATGTAGTTGCCAGTGGGACAGTATTCACGTCTGTGAGATCATTTTGGATATCTGCTAGGCAGTGTACTTCGGTTTCTGCGCATCCAGATACCATATTTACCGAGCTCGATAGCTGCAGTCGCTTAAGTGCGGCCGGTATCCAGTATTCGGGAGATAGTAGGTTTGAACCCCACTGTCGGCAGCGCTGAAGATGGTTTTCCGTGGTTTCCCATTTTCACACCAGGCAAATGCTGGGGCTGTACCTTAATTAAGGCCACGGCCGCTTCCTTCCCACTCCCAGCCCTTCCCTGTACCATCGTCGCCATAAGACCTATCTGTGTCGGTGCGACGTAAAGCAACTAGCAAAAAAAAAAAAAAAAAAATTTTATCTTGAATCCGAATATTTTCCTCAGTATCTGCCCTTCCATTTTCTCAATGTCTTTGATGGTTAACGATGTTGTCGCACTCGCGCAGAGTCCTTCTGAGAGAACGACTGTGTGGTAGTGACGGAGCTCGGCTTTGGTAGAAAGTGATTTCTTTTTGTCGGTATTCCAGATTATTATTATTATTATTATTATTATTATTATTATTATTATTATTATTATTATTATTATTATTATTATTATTATTATTATTATTATTATTATAGAGCCTTCGTGGCTCAGACGGCAGCGCGTCGGCCTCTCACCGCTGGATACCGTGGTTCAAATCCCGGTCATTCTATGTGAGATTTGTGCTGGACAAGGCGGAGGCGGGACAGCTTTTTCTCCGGGTACTCCGGTTTTCCCTGTCATCTTTCATTCAAGCAACACTCTCCATTCTCATTTCGTAACATCTATCATTCATTAATATATCACTTTGGGAGTGGCGACCCCATCGTAATAATAGCCTATATGTGATTCATTCATTAGATTCACAGACTGGAAAACAGGTTGTAGGTTTTCATTTTCATATTATTATTATTATTATTATTATTATTATTATTATTATTATTATTATTATTATTGCACGCGCGCTGCTCCGCAGCATTCGTTATAAATAGGTGAGATAACTCGTCTTGATATGTCTGTCGTAGTTATATTGTTTTGTCTGCCCCTTGCAATAGTTTTACGAACATTTAATACGGGTACATAATAACTGGTTCATTCGTAATGTACTTATTTCCATACAATATTCATTGTGCTTCGACCATTCGGGGGTATCTGGTTCTTAACATTTTCAAACGATCTTGTCTGAGATTGTGCAACATACATTTGGCCGTGATGGAATACTGGTTCTGGTAAGTAGATACGCACATTTTCAGGAGGTTGTCCTTGCGCTTTGTTACTGGTAATGGTCATACAGAAGGCTAGTCGACTTGATACCTTCCCGTCTGTGCGTACGTCGATCTTTTCTATTAGCAGCGTGTAAGTTATTAGGAACGTTCTGCCATCTGTTGAGTATATTTAGAAGGTCAGAGAATCGAAAGAATATGTAGCACAGAATAATATTCTTCCATAATCACAGGTAATAATCAAACATGGCTGCATGCAATGACATTACTAAGGATAAAAATCACATACATCAAATTATGAAAGAGTTAGTTGCTTAGCAACCTGCCAAGTACGAGATGTATTGCGGGTTACGGTAAGCCTTCGCCTGTAAATATTGGAGTGGTCATTTAATGTCTTGATTTTACGATTATTCAAAGAGGTGGTGGTGGTGATTATTGTTTTAAGAGGAAGTACAACTAGGCATCCATCCTCTATATAACACTAATCAGAGAGAAAAATGGAAGGGATCCAACACTTCGAAAAATGAAGTTATCGGCCAAAGGAAGACAAGGGCCACGAAGGGCGTGAAAATGAAAGACTCGCTAGCCCTCGCAAACCTAATAGCGTCGGGGTCGGAAAAGAACAAGAGTTGACCAAGGGAGGTGGGAGAGGATAGATGAAAGTGAGGAGCCTGGCACAAGTAAGTGGAAGCAATGCCAGGACTCAGCTAAGGGCCCCGTGCTCACCAACCCACGCTCCAAAGTTCAGAGCCCCTGGGGCCCCTTTTAGTCGCCTCTTACGACAGGCAGGGGATACCGTGGGTGTTATTCTACCGCCCCCACCCACAGGGGGGTTATTCAGAGAGACCTATCAGTGTCTCATGATTTACCGGCAGGTCATTCCGGAGAGTATAAAACAAAAATGAAGCCAATAGGTCCAGTAGAACGGACGGACGAATAAGCCAAACCTTTTTTAATAAACTCTTTTAATATATAGAATATTATTATTATTATTATTATTATTATTATTATTATTATTATTATTGTACCGGGCGGTACACCTCTACTCTGTTTATTTAAAAGTTGCGCCAGTTGAAACTCCTCTTCTGGAGGAAGTCTGAACTTTATCTACACTATTAATCTACTAATTTCTCAGAAGATGTCACTACCTGGAAAATTTTGAGTTTGTGAACTGTGTCATTTTCGACGTACTTTTGTTTTGCTTGTATTAAGAAGTGTGAACTTTCTCTTCTAGAGGACACTACTGTAGATCAACAATAGTGCAACCTAGTGCGGAGTCAAAGAACTATTTTGTTGGAGAAAATTTAATTTCAGGAGTTTGTTCTTTGTTAAATTTCTTTCTGTCATTGTTTAAGTTGGCAATATTTACCCCTTTCTTCCCCTTGCTTTGAATGTATCCAATCACGAATTTCTTCAATGAATTTCTGACCAATCAGGGGTATCTTCCCCCATCTTGTATCTGTTGCGGGGTCCTACCCAATAAAATCTTTGTGGGAGGGTGTTTTCTTTCCCCTAACGCCTAGAATTTTCTGCGAGAGTATTTAAACTGCTGATTTTAGGGTCTCCGGGCCACTTCTGTTCCATCTTTCAGTGTATTAAGTACATAGCAGGAGGCGGGAAGCGCCTCTTTCCTCGGCAGCGATCTACTACCAGGTAATGGCCTATTAATATCTTCTTTTCTTGCTAGGTCGGCAGTTTAACTCTCGCGGCGGGTTCGAAGCGTTTTCCATCATGTAACCTTTTCCTAAAATGTAACTACTCTTTTCTTCTATTCTCTTGTAAAGCTACATTATGGGATAGAGAGTGCTAACCCTCTCGAGTTCCCACTCACATCGTCTTGAGGTGAACTTATTTTTCTCAACCAATTCTCCCGTAATGTAATGTAAATTGCCTTTAAGTCACCTCTGTAGTATGGGATTAGCCCTTGTATTAACGGCCTAGTGCCAAGTAGGTCTTAAGCAAAGTGTATTAGGAGTGCAAGTTCGCCTCCTCTCAAGTTGTATTTTAGAGGTCATGTATTAATCTTTTCTCACCTAATAGACCTCAGTAGGTTGGGTATTTTACCCCTGTGTATATGTCCTTTGAGGACAACTTGAAAGTTGAGTTTGGTGTGGCCTGGGAGAGGCTTAACTTTAAGAGCGAGTGGCTCTTTTCTAAAACTGAGAGTTGTATGCCTCGAGGAGGCTTTGCTGTGTAATTTGGAGCAAGGGCTCCAGGGTTTGAGTGGGGTCTTCTGCCCCTTTTGTTGAAATTGGTATATCGTAAAGTTGAGCTAGTTGCTCAAGAATTGTGTTTTCAGGGCTCGAAGCCCAAATTCTTTAATCCCTGTAATTGTACATTTCAAGTTGTATTTCGGCTACTAAGTACCTGTTCTATTTGTTGTTACCTAATTTTGAAAAGAAAATATAACCTTGTTAAATTTTAAAATTTAATTTCTCTTTAGTAGCTTGAGACCTATTCACCACCCAGCACCTTCTTTCATGCTTAACTACCACAAAAACTCGGTAACAAGTGGTAGCAGAGCGTGGTTGAATGGGTCTCAATTTTGCCCCTCTTGACGGTCAAACATTGCTTTAATTCAAACTCTAACCATTTTCTCAGTTGCTGGCATTTGTGAGTTTTTCAAATTCGTTCTGTCATCATGCCCGGCCCTCGCGATGTTCTCCTTCTTAACTATTTGCGCAAGGAGGAGTTGATATATGAATTGACTATTAGAAATGTGCAATCTGGAGGCACGGTTGCAATAGACACTAACAAGCTTAGAGAGTCCCTTGATTTACCCATTTCCATCCCCAATTTGGGAGAGAAAGAAATTGATGATTCTCTTTCCACGATCGTCGAAAATATTACTGGGCTAGCATCTGTAGTTAGTTTTTTTGATGAAAACGATCCGTCTCCTAATCAAATTAAGCGTGTGCAAGGCAGGCTGTATCACTTTGCAAATAGAGTTAATGATCTGTTGTCTCTAAAGGTGAATGACGTTCAGAGGAAGGACGCTAATACACTCCTTGAAACTATTTCTGAATTGTCTAATAAGGTCACTCAATTGCTAACCGGCGAAGTTCCTCCCAAAACTGATCAACCCGCCACAGTGAATGTAGGTAGTGATGAAGTGCCTCCTCAGGGAGAAGTCAATAGGATAACCGTGGCTGCTCAAACTATCTCTGCCCCATCGAACAACGAATCTGAACACCGTGAATCGTTGAGTAACATCCGTTCGGAGTTGACTTCCTTACCCTTGAAACCTTTGCCTACTATGTCGCCCGGGTTCAGCAGCTTGCCTCATCCGTTGGCAATGTTGCTCAGAGGTATATCCAAGTTTTCCGTTAATACCACCAGTGATGTAATTTCATTTTTAAGATTTCTAGTGGAATTTCAGGATCATGCTCTGGTTTTTTCTCTTTCGCCATGTCAAATTTTGCAAATTATCTATCCGTATGCTATTGGTATTCTTTCTGATAAAATCGTAAGAGCCATTGCCGAGCAATCATCTATTGAGGATTTCCATGCCCATTTGCTAGCTAACTTCATCCCGGCTAGGGCCAGGTCCTCCCTGATTCAGAAGTACTATTACCGTGTACAGCGCTTGGATGAAAACTTGGCTGATTTCATACAAGATATCAAATTCTACACTAGGGTGTTTGCTCTGCACTTTCCTGAAGATCAGATTGTGCAGGCTATTGTAGAGGGAATTTCACCTCCCTATAGGTCATATTTGTGTTTCGCGGCGTGCCCGCAAACTTTCTCGGAACTTGAAGCATTGGCCGTTTCAGCGGAAGGAGTTAGATACGCCGATTCTTTGCGTGTCGCGAAAGAACCCCCGCCTTCCCTTAGTAACACTCGGCCTCCACCTCGCCGACCAGTCAATCCTCGTAAATGTTATGCTTGCGGGTCGCCTGACCATCTACGCGACAAATGTCCACTGATCAAGTCAAGTGGGACTAGGAATGGAGCTGGTTCATCACAAGGCTGCTTTAAATGTGGGGCTTTCTCACATATCGCCAAGAATTGCCCAAACTCAAATAGCACCCCCTCCTGCTCAACTTCTGGTGCAAATTCCACCTATGCCAATAATAAAAAGTGACTAGCGGCTTCGGCTGAGTCGACTAATTCTGCTTTCCAAGGCTCAGCCCCGGGCAAAAAGGTCGAGAATTCAGGGAATGAGCAATCTTCAAATTCTTTTTTTGAATGCCCCAGAGAGTGTCTTAGGATTGCGGCGGATACCCCCGCACCTGTTCCTTTTCTTAAGATTGAGTTAAATAACGAGCCTATAACAGCTCTATTAGATTCAGGCAGTGTTTGTTCCATTATTTCGGCTGTATGGTACTCGAAATTGAAATCTGTTTGTAAACTACCTGTCTATGACTCTTCTCGTATTCAATATGTTTCGGCTAATTCATCTCCATTAGAAATTCTTGGTTCCGTACTGGTCAAAATTCGTATTTTTAAATTTACATGGAAAGTTAAATTGTTTGTGGCCAAGCAATTGTCTTGCCCCATTATATTGAGAGCTGACTTTATTTCTCACACTGGTCTTGTGCTCGATCTCCGGTCTAGGTCGTGCACATTCAAATTTGCTTCTAGTTATAAAATCCCACTATTAAAGTGTAATTCTGTATCATGTTCATCTATTTCGCCTACCCAGGATGAGATGTTGTTAGACCTTAGACATCTACCTGAGGAGCAGGCTGATAGTATTCGCAAACTGTGTCAGTCGTTTCCCGAGGTGTTCTCTGATTCTCTTGGTGTTACTGACCTTATTGAATACAAAATTGAGGTCACGGATTCAATTCCTGTTCGCTTTCCACCTTATAGGCTGTCTCCTCCTAAAATGAAGGCTCTGAAGGAAATCATCGATCAGATGTTGAAGGATGGTATTATTAGGCCCTCTAAATCGGCGTATTCATCGCCTATTTTTCTAGTCCCGAAACCCCAAGGAGGCTTCAGGCCTGTCATTGATTACAGGGCTCTCAATCGGAAGGTGGTGTTGCAATCTGTGCCCCTTCCCGACCTTCATTCTTGCTTTTCATGGTTTCGTAAGGCCAAGTTCTTCACTATCTTGGACTTGAATCAGGCCTATAATCAAATTCCCCTTGCCGAAGAGTCTAAACACCTTACAGCGTTTGCCACGGACTGGAATTTATATGAATACAACCGCGTGCCTTTCGGGCTCCCCACGGGAGCAGCTGTACTCACTAGGCTACTAGATAGGGTCTTCTCCGACATCAAATTTGAGTACTTATATCACTACTTGGATGATGTCGTCGTATTTTCAGAGACTTTTGAAGAGCATCTAGATCATCTGCGAGAAGTTCTCGATCGCCTTCGTAAGGCGGGGTTAACTGTTAAGTTGTCCAAGGTTGCCTTCGCTAAGCCCTCTATGTCTTTCCTTGGGCATATTGTGTCACCTGATGGTGTAGCTGTCGATCATTCTAGAACACAGGCCATCCGTGATTTTAAACCTCCCAAGGACATTAAAGGTATCGCCAGATTCATTGGTATGGTGAATTTCTTCAGAAAGTTCATTCCTAACTTTGCTAATAGAGCGGCGCCCTTAAACCTTCTTCGTAGGAAAGGCATCAAATTCGAGTGGGGACCTTCTCAACAAGCCGCTTTTGAAGACCTTAAATTAGCTCTTTGTAATGCCCCTGTTCTTGCTATGCCTGATTTCTCGAAGAAATTCATCGTCCAAACCGACGCGTCGTCGTCAGCGGTAGCTGCAGTCCTTCTTCAAGAGACTGAACTAGGGAGGCGCCCCATCGCCTATGCATCTAGGACTTTGTCGGCTCAAGAAGCCAAGTATTCCATCTATGAGCTCGAAGGTTTGGCAGTTTTATTTGCCTTAGAAAAGTTCCGTCTCTATCTGGAACATGTCAAATTCGACCTGGAGACAGATAACCAAGCCTTAAGCTGGGTCTTAGGTAGGCCGCGTCGTACTGGTCGTATAGCCCGTTGGGCTATCCGTATTTCTGCCTTCCAATTCGATGTCAGGCATATCAGAGGTACTGAAAATGTGGTTGCTGATGGACTCAGCCGTATGTTTTCAAACGACGTTGAGAACCATGAACCGGTCGACCGTTCATCACCTCCCGAGTCCACACTATTTGATGTTAATGCCATTTTAACTGATACCCCCATGCTCTTTAGGGATATCGAGAAATACCAACGTGAAGATCCGACGCTGGCTCCGATAATGGAAACCCTTTCTTCTGGGGAGCATGTCGTCCCTTATGTTCTGAGGAATGGTGTTTTATGTTGCCCTTCGAGGCATGACAAGATGATGAAAGTTGTCGTTCCAGCTGTTCTCGTGCCTATGATCTTCAAATACTATCATGAGACCCCATTGGGGGGGCATCTTGGAATCTTTAAAACCCGTGAAAAGATTCGTGAAAGGTTCATCTGGAAAGGTATGGACGGTGAAATTCGTGAACTTGTAAAAGCCTGTAAATCTTGTTTGCTTAGTAAACCAACCATGTCCACTAAGGTGGGCCTTTTGTCTTCTCATCAAGCATCGCGCCCCATGGAACGCCTGTATATTGATTATGTAGGACCCTTCCCCCAGTCGAAGGGAAATGCCAACAAATTTATCCTTGTATGTGTAGATGGTTTTACTAGATTTTCCTGGTTATTTCCGACTAAGCTGGCTACCGCTCAGTCCACCATTACCTGCTTAAATTCTATTTTTGCTTCTTTTGGTCCGTGTCAATATATTGTATCTGATAATGCTAAGGCTTTTACATCTAATTTATTTCGTAAATTCTGTTTTGACTTATCAATATCTCATGTAACTACTTCTGCTTATTACCCGCAACCATCTCTGGCTGAACGAGTTAACCGTAATCTCAGGTCCGCTCTCATTGCTTATCATCATGAAGATCCTTCCAGGTGGGACACGTCCCTGCATTGGTTAGCTTTTGCTTTGAATTCGGCGGTTCATGAATCTCACAAGTTTACTCCAGCTTCTTTGATGTTCAAGTTTGTTCCCAACTCGCCGCTCTCTAACCTCTGGTCTCTGAGTGACATTCTGCCCGAGACAATAGATCCGGACAACATCAAAGATCTTTGGAAGAAGGCTAAAGCCAATCTTAAAGTGTCTCATGAAAAGGTTAGGGAAAGGTATGATCGTGGACGGAGACCCACCCCTTTGAAGGTAGGTGACCAGGTTATGGTCAAAAATTTTGTTCCCGCGGGCAAGCTTGCCCCCAGATTTCATGGGCCTTGTATCATTCTCGATTTTCTTACGCCGGTTACTTTATTGTTAAGTAATCCAGCCACCGAGAGGATATTTAGAGTTCACCTGTCCCAGGTGAAACCGGTGTAATTTCTGTGTTAACTTGCTTCATATTATTTTGAAAGGATATGAAGGTTATATTTTTTTTTTTTGAGTTTTACTTTTAAGGCATTCTGCACTACCTATAATATTTTGTTTCAGATGTAAGCTTTTTGTAAAACCTGTCCCGACCCGTTAAACTGCCATTCTGTCCTTGCCACGGCCATTACCACGCTCCCGTCTCCTGCTCCACCTTACACTGTGGCTTCATAATGTTTAATGCAATGGGTATCTACACGCCGCTGGCCCCTCAACCTCTCCATAATGCCTGTACCCTCAATGAAGACGATGGTCCAACACAATTCTGCCGCCTAGCTTTAATGTTTCAGTGCCCCCGCAGCCGCGCAGCGCCGTGCAACAACTGGGGAGGGGGATGGGCCCCCTCCTCTCCAGCGAGGCCGACATGTGCACGGCAAGCCGGAGCTCTCCTCCCGGCCAAGGCGGATGTGCGGCGCACGACCTGCTACATGCCCGCAGCCTGTATCTGTTCACCGCGGGCGCGGCGTACTTCAACACCTCTGCTCCCCTCATAGTGCGGGCGAGCGGTATCTCAGGGTACTTGAGGGGTCCGAGCGGCCTCCGTTGGACGCAAGCTGCAACGGCCGGTCCGGCCATTCGACTCAATCTACATCAACTATATGGACAGTCACCATAAGCAATAACTACACTTGGGCATTCAACTACAATATTTGGTGGACATTGCAAAATTTTTCTTCACCTTTAAGTATTAAAAGTTTATCTTCAGAAATTCAAATTCTACAAACATAAAGACTTTCACCTGCAACAACAACATTTTGAAACTGAATTAAGAAATCTTGTAAATGCTTCTGCTATCTATCTTCGTATCAACATCATTACTTGGACTTTGTTTCAAACTGATTTCATGTGTCACCCCTGGAGGAACTTTTGGGGGGGGAGGTCTGTACCGGGCGGTACACCTCTACTCTGTTTATTTAAAAGTTGCGCCAGTTGAAACTCCTCTTCTGGAGGAAGTCTGAACTTTATCTACACTATTAATCTACTAATTTCTCAGAAGATGTCACTACCTGGAAAATTTTGAGTTTGTGAACTGTGTCATTTTCGACGTACTTTTGTTTTGCTTGTATTAAGAAGTGTGAACTTTCTCTTCTAGAGGACACTACTGTAGATCAACAATAGTGCAACCTAGTGCGGAGTCAAAGAACTATTTTGTTGGAGAAAATTTAATTTCAGGAGTTTGTTCTTTGTTAAATTTCTTTCTGTCATTGTTTAAGTTGGCAATATTTACCCCTTTCTTCCCCTTGCTTTGAATGTATCCAATCACGAATTTCTTCAATGAATTTCTGACCAATCAGGGGTATCTTCCCCCATCTTGTATCTGTTGCGGGGTCCTACCCAATAAAATCTTTGTGGGAGGGTGTTTTCTTTCCCCTAACGCCTAGAATTTTCTGCGAGAGTATTTAAACTGCTGATTTTAGGGTCTCCGGGCCACTTCTGTTCCATCTTTCAGTGTATTAAGTACATAGCAGGAGGCGGGAAGCGCCTCTTTCCTCGGCAGCGATCTACTACCAGGTAATGGCCTATTAATATCTTCTTTTCTTGCTAGGTCGGCAGTTTAACTCTCGCGGCGGGTTCGAAGCGTTTTCCATCATGTAACCTTTTCCTAAAATGTAACTACTCTTTTCTTCTATTCTCTTGTAAAGCTACATTATGGGATAGAGAGTGCTAACCCTCTCGAGTTCCCACTCACATCGTCTTGAGGTGAACTTATTTTTCTCAACCAATTCTCCCGTAATGTAATGTAAATTGCCTTTAAGTCACCTCTGTAGTATGGGATTAGCCCTTGTATTAACGGCCTAGTGCCAAGTAGGTCTTAAGCAAAGTGTATTAGGAGTGCAAGTTCGCCTCCTCTCAAGTTGTATTTTAGAGGTCATGTATTAATCTTTTCTCACCTAATAGACCTCAGTAGGTTGGGTATTTTACCCCTGTGTATATGTCCTTTGAGGACAACTTGAAAGTTGAGTTTGGTGTGGCCTGGGAGAGGCTTAACTTTAAGAGCGAGTGGCTCTTTTCTAAAACTGAGAGTTGTATGCCTCGAGGAGGCTTTGCTGTGTAATTTGGAGCAAGGGCTCCAGGGTTTGAGTGGGGTCTTCTGCCCCTTTTGTTGAAATTGGTATATCGTAAAGTTGAGCTAGTTGCTCAAGAATTGTGTTTTCAGGGCTCGAAGCCCAAATTCTTTAATCCCTGTAATTGTACATTTCAAGTTGTATTTCGGCTACTAAGTACCTGTTCTATTTGTTGTTACCTAATTTTGAAAAGAAAATATAACCTTGTTAAATTTTAAAATTTAATTTCTCTTTAGTAGCTTGAGACCTATTCACCACCCAGCACCTTCTTTCATGCTTAACTACCACAAAAACTCGGTAACAATTATTATTATTATTATTATTATTATTATAGAATTTGTCTAATTACAGAGCGCTTAGAACCTAAGGCTATGGTACAGTATTTTTATTTTCTTCCGAGAACTAGTTCATGCGTCGGTTGATCGCCTGTCTCCGTTCCTCCCATAACACTCTCCGAGGTTGACGTTGAATTTGCAAAAACGAAAAATGCACAGACGTGATCTGTCGCCGGAAGGCCACCCTGTTAGTTATGTCATCTGTCACCTTCAATCTTTGTAGACCCCTTCGTATCTCTTCCAGCCAACCGGTGGTGTGTTTTAATTTAGAGATGTGATTGAAAATCTTCACAGTTAGCCTGCCGTTGTGAAGGTGACCACAAAGTTGTATTTTTCGTCTTTTATTTGTGTCTGTAATTTTTTCAGTGTTTCGGCAGATGTCTTCAGTTTTTTTCTTTTTTTTCTTTTCATCCAACTATCTTTATTCTTTTGGCGTTCCAAAAGTTCCCTAGTTATTTTCCTTTCCTTCTTTTCCAGTTCCTCTTATTCACCTCTTTTGTTGAGCATTAAACATTCTGATCCATTATTATTATTATTATTATTATTATTATTATTATTATTATTATTATTATTATTATTATTATTATTATTATTAGCGAATTCTCCCAATATTGTAAAACGTTAAGCAAATAACTCAGTCAATTCTTCTGTGGGTTCTTCTTGTTGTTTTAATAGGTTTTCATTCTTTCCGAGAAGGCTTGTTTACATTCTGCCGACCACTTTGGTTTTTATAGTGGTTGCTCTGATGTAGCTTCCCAATTGTTTACCTTGTGTCTAAAGATGCCTCTTTCTAGAATGTCTGTTGAACTTAATGTTCGCGTTTTTGAGGTCCTTTCGATATTCCTTAAGCCAGAGTTCTTAAGCGAGGTTACATAATCTATTACCCTTTTTGTCAATCGATATTATTATTATTATTATTATTATTATTATTATTATTATTATTATTATTATTATTATTATTATTATTATTATTATTATTATTATTATTATTTTCAGACTCTGCTGCCCACGGACCCGCCTTGCTTCTCAGTAGAGACGCTGTTAGTGAACGAGACAGCGTCGCAAGTCGCTTTGGCAGGTCCTCAGGGCGTGGCCGTCCTGAGCCTGCCCAAGAGATGGGGAAAGGCTGGAGCTTTCCACGGGGGCAAAGAAGTAATTTCCTGTCGGTAAGTACTCTGTTGTATCTCATACTTAACAGACGTTTTTGTCCAGCAGTGACACGTAATTAGGTCATATTTTAATACTAGCTGTTGTACCCGGAGGCGATAAAGGCGTGTTCGGTTCACCCGGAAGGCCATAGGTTCGATTCCCCTATCAGGAGGAGAAGCGAAATTTCCACTTGTGGAGCGGCGCGTGGTCGTGAGGTTCCCTCACCTTTCACCAAAAGTGAGTAGCAGGTTAATTCTTGGGGATAAAGGCGGCCAGGAGTAGAGCTAACCACATACCCACACTGGGTTTCGAGGTTATGTAAAGTGGAAGCCTTTACCCTCCACCCCTTCAGGGGCCATCATGGCCTGTAAGGAGATTGCTTTGCTTTGTAGTTTGTACTCGACGTCGGTGGGTTATAACTGCATCAGTAATGCCACCTAACGAAGATGTGGTGGTTGTGATTATTATTTGAAGGAAAAGTGCATGAGGACAACCATTCTTTCTTAAGGATCGTTCGAAGAAGTGTAATGGAAGACGTTCCACCCTTCGAAGAATGAAGGAACGGAAGGAGCACGATGGAAGTTAAAGTGATAGACTCGCTGAGTGTCGTAGACTTAATACCGCTGGGGTAGGAAGAGAACAACAATTGACCAAAACAGAACAGACAGGAAAGTGAGGAGTCTTAACACAAGTAGGTGGAAGCAATGCCAGACTCACTAAAGGC
The DNA here is from genome assembly GCF_040414725.1 of Anabrus simplex. NCBI lineage: Eukaryota > Metazoa > Arthropoda > Insecta > Orthoptera > Tettigoniidae > Anabrus > Anabrus simplex. The sequence continues at coordinate 205,092,051 of NC_090279.1, read as the reverse complement.
CTCGTGGTCACCAGTCCATGCTGTCAAGTCCCTGGAATTTGCCTCTTACGACAGGCAAGGGATGCGTCAATGCATTCTTCCGCACCCACCCACAAGAGGGAGGGGGGGGGGGGGGTAACGAAGATGAGTGACAGTAAATTGTAAATTCATTGCAAGGGTTGAAGAGGGAGACACTGGAGGCTAGGGGGAAAAAGCATGATTATGTGCCATGCACAATTCCTATACAAATAAGCTTGCGAAACGTTAAACAGTCGACTAGAAAAGCCCTGTTACGTAACTATAGAACCCGGATGTATAAGCTTGTCTATATGTATAATTTCATCGTGTAACACAAAATTGTGAGAAAATCTCAATAGTTACGCCTCTGTGTAGTACATCAAAACAAAGGTCTCCATCTCAGAATTACTAGAAAAATATTTCCTTCATTAAGTCCTTTATTTGCATAAAATCATAAATATTATTTCAGTAGTATAGATCCCTTTTGCGACGCTCACAAGTAACCGATCATGGAAAATGAGCATTCAAAAGAAAGAGAATAGATATTTCATAAATATAGATGATTTCTTTTAAAAATTAGTTTAAAAAATTGTTCGAAGTGTGTGATCTGCAAATTTTGATGTTGCCATCATTGCTGCCCACTTCACATTTTGGCCGCTAGGGCGCCTGTTTTATGTCATTATAAAATGCTGTAATTATCAGTTAAGAAAAGAATGATAATAAAACCAAAAATTACTTCCGGAATATTCGTCAGTATAATAATGCACTTGCTTTTGCTTCCGTTTAAGTGGATACCATAAATGTTAAAACACCAACGATTACACTAAGTAGTAAATAAAACTGTCTAATATTGCACTGATTTGTGTATTCCTTAGATCACCAGGAAGCTGCTCCACCACGTACTTTATGAACATGCGAGATTTTTCGCACGTGCCCCCTAGTAGTAATTTATTCGAAATATGATGCTAACGTCATTGCAGTTAACTCTATTAGCCGGTAAATGGCTCTTTGAAAGTTGTCTCCGCTGAGTTCTATGCCAGCCCGATAGAGGGCTCTGTGAAAGTTGTGTATGCAGATCTTTCTATGTGGACCTGATAGGCGGCTCTGTGAAATCAAGTTATCACCAGAATGTAAGTTTTTGCTTCTTGTTGGTTCTAGTAAACGATATGTGACAAAATTATAAGCCATTATAGGTGCTTTCAAGAATCAGGTAATTTATCTACCGAGGATTGGTTTGGTGTCTATTGAGAATAAGTAACCTGACTTTCAAATTCAAAGGAGGCAGTTCCCGTTACGTCTTGCTTTCGCAGTGGCCATTAGCAAAGCACAGGGTCAAAGTTTTGACAAGTCTGTGGGAGGTTGCAGAGTGGGCTTCGGCTGGTCCGACAGCCCTGCACTCCGACCGACCAACCGAGCAGAGACGGGTCGCCATGGCTCTACCGTGGCTCTACGCCTTTGTATTCGGGAGACGGAGAGGGGCTGGTTCTCACCGTCGACTGTCCTGAGAATGTTTTTCCATGGTTTCCCGTTCTCCTGCACTAAGGCGAATGTCGGGACAGTTCCTAGTATAGGCCACGGCCGCCAACCCTCTCACCTTCTCTACACATCTCCTTCACCGTACCGAATCTCCTGACCTGAGAGGCGGCGTCACCGTCTGTGTGGCCCGCCTCCCCCTTCAGGGAATGAATGAAAACATTTTAGTAGTAGCAGTAATGTCAGCCATGTTCAGTTATATGTGGCATTTAGTAGAGTTGAAGCTGTGAGGGATGTCAAAGTTAAAATTATAATCGAAACCGACTTTCAGAGACCTAATAGGTTGAAAGTTGTTTTCGATGACAATGCGGCCGTGAAAATCAATACTCGTTGACTTGGCCCACAACGGGCGATTTGAACGCACTCTACGGTGTGATGACAGTAATGCCAGACCTGTAGCTTAGATCCTTTCCAACAGAACAAGGATGACCTAGGCCACCATAGCTCAATTGGTAGAGCAACCGACGCTAAATCGGGAGGTTGTGTGTTTGGATCCTACTGGTGTCCGGTTGGCCATTTTTGTTCTGTACTTAACATCTCTTCTACAGTACTAAATGTACGTAATACGACCTAATCGGTTGAAAATCGGTTTCGATTACAATGCGGTCGTGAAAATTCAATATTCATTAAAATTATAGCATCATGCCAGGGTCAGTTCCCCGAAACTGAAGGGTATCTCATAAAAATACATACTGCACAGTTAAATACTAAAATCAATTATGAATAGGATAGTCAAATGCAATCATTTACAGTGAACTGTAGCCTACTTTATTAAAGCGATTCATGACTGTTGCAAGCTGATGCAAGTGTAATGGACTAGTATAACTTGGAAAAAATTCTCTAAACCATGGGTAAATAATGGAAATATCGAGCTCGAATTATTGTTATTATTTTTATTTTTATGACTTGTGAGGTCTGGCTATGAAGTTGTTTACATCTATTAGTATTATTTACGTAGTTATGTACGGACTTTATTTGGTATACATCGTGGTCGTATTATTTGTGAGGTTGTGTCATAAAACGCCTGCTGCATGCATATTAATATGAGTTTAATTAACGTAAGAACACGTAATTAATAGTATATAATTTATTTACCTGTAAATATGATGTATAAATCCAGTGCAACACACGGTAAAAGCCCAGAACAACGTATCTTTGGAAGTAGAGAGTTACAGAAATTTCCGTTCATTGTAAGTAAGTCATTGGAGACTCTCGAAATTACGAGAAAACATGTTGTGTCATATTCTTCTAGAAGCCTGGCCAGGCAGTGTATACGAAGAGGCAGGCTTGAGGGTTGAGTGGAGTTGTTAACGAGAGTTGCTTGTGAAAGTCATGAGCTCATGTTGTGATTCTGTTGACATGCCTAATGGAGCAGTAGTAGTAGTAGTAGTAGTAGTAGTAGTAGTAGTATTTTGTTCAAAATGGCAATTTTTAGTGCGTGTGTGTATAGTATGTATATATAATTTGTAAAAAAAATAGTGTACACAGTTGGCAACATTTCGTGTGTGCGTCTTGTGGTAACAACAAGGCATGCACAAGAATTCTATGACAGAGCAATTGCCAAGGTTCAGAAATTCCATAATTTTTAGTCAGAGTGGAAATGTAAGTTTTAAAAAGCAATTAAATGGTCTTCCGGAGTTCAGTAAATTATATTTTTCGTTACTTTTCTCACATTTCCTTTATCATCAGTTTCATTTTCAGTCTTTGTTCGCCACTAGTTTAGGTTGAAATGCAAACTTACTGAGCGAATAACAAGTATACTAGCCTGCCCCTGACAACAGTTCTGCTATGAGATTTGCATAAACATTAGGGGCCTGGCCTGTTAGAACCCCTAGAGTTATGTTGGTCCGCTACATTACCAAAGAGCGGGCTAACCTATTACTACCTAAACATCCGGACTTGATACATAAGCAGGTCGGAAAATTCGCTTAAAGTGAAAGGAAGAGGACAGAAAGCAAACTATAACAAATATTCGTTTGTAAACTGGGATATTGGTCATTTGAGCCTTTCCCCAAACACGTAAGATGTCTCAAGGAAATCCTGTAAATTTTTATGTACTGGGGTTGTAAATTCATTGAAAACTACTACTAAGTCTTGAAATAAACCAATATTCAGAGGATGTCATTGATTATACTATGACATCATTCTATATAGAGGTGAATATAAATGTTTGTATTAACTCTTGGCGAGAAAATAACAAGTTTCTAAATTTACTTGCCGGTTTTCTAGGTACGTATAACACAATTTGACAAAATAGGTCCATATCATCTATGGCATTATTAACAAGCTTATAGAAAAAATCATCAACTTACACTTTCCTCAGATATCTAGCCTTTCAAACCCTAATTTTTCAATCATTTTGTAATAAGATAAATATTTGGGATATTCTCCGTTTTTCTGAAATATATATGTATTTCAAGAACTTTTTTCTGCGCCCTTTAAATGAAATCTGTATGTAACCTGGTTGCAGGATTCCAAATAAAAGAGACGTATTCCAAGTATATATATTCTTCTTCTGCGCGAATGGATCACTTAGGACCACGTGGAATCATCATTGGTTGAGCTTTCCTCCTTGCCCAGTAGTTCTTCATTTTCATCTGTTGTATTTTCTGTTCCTCCGACCAAGTGCGTTTTGTTGGTTTCTTCTTGTCTTCCTTAAATCCCCTTGTGTGAACAAATTTCCTGATTACGTTTCGATCCTGCAGATTTTTGGCGTCTTTCTCTACTTGCTTATACCATTTTGATGTCGTACGATTGATTTGCAAAAATTTGTTTATTTGATAAGTAAATCTGTTGGACATTCATTCTTTCCAAATGGCTTATAAATTGAATTCGTCGAAGTCTCATTGTATCAGTAAGTTTAGGTATTTTAAAGTATATTTCTGAGTTTGGTTTGGGGTAATGTATTCTATTTTTAATTACTGGCCCTAAGACTTTTCCCATGATTTTTCCTTTCTTTAACCTTTAATTGTTCCTTAAAAATTTTATGATGTAAATTGAGGGTTTCTGAAGCATAAAGAGCTTCGTGTTCGATCACTCTTAAGTAATGACGAATTTAACTGTTCCAGGACAAGCATATTTTGTTATAAACATTGTTTTGTTTTTTTCATTGAGAGGGCGATCCCGTGGGTGTCCCAAAGTAAAAGGTGCAGTGTGACCTCCCCACTCCGCGGAAGGTGGCGCCGTACTCAAGAAGCTCTTCCCACCTCTCCGCCTCACTGCTTTGCATGAAGCACGAATACACAGCCCCGAAGAAAATCCCTCCCCAACATTAAAACATTATTATAAGTCCGATGACAACATTAAGCAAATCCTTTGCCTAGCCGCCACAACTTCCTTTTTCTCTCGGCGCAAGATCCCCAAGATTTGCTCTTTCTCTTATTGTACACCGAATATTAAAGCATATGTATTACTTTTTGGGAAAAGTATATTATACCATTGTTATTCCGAGCTTAATAAGGATGAAGGCATTACAATAATGTGTTATGGCGAAACTTGTTTCGTTCAAGATACGTGATGGGGGTAAAGAAACAGCCGTTGCTCGGGAATTAGGGGACGAACCGAACTTCGTTTTCTAGCACAACATGGTTCCGAGATCTGTTCACACCAAGTTAATTATTCTCATAGTTCAGTAATCTCCCCTGATTTTTAGCTAAAAACATGTTTTCAGAGTAATGTTCGCTGCCCTGTTCTAGTCTTAGCGTGAAGATGTGGACTTTGTCCTTGTCATTTTCTTTCTTTCTTTCTTTCTTTCTTTCCTCACTGGCCTGCCACTTTGTTCACCTCACTTTGTGTTTCGTGTTCGTGCCTCTCTTTGTATGGCTAGATTTGACACTTGTTAGTTATTTTCTAACATTTATGTTATCCCATTGGGATCTTTTTCTGTTTCTTCTATGTTCTTAGTCTTTAATGTCTCTTTTCATTTTTATTTCTTCTTTTCAATTTTGGCCATCTAAGGAGCGCGGAAAGTAACTCTGTGCATTCACTTCTATCCTTCTTTTCTTGACTTCCGATAGTTCTTCATCCTTTCACTTTCCTGTTTCCTCCCCACTTGTGTCCAAATGTTATTACCTTTCCTCTTCTCCTTCTGGAAATCCTTGAAATTTTGTATTAATCTTCTGAAAGTTCTTCTGCCTTGTCTGTTATTCCAATCTCTGTCATGGCCTTTTTACTCCTTGGATCAACTGGTTGCCATTCTTGCTGTTGTTAAACACTCGTTTTGTCAATCTGTCGTTATCCATCCTCATTATGTGACCCAAAAATGTAATTCTCCTCTTTCTGATCGTGTCTGGCATCCTCTCATTTTCTCCGTCCCTGTACAGATCGTTATTCCTCCTATATCTGAGCTCTTCTTCCTCAGTTTTCGGTGGTCTCCAGATTTGCCGCAATATTTTCCTTTCCTTTTACTCTGTCTCGTCTGTTTCTCCGGTTTTCATAGAGAACATGAATTCTGTGGCATACAGACGCTCTGGTTTGATTACTGTCTTGTAATGTTTGATTTTAGTTTTCCTTCAGAGATTTTTCTTATCGTCAGTTGGTTTCCTAGCTCCAGTTTTCTTCCTCGTGATCTATTTGCTTCCTTATTGCATTATTCCACCTACTATAGGTATTTACATTTATAAACCTTGTTCATTTTCCCCCTTTTGGCTCTGTGGGTGAATGTCTAATGTTCGTCGTGAATTGAGTCTTCTCTAAATATATCTGAAGGCCAACGTTTCCTGCTGTTTCTTTCAGAAGATTCATTTGTTCTAAGGCAGTTTCTATGCTTCCACAGATGAATGCTATGTCATCAGCGAAGGCCAAACAGGTTATTTATTTATTTATTTATTTATTTATTTATTTATTTATTTATTTATTTATTTATTTATTTATTTATTTATTTATTTATTTATTTACATGTAGGCCTGTATGTGCTTTTTGGGCTGGGGTATATCTAGAATTAGCACAGTCATTTTGTAACCATGGCAACCGGTGTTCGTCATCTATGTATACTAGGTCAGTAGTGTCACCTATACGGTGCTTTAAGAAGAGAAGCTCTTACTTACGTGTTGTTTGTACGTTCGTATCAGAGTACAAGCTCTTGGTTCGATTCCAGACTATAACGAATCTCTACACTAAGCAACACGCTCTAATGTGGATGGAGGAAAAAGTATTTAGATATCGCACCGAAGAGCTTTTGTTCCCAAGTGTTGAACCGCCAGCGTTCAAGATCAAGCCCGTCAAGGCTATGATTAGGGATGAGAGTTTGGTTCTTTGCTTATTTATTCCTGTATTTGGAAACTTAGGCTTTGAATATATAAATCCATTTGAGGTTCTTTTTAGCAATAATTCATTGCTTTTATCGCGCCTATAAATGCCTGTTTCAAAAGTCCGTGCCTACGTTGAATATAATTGCCTATGTAATGCCTTTCGACAGTCTTTTTCCGCCCATGCATTATATTCTAGCTAGTGTGGTCGACATAATTATTTTCTCGTTGTAGACATGATATGGGCTTATGCCGTGTCAAGAAAACGAGGCGAAACTCTTTACATTTCGCAGAGAACTTTGCTCAGTGTCTTCAGGAGAAAATCTCGAAGGCTTCTACAATAATGAGTGAATTTAAGATTGTTTCACCGTTCGACCTGTTGTTGTACGCCCGTTCGTCACCAGATGGCTCGCTGTATGTTGGCACAGCGCTCCAAGCGGGAGCTTATGACATCATTACGCTCCGATTAAGATGTTCATCACACCGCGTGTGCGTGTAGGAACGGGTCGTGAAAGCATCAATGGTAACATATTTTCTCGTTTCTCATCATCTCTTTACCCCAGTTAGGAGAATTCTCGAAAGTCTCCGGAAGTAGCGCTTTTGCGAAATTTACTTCTGGACAAACCAGGAACAATTTAACCTCGAAGCTTTCCACCTCTCCTGCCTTTTAAGATGACATGCGAGAAGCAATCAACGTCGAAGTATGTTTTCTTTCAAACATCCCATCCCTCGCCCTGCAAATTGTTGGACGCTTTGTTTTGAGGTCATGTTTAGATCTACTTTAAAGAAATATGTTCCGCAAAGCCTAAAGAAAAATCTTCCAAGTCATACTGGCTGAAAAATTGGATCTCTAGAGATCCCAACTTCACTAGCGACGGAAGGATAGTCTTCCGCCCAAGTTAAAGTAATGAGGTCCCTCATTGAGTTTCCTCAAAATATTCAATATTTTTAAGTTGTAAATTCTCTCCATAGTCATTGAGTGTACCAATAAATAATAAATAATTCGTTCTTGACGGGAGGATGTGCAAACTTATCTAACTCCCCAGCTATTTTCCTCTAATATTCAGGCATGCTGGTTTTGGTCGGGACGAAGCAGTATTCCCATCTATCGGAGATGAGTGGCAGCAAAAGAGACAAACCACATCACAACAATGTAATGTTATTGTCGATCAGTTTTAGGCCTTCACATTTAGTTTCCTTCCGACTCTGTGATATTAGGACTCCCTCTTGTCTTATTCTTCGTTCCGTTAAGATTTATTTCTCATTTTTTTATAATCATCTTCACAATTTTCCTTGTCAGTATGGACCGATAGCCATGCGGTTTTTCACCTGAAGACAGTCATGACAAAAACCATTGCCAGTTAACACAATTTAAACAATACTAATCGAATTATTTTTTGTCATCGTGCTTAATCAGGGGAGTTTATAAATATTGTACTTGCTTAGGCTGTTATGGATTTGAACACTGTATTGGGCGAAGGCCTGTAAGGTTCAATAAATCCAAAATACTATGAGATACTAAATACAAAGAGATGTAAACAATATTTCCATGTTAGCAATGCTCGACGTTGATATGGACTAAGCAATAAAAGTTTAAATGTATAAAACATAAATGGTCGGAAATTGCATTTTCTATAACTTTTGTTATGTAATACTCTTCGGTAGGACAAATAACATAGGTATTTAAAAAATTAAATTTTAGGTACCTTCCCCTAAACTACCACTTCCTCCAGCGTGAATAAAAATTATTTATAGCCTGGACTGTGGTACGTTATTCGCAGACTTTACATAGAAATGTACAACCGAGCGAGTTGGCCGTGCGGTTAGGGGCTCGCAGCTGTGAGCTTGCATCCGGGAGATAGTAGGTTCGAATCCCACTGTTGGCAGCCCTGGAGATGCTTTTCCGTGGTTTTCCCATTTTACACCAGGCAAATGCTGAGGCTGTACCTTAATTAAGTCAACGGCCGCTACCTTCTCACTCCTTGGCCTTTCCTATTCCATTGTCCCCGTAATACCTGGCTGTGTCGCTGTGACGTAAAACAAGTAGTGAAAAAGTACAAGACAGAAATGATCGGAAATTTAATTCTATATAACTTTAGTTATGTAGTATTTATTGATAGGACCACAAATAACAAATATTTTAGAATTGCTGTTTAGGCCTTTCCCTAAACTACCATTTCCCTCTGTGTGAATAAAATTATTTATAGCCTAGGATGTAGTGCCTCACTCCCCGACTTTACGTACCGATTTTCATTAAATTATCTTCAGTCATTTTCTCGTGATGTGCGTACATACGCACCGACATGACGGATTTTTTTTAAAAAAAAAAGTACATTTCCTTGTTACTGTGGACACGACCGATACAGAAATACCATTCTTTTTAAATTCTGAGCAATGTACAGACAAAACTCTTATCTTATAGAGAGAGATTTTCTCAACCCCTATTTTGTTGTCTGTTTTACACAGTGGTGCCTATTTTAGTGCCTACATGCCTGCCTATTTTTACTGTTTCATTGCCTATACACCCGGCACTGGCTATAGGTGATCTTCAGTGTGGACACATTTTCGACAGATAAAAAAATATTACCTTCATTTACGAATCAGCCCCCGTATTTAAAGACGGCAGTGAATGAAGATGTGGAGATGTCCTTATTTTTTCGTGGTTTTTTTTTCTGCTGTTCCCTGTTCTCTCATTGACTTGTCATTGTGCTCAACCTGTTACGTATTCCTTTTTATCTACCTTCCCCTTTTTGATGTCTGCTCCTTTCCATTAATTATTATAATCACCGACTTGACGTTAGTGTGATCAATATTTCATTGAATACAGATACTATTTGTGGTTGGACCCCCGTCGTGTGTTCTCGTCTTGTTTATCACGCCCGGTCTCGTTAGCACAGTTTTAGTAACGTAAGATGCTCTAGATGAACATCTTACAAGAAATGTCCCATTAGTGAGAACGTTATCCTTCTCCTCTTCTTGTCCCCGTCTTAGCAGCTTCAGTCTTGCATTCCTCAACCGGCCGGTCTTGATTAAGATAACAAGAAAAGTCGTGAATTGGTTTTGGATGCTTTTGCGGACAAGGATTCGTTTGGAATGGAAACAAAATCCCGTCTCTGTGAAATATCACGCAGTCTTAAACTGAAAACCGATTCCCTTAATATAGTGGAATAGTCGAGACAGCCATATCAGCCTTCACTATTTTTTTTTTTCTTTCAAGTCTTAGCTGCTGTGTTTGATTGAAGAAAAGAAACTTTTCCCTTTGCGAAAAGCTAATAATCATGAATGTCTTTCAATAAATGAAACTCAAATATTGATAAGGTGCGATTTATTTCCATCATTTTCACAGACCATCTTTTGGCGACCAAGGCCTACGGTAACGACTGTGACGTCACAGACGGTACACTTTCTATTTCAACACACTCTGTTTATACAAATCTACAGCCGCAGCATCTTTGGCGACGAGGGCCTACGGTAACGACTAATGTGATGTCACTTCCGTTACACATTTTGTAGCTTCACTTTACACAAATTTTCGGATGACAAAAAGCATATCTCAGTACCTGTAAGGAGGGCTTTGGGGGCGGAGGGGGGAGGCTGAGGTACTCCTGCGCCTAAATATTCAGAGCTATAAAGAAGGAAACCGTACTAATACTTCCCTTGCTTTAAAGATAAATTTTAACATTCCGTATCTTTTTAAATATATATACTGTATATCAGCGATGCAGAAATACGGTATAAAAATAAATACCTCAAAGATAGATAGTCTCGAATCTCCCAAAACCTCTTCTCTGAGAGATTTGATGATTCAGATATAGAACAAGTTAAGTATTTTACTTGCCTAGGTCAGAAGATTACAGAGGACCTCAAGATAATATTGTCCTTCTATCAGCATTTCGCCGTCAGTGTAATCTCAGCAGAAGCTGTCATTGTCTGAGGCTAGCTCAAAGTATGGTCATACCTAGTAAGAGCATTTCACCACAAATCTATTTTGTTGTAGTGGACTTCAACGTTTGTCATCTTGATCACTATAATCATTCGCCGGAAACACAACACTTCAATAATCTCAAGGTCGTTCAGGTTTCTGAGGCATACAGTAAAACTGTCCATACAAATGCATGCAAAATTCTCGTATGGAAGTAGAGACAGAGATTGGTGGTGCACAGCAATTTGCTATAGCTCTCTACATATGACTTGTTATTCGATAATGAAGATGGGTACGATCATCTATGGACGGTGTTTACGCAATCCACCAGATCTTCTTTCTGTCAAACTCGTTCCCTTTTCTTTGCACTCCTTGAAGATGTTCATAAGTCTTTGGTCGCTCTTTAACCGAGTTGTTGCGTGATTTGACGAGTTTCTCCTGTGCGTCCCTCATTCCCACAATTTTCTTCCTGAGGTTGTTCTTTCTCTCCTAGATCCCCACTTCTTCCAAGTCCTTGTGAACCTCTGTAAGCCGTAAAGGTTGTGCCTTCCACTTTTCTTGTGGACTAAGTATCCTATGTGCCAGTCTCTTTGGATTCATCCTCTTAAAGTGCCCATAACATGACAGTCTTCTTTTCCTCGCAGTAGTTGTTATCTTTTCAACGTTATGATAAAGTTCCCGATTATTTCTCAATCGGAACATGGGTTGTGAATGTAGTGACCTCTTTGGACCTAAGGAATCTACTTTCACTTTCTTCAGTGACTGCGGCCGTTGCTCTCGTCATGGTCTCCGCGTTTAGACGCTCTACTCTGACCACCGTACAATAATGTTTTAATGTTGTTTGGATGGATATGGACTTGGATTCCATGACAGAGTCTGAAAGCCATTTCCAACTTTCCCTCCCTTCTTTTTATAGCTTCTTTCTCAGTTCCATTTCGGGTAAGAATTTCTTCGATGTACTGGAATTTCTGAACACGGTGGATTTCCCGAAATTTGATTTCGATTGTGGGATCAGTTTTCTCTGAGTCGTTATGTGCAGTTTTCCAGAAGATATTCCTACACAAGTTTTGGCGGGCACATTTTGTAATTCCTGTACTTGTTTTGCGGCTGAGTGTAATTGTCAGTTCCTGCATCATCCGCGAAAGCTTATATTATTTGTAGTAATCTAATTTAATAATAAGCTTGAGTGCTGTTGGTTTTTTTGAATTGAGCCTGTATTGACTCCGTGTTAACAGCCTGTCTTGTTCGTCTGCCGGCTTTGACATCCTGCCAGTATCTATTGAGCCCATCAATCACCATGAAACCCTGATATTTGTTTACTATCCTTCTGAAACTATCCCTGTCATTGATTTTATTCTCCGTAATGCCCACTTCTCTCAGATCTTTCTCACATTCTTGGAGCCATCTCAACATGATGCTATTGGTTTTAGAAAATTACTATGTGTCTATAAAAGAGCAATCCTCTCTTTCTAATTCTTGTTGTTATCGGTTCCGTCTTGCTGTTTACTTCTTTATTGGATTTCTGTCGAACTTGCTCGTCGACCCATCTGTTACCCAAGATCTTCCGTGTAAGCCTGTGTTCTCTTTTAAGTAGATGATTGATTAGTCCTTTTCGGTTCATGCACAGGGTCTCAGAAGCATATAAGCCTTCTGTTCTAACAACAGTACTGTCTTAGTCTGGCTCCGAAACTCAGCATCATCTTATTATAGAGGTTTTTGATCAATTAGAACGCTCGCTCTAATTTCTGGATGCGGATATTGGTTGCTTCTTGTTCTAGTCCATTCTCTTGGATTATTTCAACCGGGTACTTAAACTTCTGGACTCTTCCAATCTTTCCATGGTCTGTTCACATCCATTCTGGACCATCACTGATGTTCGTCATGCATGTCGTCTTCTCAAAGGAGATTTGTAGTCATACTTTCTCTGCTGTTTCTTTAAGAAGGTTTATCTTCCTGATTGGTGAACTGATGTTGCTAAGTCGTGTATTAATATATAATAAAGGAACATGAATGTTTTGTGCTGTTATTAAGGTTACGCCATTATAAAGAAAGTCTCTCTTTCTCAGCAAAATTCTGGCACCGTGGCATTCGTTTTGAGATAGATTGTAGTCGGAAGCACATTAAACACAGAGTACTCGACAGAGAGTGTGGCCAAGCACCGCTCAAGACAAGAATAAGGACGGAGCTGCCCTCCGCCCCTATTTGCGGCATTAAGATAATTGCTCCCTTCATTAAGAGATTAGATATTCGATGCTTCCACCTCCACACGCACTAGTGAGAGAAAAAAGTATATAATGAGAAAAGAAGTTAATTGTCTGTACATTTTAATTGGTGTTTTCTAAGCAAAGAAGATAATCCTCCCCCCCTTTCTCGTTTCCCCCTTCACAGACACGGAGGTAGACGAGGCAAGAAAACGTAATGCTCGAACCTACTCTGTATATAAATTTAAAATAGTTAACTTGGCATCCCAGTTCATTGCTTATTTTAGCAAAATATTCTAATTCAGCAGCCATCAACTCGGTGCAGTGTGATGTAGGTTGGAGTTCCTCTCGCTGAATATATAGGCATACCTGCCAACTTTCCCGATTCAGGCGGGAGACTCCCGATTTTCGACAGTTTTTCCCGCCTCCCGAATATTCCATCTTTTCTCCCGATTTTTTGGTGAACTTCAAACATTTGTTTTCAAATCCCTCCATTTCAGCTTTTTTACGTCAGTGGCCGGAAGTCCTTCGCTCAATGGCCGCTTTCAAACGAAATATCGAAGTTTATTAATGCGAGAAATGTGCGCGAATGTGCGATGTTTATTGAAACCTGTATATCGCGACGCGCATATCGATTGTCAATCTCTCGTTCTCGCGTGCTATGTTCGTGTTCGTTCACGTCATTCTAGTCGATTCCATCCTCTTTGGTCGATTCTAGAGACTTAGTCGCATTCTTAGTAATATAGTGACATAATTTCACTGATAACGACGGGTGACTTTTCTAGAGATTTTAGAAGCCATTTGGAGACAATTCAGACTAATTTTAATTTATCTCAATATAAATAAAATGTTTTGTCTGTACATTGCTCAGAATTTAAAAAGAATGATATTTCCGTACCGGTCGTGGCCATATTAACAAGGAGAAATAAGTTTTAATTTTCCGTAATTTCTGTCTGTCTGTCTGTCTGTCTGTCTGTCTGTCTGTCTGTCTGTCTGTACGTGCGCAGGCTCATCACGAGAAAACGGCTGAAGAGAATTTAATGAAAATCGGTATATAACGTCGGGGAATAAGTTGCTACAATCTAGGCCATAAATAATGTTATTCGCGCTGAGTGAAATGGTAGTTTAGGGGAAGGCCTAAAATTTAATTCTCAAATATTTATGTTATTATTGGCCCTAATGATAAATACTACATAACTAAAGTTATATATTATTAAATTTCCTATCATTTATGTCTTATACATTTTTACCGTACCGGCTGTGATAACAGAGATATTCATGAATTTAGATTTTTTATTATTATTATTATTATTATTATTATTATTATTATTATTATTATTATTATTATTATTATTATTATTATTATTATTTTGCTAAGTCCATATCAGCGCCGATGTACGAGAAAATGGGTGAACAGAATTGTATGTAAAGTCAGGGAATAAGGAACTACAGTCTATGCTATAAATAATTTTATTCACTCTGTTCGAAATGGTAGTTTAGGGGAAGGTGCCAAAACTTTTTTTAAATTACCTATCTTAGTGGTCATATTGAAAAATACTACATAACAAAAGTTACAGAGAATGCAATTTCCGATTATTTGTCTTATTCAGTTTTGCAAGAGACACTTCTCATGATTGATTCGTATAACTTACACTTCTCAGGGACATTTTTTGCCCCTTGTTAAGGGCATCATCAACCTTTAGGTAACCTTAAGTTCATATGTCTGAAACATTATCTATTCATACATGGATTAATGTGTAACATACTTTTCATTGTAATCCATATATGAATAGATAATGTTTCAGACATTTGACCTTAAGGTTACCTACAGGCTGATGATGCCGTTAACAAGGGGCGAAACATGTCCCTGAGAAGTGTATATAGTATTATGTAGATTTCATCCACGAAGCACATGGCTTGTATTGAATAGGTGGTAATAATAGAATAAATTATTTTTGTGATAATTTGCTTATTCAGTTTTACTGTTCTGACTACAATAATATAGGTGGTGATGGTGATTAAATTTTGAAGATTAAGAAAGTCATGAAGGAACGATCGCTTAAATAATACCACAAGAGGGAGTCATGAAAGAAAGGACGACTCACTTTACATTAGATGCTCTAATATCACAGATTCAGAAGAAAACTAAATGTGAAGGCCTCCAATATAGAAAGCTCATAAAATTGATCAGCAATAGCATTACATTGACCATTGTTTGTTGTGATGTGCTTTGTGTATTCTGCTCCATTTATCTACGATAGACGGGATTACTGCTGGGTTTCAAGTATAACAGCCTGCCTGAATACTGGCGGGAAGAAGCTGGGGAGTGGGGAGTTAGATCTCTCTTCTTTAGCATGCCATTCTTCTGGTTCATAAATTTTCTGATACTACTGGTACGTTACACACTGGATCATCATAGTATTCCAGCTATTCGATCCCTACTCGGAGGTAGTGATTTGAATGAGCAGTGTGCACACTTAAACAGAATAATTACACCAGAGTGTTTGCGGCTGTCTGCAGCCTGGTCATTCTAGCTCTGAAACTTTGAACTGTTAGATTGACACTGTAGTACCTTTCGCTAAAAATGAGAAAATGTGCTGTTTTCATTTTATCGAATATTTCGTATAAAATCATTGCTTTTAATCACGACATTCATACTGGCGTCGTTGTAATGAGATGTTGACTTCAGTTGGGAAAACTATAAGGACAGTCTTCCTGAGAATTCCGTAGTGAAGCACGGGTACATCAGCTAGTTATTTGATCCAAATAGCATTGCGCTTCGCATAATTGCACGGGTGCTTGATGCAATATATTAATCTATGCATTTACTAAGTAATGGCATCTAAGTGCATGACTGATTCACACATCTGGAGCATGAGTTCATACTATTTTCGGTAGGCTTATCAGAGACCGATCATCCCACTCACGCACTTCCTGTGAGGGAATAGATATGTGTAATTTTTAGCCTTGTAGCCTCGTATAGCAACAGTCGGGCTTTGAGACAATAAGTGTTATAAATATATCGTAGTACTGTGTTGCGCAAGACATGTAGAATAAGCAATTTTGACCAATTGTATCTCCTGATTTCTTCTGATTTTTCCTGATTTAAAAATCAAAATCTCCTGATTTTTTCGTTTTGTAAAGTTGGCAGGTATGTATAGGAAACAGAACTCGGAGAATTACAGTGCATGAAGTATCATCTGATACTGTAATGATTAAGAGGGGAGTTCCTCAAGGGAATATTATTGGACCTTTGTTTTTATTTATACATATATGTATATAAGAGAGAGAGAGAGAGAGAGAGAGAGAGAGAGAGAGAGAGAGAGAGAGAGAGAGTGTGTGTGTGTGTGTGTGTGTGTGTGTGTGTGTGTGTGTGTGTGCTTTAAGAGCAGTAATCACAGAAAAGGCTTTCTGCGAATGTTGACGTACTGTATCTGTATAGAAAATAAGAGTTTTGTATGTACATTGCTCAGAATTCAAAAGAATGGTATTTCTATATCGGTCGTGTCCACAGTAACAAGGAAATGCACTTTTTAATTTTCCGTAATTTATGTATGTATGTTTGTATGTACGCGTATCACGAGAAAACGGCTGAAGAGAATTTAATGAAAAATGGTATAAAAGTTGGGGAAGAAGTCGATACAATCTAGGCTATAAATAATTTTATTCACGCTGAGTGAAATGTTACTTTAGGGGAAGGACTAAAATTTAATTCTCAAATATGTATGTTATTAGTGGTCCTATGGATAAATACTACATAAATAAAGTTATAGGCCTATAGTATTAAATTTCCGATCATTTATATCTTATACATTTTTTACCGTACCGGCTATGATAACAGAGATATTCATGAATTTGGATTTTTGTTGGTAAGTTCATGCCAGCACCGAGTCACGAGAAAATAGGTAACGAGAATTTAATGAATCGGCATGTAAAGTCGGGGAACAAATTTTGTAAGACACCCTGATATCACAGAGTCAGAAGAAAACTAAATGTGAAGGCCTACAATATAGAAAGCTCTTAAAATTGATCAAAAGTAACATTACATTGAGCATTGTTTGTTGTGATGTGCTTTGTGTCTTCTGCTGCCACTTCTCTCTGACAGATGGGATTGCTAATGCGTACCGAGTATAACAGCTTGCCTGAATATTGGCGGGAAGTAGCTGGGGAGTTAGATCTCTCTTTTCTTTAAAACGTTATTCCTCTGGTTCGTTAATTTTCTGATACTAGTACGTAACACACCGGTACAACGTAGCATTCGAACTATTCAATCCCTACTCTGAAGTACTGATTGGAATGAGCAGTGTGCATATTTAACAGAATAATGACAGAGGAGTGTTCACGACTGCCTGCGGCCTGGTCATTGCAGCGCTGGAACTTTGGTCTGTTACATTGGCAGCGTAGTACTGCTCGTTAAAAGTGAGAAAATATCCGGGTTTTTTTTTTCATTTGATCGAGTATTGTATATGATAACATTGCTTTTAATCGCTACATTCATACTGACGTCAATGTAATGACCTATGTTGACTTCAGTTGGGAAAACCACAAAGACAGTCTTTCTGAGAATCCCGTAGCGAAACGCGGGCACATCAGCTAATAAAGTAATAAATAAGTTACTGGATTGTGAGCGGCTGCAAAAAGACCTCAACATTGGTTTTCAGATGGATAACATGGGGGAAAGTGCCTCACGGGGATCTGGGACAGTAACAGTAACGAGGCTGTTACAGAACTCTTTTTGTGGTTATGAGGGTATTTGAGTTTTGTAGTAAGGATGTGCCAACGGATCCCGTGAAATCTTCTAAGTTAATCAACATTGTGCGTGGTCAAGATTTGGATGGGTTGCCGCGCGCTGTTGGTGGGGGGTTAAGGGATTAGAGGAGCGGAAAGGAACTGGCCACCCTAATGTACGTAAACTCCGGCTCAGGCACACCTTAGTAAGGATGTAAAGCACAAGGCGTATAAGTCACTGCTGAGAACCCATTGTCTCAGACCCTCACCAGAATTACTTGATAGGAAATGATCCAAAAGAAAGCAACACGATTTGTCATGGATGATTTCCCGCAAAAGAGTAGTGTTACCAAAATGTTGCAAACTTTCTCCTAGGAAGACTTGGGAGCAAGGAGACGAGCTTCCCGACCTCCCGAAAAACGTAAAATTAAGCAATTTCGTCAATTGTGTCGAACTTTGAAGGGTGGAAGGGCCCGGAAAGGTTTTACACTTTGAGTCTTTGATAGCTCTATCAAACCCAAAAAATCGAAAATCACTTCCGGCCTAAACGCATTTCCGGAAAAACAGCCTAAAATCGCTTGTTTCTTTGTTGGTTTTCATTTGTATTCAAATCCTAGCCAAATTAACTTCTTTACATAATTATTTCTGTAATGTATTCCTCGGTTCAATGCCCTCAGGACTGTTTTTTTTTTTTTAAGAATGTCGACACCGAATGTAGTTATAAGAGCTTAAATGGAACTCTGTATTGACTGACATTAGCGCTCGTAGTATTTGAAAAGCAAACTGCTAATCTAATCGACCGCATTGTAATTTTTAGGAATAAATAGATCATATATTCTCATACTTAATTATATTTACCTAAAATTCGTAGCTCATATCCCTAAGATGTTTTCAGTTTTGATTCGCTTGCCTGAAGGACTGAAACTGTGCTTTTTTAAAAAAAAAATCGCTTTTTATTAAAAGAAAAAGTGGGACTTAAATTTTTATATTCGACTTCTAAACATATTTTGATTTTAAGTAGCCCTGCTTTTGTCATAACTGGAATGATTTGCACACCTTTTTATTAATGTAGATGAAGATGATCAAAACCTGTTTCTACGTAAATAATTTTTAGTTAATGTTCAATTTTCATTTTTATTGGACCATAACTGATACTGTGGTGGACTTTGTAATAAAAGTAGAAGAATTTTACAGATACATTTGTTGAGATGCTTCTCCACGGGTTTTTAAAGACACTTAATTAAGTTCCGTTCGAATATTTCTGTATAAAATTGTATATTAATGTGATGATTGATTATCCCGTGTGGGTGCGCGACGCAGACGAAGAATACATCGGCGGTATCCCCTGCCTGTCGTAAGAGGCGACCAAGGGACGATTGAATTAGAACCATGAGACTACTTGTAACCAGTGCCATCACGCGAGGAACACCCTGGGTCGCCTTTACTTGCGACTACTACCACTATGTTAGGTACGCAATAGGTTTGTGATTAGTAGCAACAGTGTGTGAATCAGGAGGTGGGTCCTACAGTACCTGTGATTCGTACCCCTATATGAGCGACACCATGGTTCTGTCTTACCTATGCTCAGTTCCCACTATATGAGGAATTGCACGGGATAGTACGAGTCCCTGTGGTTAATCCACTTATGTGAGGAACGCCATAGGTTTGCGTTGCTTGTAAATAGCGCCGCGATGTGCCAAACACCATAGGTTTGTGTTACATGTGCGCATTACACTACCTGTGAATAGTACCATAATGTGTGGAATACCGCGAGTCTCCGCTACTTTTGATTAGTACCGCAACATTACGCATAGCATGGTTCTACTTTCCTAGCGATAAATACCATTATGAGGGGCCGATGACCTGGATTTTGGACCCGATTCCACTATAAGTATAATCGATTCAGCATCGTGCTATAGAAGCAGTCCCTTGGTCAGTAATACTATTGTTTTGGGCCAGCTTCTGTGCATGTGAGGCACTGTGGGTCGGATCCACTGATTGTTTTAAATTCATATCCGTCCATCCATTCATTCTTCGTCCTCACGCTTTGAATTCCGGTCAGTGGAGGATTTTGGACTTTTAAGTTGTCACTTCATTTCGTCTCATTTCATACCAAGAGGCCGATGATCTCGATGTTAGGCCCCTTTAAACAACAAACATCAATCAATCAATCATCATCAGTCTGCTTGCGAGTACTACCAGTATGTTAGGTAGACAGTAGATTTGTGATTAGCAGGTACAGGGGGTGCATCCGTATGGGTTTACAAAACCAGTGATTGGTAGCACTATATGCGGACCACCACGGGTTGGGACGTTGCCTGTGAGTAGTACCACACTGGGTGGAACACCGTGTCTAAGTTACTCAGGATTAGTACCTCTACATGAAAAATACCATGGTTCTTACTTTCCTAGCTATAAGTACCATTATGAGGGGCCGTTGACCTGGATTTTTGACCCTTTTAGACAACGAGCATCATTGATTCAGGATTGTGCTTTGGAAGCAGCCCCTTGGTCAGTATGTACTATTGTTTTAAGATAGTTTGTGGAGAGATGGGGCATTGCGGTCGAATCCACTGATTGTTTTAAGTTCATAATCATTGTTCATTGTCTCTTTTTTTTTAGTTGTATTCAGTGGATTAAATTTGGAATCGTATATTTAACTTTCAATATTGCGAGTTGGATGCGCTGATTATTTTAAATTCATATTCATCCATTCATTGTTCATCTTTACGTTTCGAATTCTGGTCAGTGGATAAGTTTTCGACTTTTCAGTTCTCATTACATTTCGTACCATTAGGGGCCGATGACCTAGATGCTAGTACCCTTTAAACAACAAGCATCATCATGATCATGATTGATTGTGTACTACTAAGAATATTGAAAAAAAAAGAACAATTATGCAGTCTGTCTAATTTAGTAATGTAATGGCATTCAAACTGGAAGAGCCTGCCTGCTGTGGAGTGTTGTCGAGTAAAGATAAAAGGAGGATTCTTCTGTGTGTTCACCGCACTTTCTCCACTCCTCCAAAAAGTGTTGATTAGTCGAAATTAAGTCTGTTGCCTTGCAATCGCCTCTCCTTTCCTTTCCGCTTGTCTTAGTAAGCAGCACATAAAGTACGACCCGAGCTTTATGGTTATTAAACTCATTCAGAAGGAGATATTCCTTGCCTCTCAGTCTTATGAAATGAAAGGGAGGGGAAAAAAATAACTAGGAGGTTATTAAAAATGACATTGGTTAAAATTCTTTGTAATTATTGTCTTCGGTTGTCGAGCATGGTGATTGTAGGATTTAGACAAGACCGGGGGGGAGGGGGACACTGTTATCAGACGGCCGCTTGAAACGTGTTGCATCAAACCGTATTGTTAATTTTTATGGCAAATGAGAGAGAAGATTTCTATGTTTAAGGGAGGGTAAGCTTTCTTTTATCTCTTTAATAAAATGTTGAAAATCAAGAGCATTCTTACAAGAGAACTGCTTGTATGAAACTTGGCTGAGGTATCAATTAATTTATATATTTAAACAATGTTTACTAAAAACACTTTTGTCCAGTGCATCCGGCCGTTCTACTGGACCGAGTTGCTTCATTCTTTTTTCTTTTATTCTCAGCCAGGCTGAGTTGGTTCAGGCTGTTGAGGCACTGGCCTTCTCACCACAACTTGGCAGGTTCGATCCTGACTCAGTTCGGTGATATGTTTGGAGATGCTCATATACGTCAGCTTCGTTTCGGTAAGATTTACTGCCACTTAAAACGAACTCCTGCGCGACTAAATTGCGCCACCTCAGCGTCTCCGAAAGTTTGGCCTATGTACAGTCGAATCTCGATATCTCGAACCACCGTTACTCGAAGTAAATTAATTTCCCGTCCGTTTGTCCTATTCGTCATGTGTATTTATTTCTCTCTCACTCGAAATTTGATTACACGAATTTCTTGAAGGCAAACATTTCCTCCCTTGAAGCAAAAAAATAATCTTAACTCGAATTTTGTTCAACATTGACTGTGCAGTGCAGCATTTGTAGTTTGTGAGGAGCAGAGGAAGGGTTATGCCTATTGCTCACTGTAAAATGTTTCGTAAAATTTGTTGTACAACTAATTTTATTAAAAAAATTGGTGAAAGCAAGTTGTGTTGCTCACGGTAAAATTATTTTATAAAATCCGTGGAAGCAGTGGAAGCATCGGGATGGCCATCTATGAACTCACTTCTAAACTGAGATGTGTATGTGTTGCCATCTATCGATAAACTTTTAAACCAAGAATCAGCTGTTCAAGTTACAGTGTGTTTGAGAGTATGGCTCCAACAAACAAAGCAAAACTTGCTGCTTTACCTGCAATTATATGTTGTAGGCCTACAGTGGTAAAAAGGAAGAAAAGAAATGCCAGGAAATGGTGGACTCGGGATTGGATCAAAAGAAGAGAAGAAGGTAGAGGATTGCTGTCCTTGGTCGAAAATTAGTTTAGGTTAGAAGACCAGCATTCATATAGGAATTCGGCGATTGTTTTTTCTGCCTCTATTCTTGCATTTCTGTTGTGGTAAAGTGGCGTTTTAACTTCGTACAACCAAGGATATTTCTGGTATTCGTCCAGTGAAACACTACCAGCTTCCTTTGTCCACCCGGATCCTGCCATTTTGTTTGTTTACAATCGAGCTTCACAATCTTCTCACGACGTAGCGCCTGCATCATCTTGATGTCAGTTTCGCTGATTGGTTCGTTTCGTAAAATTAATTTTACGGAATAGAACATGTCTTATTTTATGAAAAGTTTTATCAAAGGTTTTATAAAACTTGAATTTGACCGTAAACAACAGAAATTTTATAAAATTAAATTATTGTACAATAAATTTGACAGAAAATTTTACCGTGAGCAACAGTGATGTTGGGAGCTAATATGACGGGAACCGAAAAACAAACTTCTAGTGATCGGATCATCGGCGAAACCTCGTTGTTTTTCGGGTGTGAATTAATTACCGGTCACGTACGAAAGTAACCTCGGAAGTCGTGAATGACAAGCTCCATTTACGAATCTTGGCTGCGTGGTTCCGAACCTACATACAGAGTCAGTCGAATATAAATGACAGTGCTTCTCACAGCAATAAATGTTGTTGAAAAGTATGTGGAAGAAAAGAAGGTTAACAGTAAAAAAAAACAGGAGAGTTTAACGATTTTTTTTCCAAAGGTGTTAATGGAGATATGTTCCTTTTTTCTCTATTATATGTACTGTATTCTATCTTCTAAAAAGTTGCCGTAAAATGCGAGTTTGTTTGTATTTTTTTAAACTGTAAGAAATACTGTATTCAGTATAAGCTCGTAGATACAATATGATTCGATTATGCGCTACATATGCTAAGAAACGGTATTCTCTATCTATCATTTCTCAATCCTAAGATTGGTTGGCAGCAATTCGTCCTCTCCACTCTTCTCTGTAATCGGCTAATCTCTTCATTTCCACATATGAGCCTGTTCCTACGTCATCTCTGATCTGTCTTGAATATTGCAGTCTAGGTCTTCCTCTTCCTATTTTACCTTGAATCATTCCTTCCATGACATTAACTATGAAACCATTGTGCCTATAGAGATGGCCAATGAATTGGTCTCTTCTTTTCCTTATTGTTGCTAAAAAGGATCTTTTTTCGCCTATTCGTCGAAGAACTTCTTCATTGGTGAGTTTTTCTGTGCATGAGACCTTTTCCATCCTCCTCCAGCACCACATCTCAAATGCTTCCAAACGTTTCTTATCACGTGCACTAATAGTCCACGTTTCTGAACCATACAAGGCCACACTCCAGACATAGCACTTAATAAATCTCTTCTTGGTCTCCACATTTAAAGTCCTTGATGTAAGTAGTATCCTTTTCTTGTAAAAAGCAATTTCTGCTTGGGAAATTCTGCTCTTTATATCTCTATATCTCGAAATTTCGATAGCTCGAAATAAAATTTATCTCCCGATGTGATTCGAGATATCGAGGTTCCACTGTAGTTGTTATTGTAAATAAAGTAGTGGTAACGTAGCCCAGACACTCGCAGGAGATCGAGCATGCGCAAATAGGATATAGGAGCGGTCAGGTGGCGCTGTTATTGCTGTGTGGCGTTGAAGTGAAGAGTGTCGATTTCACCGCTCTAAAGCATGTTTTTGAAAGTTGATCGGCGTTCGTGGATTAAAATCGAGGTTGCCTGTGGCAAAAATGCGTCAATATGTTAACGATGATTACGTGGAGCCCGTGACGAGAATGCATTTCCGTATAGGACGGTTGCACGATGGGGCAAAGAGTTCCGTGCGGGTCAGAATGAGATTGCGGTATTGCACCGCACAGGTCGGCCGTGCTTCATTCTTCAAGATCAGATTGTCATAGTGAATAGTCTCGTTTCCGAAGACCATCGATGGAATGTCCCAGAGTTATCCGTCGAGGTTGGTTTCGGTCATCACATAGTGTGCCACATACTGACGAAATGAAAATTGCGTCACGTTGGGTTCTACATCAACTCACCGACATACATAGATGGCACCGGGATGCACTGGCTGCCATCCACCTGGGCAAAAGGACACGCATTTCTGCAGCGTGTTGTCGCCCTTGATGAGTGTGCACACGAACCTGCTAGCCTAAATTAAGGCGACACTCCGGAGACAAACATCGATATTTTGGTCATTTTGGTGAATTTTTTTATGACTAAAATTGAAAGGAATGTTTCTTTTTTTCTTGTCACGAAGTGATTCCGCTGAATTTAAACAATTTATCACTGGCTATTTGCCAGTTGTAATTTTGCATTTAAATCCTATTTTCCTCCCATAATATTCTGCTAAATGTAACAAAATTTGTATGGTATATGTATCACAGCTATATTAAGATATCTGCGTATGGAATTTTTGGTTGCAGAATTTTTTCAAGTAGTAGGGATTTTTTTTAAGTCCTAAATTTTAGAACGTTAAAATTACACAACCTTCAGTACGATATATCTCCCTATAAAAATTATGTACGGAAAAATCGATACGTAGTGATTTTAAAAGAAGTATTATCTATCTAATTACGATTTTACATTAACATGTTAATTAAATTTCATGAAAAAATTGAATTAAAAATTTTAAAAGAAAAAAATATTTTGGAAAACTATTAATTTTATTGCATATGAAAGCAATGTAGTGACATTCCCACAAAGTTTCGTCAAAATCCATGCATTAGGTAAAAATATCTTTTTATCTGCGGAGTGTCCCCTTAAGGCGTCAATCGAATGAATGGCGTCATTCAGGTTCGCCACGTCCACAGAAATTTCGCCAGGAACCCAGTCGGATGAAGCTCATGGTGATCGTGGCATGGGACTACGCATGCTGTGGCTGAGAGACAAGCCGTCTACAGTGACTACCATTGCCGATTTATGGCTATGTGGAGCAAATGTCCTCGTTTATTGTGGGGACATCGTCCTGTCGTGTTGCATGACAACGATGTCGCAAACAATATAAAGCTCTTATTGCAACGGTGGCATTGGGAGGTCTTGGAACACCCTCCGCACTCACCGGACATGAGTCCTCGAGACTTCGACCTGTTTCCGAACTTGAAGGAACCCCTTCCGAGGCCACCGATTTCCTGGCGAACCATGTGTACTCTGCCGCATTACGGCGCTCCGTCACTGTCATAAAGAGAGAACACCTTGCCAACGGCCGACCTATGATGTGCAAATCAGCAGTCTCATTCCGACCCGCACGGAACTCCTATATGGAAATGCATTCTGGCTACGGACTTCACGTAATCCTTGATAACATGTTGCATTTTTTGCCACGGGCAACCTGGATTTTAATCCACGAACGCCCAACTCTATACCCGTCAAATGCACACTACACATCGATAACAGCGCCACCTGACCGCTCCATCTCCTATTTACGCATGCCCGATCACCTGCGAGAGTCTGGACTACTTTATTTACTGCGAGTTACAACTGTTCCGTACACTTAAATTGAGCGCCTTTCAGAGGGCCATCTGTAATGTGAACCTTGAACTGTGTATTGGAAGAAGTTGGAACTTTAATCTTCAGATGTCTCTACTCTCGACTTATGTGCCCCCTCTGGTGAGAGGATAGACAATTCATTTTCAAAGAAATTTGTAGTTTCTAAGTTTAATAACGTGAAGTCTTTGTAGATTGTTTTTGTGTTGTAAGGTTACTAGCACTTCTATCTCTTCCTTCTTCGTGAAAATATTGGCCAATCAGAAATTTTGGATATTTACTTCATTATTTCATTAGCCAGTCAAAACTGGGTTTGCGGTCAATGTGTGTGTATATATACAGTACTAGCAAGATACCCGTGCTTCGCTACGGTATTATACTGAAATTTATAATTGAATGCTTATTGTTTTAGATATATAATCCACCGAAATTCGCGATCTGCCTCGTTTTCTGCGAGAACCCACCAAAATTCCCGATCTGACTCGTTTTCTATTAGATTACGGCACGTTTCCTCCCATTTTTCAATCTTCCTTTCCAGCAATCGATTTCGTACTTCCCGGGCTAGGCTCAGGTATTCCTCCCGGTCAGTTGAGTCCGTAAATCTTTGCCATCTTTTCCTATAATAATTGTAATATGTATAAAATCCTTCAGGAGATCCGACGCGGTGTCATATTGGGTGCTTTGGCGGCACTGAACCCGCGGCCGGACTGCATTCTTAGTCATTACTCGTCCAGGAGCCGTTGCCAGCGCGGTCCGCACATTTGACGACGGTCCGGAACATTATTATTATTATTATTATTATTATTATTACTATTATGTGTTGCTGGAGTGGCTGATGACAGGGAAAACCGGAGTATCCGGAGAAAAACCGGTCCCGCCTCCGGTTTTTCCAGCACGAATGTCACATGGAGTGACCGGGATTTGAACCACGGAACCCAGCTGTGAGAGGCCGGCGCGCTGCCGCCTGAGCAACGGAGGATACTTATAAGTACATTAAGAACAGTAAAATCAATTGGTCTCACCTCCTTCTACACCCCACCGCCGTTAAGTTTATTTACCGCCACACCCGCACGCCCCCCCCCCAAAAAAAATTAAAAGAAGGCTTGTTTCTTTATGTTTAAAGGAGATTCCAAACACCAATGTTCACGTCTATTGCCTTCAGTTTTGAGATATAAGTATCCCCATAAAAATTATTTACATTTTTCACTTCATTTCACACTACTCTTCCCCCCCCCCCCCCCCTAAGTGAATTTTCCAGCAAAAAATACTTGTTTCTTTAATAGTAAAAGATCTTCTAAATACCAATTATCATGACTCTAACTTCTTCAGTTTTGATTTATGTGTCCCCATGAAAGGAATTCAACTCCTTTACACTCCCACCCTCCAAGATGGTTTCCCCACCAAAACGCGTTTTTCTTTGTTTTTAAAGGAGATCTAAATACGAATTTTCACGTCTGTAACAACTTTAGTTTTTATTAGATGTATGCATTCTCATACAATAAAGTCAATTAAATTTTCAATTCTTGCACCCCCCCCCCCCCCCCCTTCATTGGATTTTCCGAGAATACGTCTTTCTTTACATTTAAAGCAGATTGCAAATATCAAATTTCACGTCTGTAACATCTTCATTTTTGAGATATCAGTAGCCTAATTCAAAGAAGTCAACACCATTTTCAGTCACTTTTACCCACCCCCCACCAGCCAAGTGGTATTTCTGAAAACTAAAAGTACACGATTCGTTATGTTTAATAGAGATAAAAAAAAAACATTTTTCACTTCTGTAATATGTTAAGTTTTTTTAGATATACTGTAAAAATTATCATTTTAAAATTTCACCCCTTTTGAGTTCCCCTTAAGTGGAGTTTCCAAAAACAAATCACCTATGTTTCTTTACATTTACAGGAGATTCCAAACACCCACTTTTTACGTCTGTAACATTTTACGTTTCCAAGATATTCTGTAGATATAGTCTTTCAAAAAATTCACCCCAATTTGTCACTCCTGTTTAACCGCCATTAATTGGATTTTTCAAAAACTAAAAAATACGTGTTTCTTTATTTTTAAAGGAGGTCCCATATACAAATTTTTAGTTCTGTAATATCTTCAGGTTCTGAAATATAAGTATCCTCATTAAAGGCATTCAACCCATTTTTCACCCTTTTACACCCCTCCTATTGGGATTTACAGGAAACAAAAAAATACGTGTTCCTTTATTTTTAGAGGAGATTCTAACTACCAATTTTTACATCTGTAAATTTTTAAGTTTTAAGATGTAAACACACTCATTTCTAAAAATTCACCCCCCACTTTCAACCCCCAATATTTATATCTTCAAAAAACGAAAAAATACGTGTTTCTTTACTTTTAAAGTAGATACCACATACCAATTTTCAGGTCTGTAATATCTTCAGGTTCTGAAATATAAGAAGCCTCATTAAAGGCATTCAACCCATTATTCACCCTTTTACACCCTTCCTATTGGGATTTTCCGAGAACAAAAGATTACGCGTTTCTTTATTTTTAAAGGAGATTCTAAATACCAATTTTTACATCCATACACTTTAAAAGTTTTGAGATATAGATACACTCATTTTAAAAAATCACCCCCTTTTCACCCCCCCCCCATTAATTGGATTTTCGAAAAACAAAAAAATACGTGATTCTTTATTTTTTAAAGAGATCCCAAACATCAATTTTCAGGTCTGTAATATCTTCAGGTTCTGAGATATAAGTAGCCTCATTAAAGGCATTCAACCCCTTTTTCACCCATTTTTACGATTCCTATTGCGATTTTCAAAAAACCAAAAAATACGTGTTTCTTTATTCTTAATGAAGATTCTAAATATCAATTTTTACATCTGCAAACTTTAAAAGTTTGGAGATATAAATTCACTCATTTTAAAAATTCGCCCCCTTTTCACCCTCCCATTAATTGGATTTTCCAAAAACAAAAAAATACGTGTTTCTTTATTTTTAATAGAGATCAAAAGTACCAAGTTTCAGGTCTGTAACATCTTCAGTTTCTGAGATATAAGTACCGGTATCCTGATTAAAGGCATTCAACCCATTTCCCCACATTTTCACCCTTTTTCATCCCTCCTATTGCGATTTTCTGAAAACAAAAAAATACGTGTTCCTTTATTTTTAAGGAAGGTTCTAAATACCAATTTTTACAGCTGCAAACTTTAAAAGTTTGGAGATATAGATTCACTCATTTTAAAAATTCACCCCCTTTTCACCCTCCCATTAATTGGATTTTCCAAAAACAAAAAAATACGTGTTTCTTTATTTTTAAAAGAGATCAAACGTACCAATTTTCAGGTCTGTAATATCTTCAGTTTCTGAGATATAGGTACCGGTATCCTGATTAAAGGCATTCAACCCATTTTCCCCATTTTCACCCTTTTTCACCCCTCCTATTGGGATTTTCTGAAAACAAAAAAATACGTGTTTCCTTATTTTTAAAGACGATTCTAAATACCAATTTTTACATCTGTAAACTTTTAAAGTTTTGAGATATAGAGCAACTCATTTTAAAATTTCACCCCCGTTTTCACCCCCTTAGCGAAGGAATATCCCAAAATCCTCTCTTAGCGAGCACCTACGTCTTAATATGAATATATCCCCAAAATTTCATCTCTTTATGTCCAGTAGTTTTGGCTCGGCGATGATGAATCAGTCAGTCAGGACAAGTTATTTTATATATATATAGATATATATTGAGCCCCTTTAATGACAGTTATTAAATATCACGTCATCATAGTTGGAATTTCCTTTACGCGAGTATCTCTGACGACACGAAGAAAACATCACTCCTTGCTTTTTATATTAGTTTTTAATGGCGGTTTTCAGATGAATTGTTAAGACCTTGTTAACTAACCCTTTGCCAATACTTATTAAAGTCATTTTAAAGATTTCAGCTTGCAAATTATGTTCCGGTGAAGAGAGGGTTAGATCTTCTATAAGTGAAGCATGCTGAAGCTACTGCTTTCTTTTTTTGTATAGAAAAAAAGAGACCCGCAATTCCTCTTTATGCTGACATCTGAAATCCTCAGTGAACAGCTCTCGAGAGGGGAAGCATTAAAAATTATATTACCCTTCTTATTATTCTTAATCTTTGAAGGAGAATTTATCAAAAAGTTCAAAGTGCGCTGCTCTGTTTTATAAAATTAATACTTGATCCTGTGTGTATGAGTGTGGGGTATAAAAGGGGTGGATTTTAAAACGGGAATATGAAATTGTGTGTGTCTATGTATATTTTTTGTTTAACAAAATACTTTGGTGGTGGGGGGGATTGTCATTAAAAGGGTGGTGCGGGTTGGGGCAAGGCGGAAGATTAAGACAAGCCTGTAGTTAACATTAAGAAGTACATTGAGAGGGTGGAGAAGGGGTTTATTACTGCCTTATCAGGGTGAGACCAGCACAACCGCACAAGTCGAGAACTACCCTCTGTGTCGAAAGTTGTGTGCTACTTCAATCTTTTATCAATAAATACCATCAAGGTGTTACTGGACATGATTTGTACTTTGCTTCCCCATTCTTGTGGCAGGATTTCTTTTTTTCTTTCCTAGCCCTTTAGTTCGCAATTATCTCGTATTGGCAGTAATGGGGAATACGCCCAGTTTTACCACCGGATGTCCTTCATGACGCCAGCTGTCTAAGAGGCGACTAAAAGGGGTTACCTAGGGATGTTGACATTAGACATTAGAGAATACTGGTAATAAGTACCATTTTGTTGTTGTTTGAGTCATCAGTCCATACACTGGTTCGATGCAGCTCTCCATGCCACCCTGTCCTGGGCTAACCTTTTCATTTATGTGTGACTGCTGCATCCTACATCTGCTTTAATCTGCTTGTCATGTCCATACGTTGGTCTGCCCCTACCGTTCTTACCGCTTACACTTCCTTCAAACACCAACTGAACAAGTCCTGGGTGTCTTAAAATGTGTCCTGTCATTCTATCTCTTCTTCTCGGCTCGATAGCTGCAGTCGCTTAAGTGCGGCCAGTATCCAGTATTCGGGAGATAGTGGGTTCGAACCCCACTGTCGGCAGCCCTGAAGATGGTTTTCCGTGGTTTCCCATTTTTCACACCAGGCAAATGCTGGGGCTGTACCTGAATTAAGGCCACGGCCGCTTCCTTCCCACTCCTAGCCCTTCCCTGTCCCATCGTCGCCATAAGACCTATCTGTGTCGGTGCGACGTAAAGCAAGTAGCTTCTTCTCGTCATATTTAGGCGAATCGATCTCCTCTCACCAATTCGATTCAGTATCTCTTCATTCGTGATTCGATTGATCCATCTCACCTTCAACATTCTTCTGTAACACCACATTTCAAAAGCTTTGATTCTTCTTCTTTCTGAGCGAGTTATCGTCCATGTTTCACTTCAATACAATGCCACGCTCCAGACGAAGATCTTCAGAAACATCTTTCTAATTCCTATATCAATGTTCGAAGTGAGCAAATTTCTTTTCTTAAGAAAGCTCTTCCTTGCTTGTGCTAGTCTGCATTTTATGTCCTCCTTACTTCTGCCATCGTTAGTTATTTTACTACCCGAGTAACAATATTCATCTACTTCCTTTAAGACTTCATTTCCTAATTTAATATTACCTGCATCACCTAACTTCGTTCGACTGCACACCATTACCTTTGTTTCGGACTTATTTATTTTCATCTTGTACTCCTTACCCAAGACTCTGTCCATACCATTCAGCAATTTCTCCAGATCATCTGCAGTCTCAGATAAAATAATAATATCATCAGCAAATCTCAGGGTTTTAATTTCCTCCCCTTGGATTGTGATTCCCTTCCCAAATTCCTCTTTGACTTCCTTTACTGCCTGTTCTATATATACATTGAAAAGTAGGGGGGGGGGACAAACTGCAGCCTTGCCCTCACTCCTTTCTGGATTCCTGCTTCGTTTTTGAAAGCCCTCGCTTCTTATCACTGCAGACGGTTTTTTATACAGATTGTAGATAATTCTTCGTTCTCGGTATTCGATCCTGATCACCTTCAGAATCTCAAATAGCTTGGTCCAATCAACATTATCCAACGCCTTTTGAAGATGTACGAACGTCATGTATGTGGGCTTGTCCTTAATTCGATCCTCTAAGATCAGAAAGTCAGGATTGCTTCACGTGTTCCTACATTTCTTCTGAAGCCAAATTGATCTTCTCTCAACTCAGTTGTTTTTCCATTCTTCTGTAAATAATACGTGTTAACATTTTGCAGGCGTGAGATACTAAACTAATGGTGCGGTAATTTTCGCACTTGTCAGCATCGGCTTTCTTGGGAATAGGTATAATAATATTTTGCTGAAAATCGGATGGCATTTCTCCTGTCTCATACATCTTACACACTAGATGGAATAACCCCGCCGTGCTGGTTTCTCCTAAGGCACTCCGTAATTTCCTGTATTATATTTCCTGTTATTCCCATCTGTGCCATATCTCTCTTTACATCCACTGTTTGCTATTCGTTATCTTGTAAACATATTAAAAATTTGTTTTGTGCGTCTGGCATTATCCATCCTCAGTATGCGACCAAAGAACTTAACTCTCCTCTTCCTGATCGTATAAGACATTCTTTCATTTTTGTTTTTGTAGAGGTCTGCATTCTTCCCGTGGGACATATTTTTCCCCAGGTTGTCCGTGTTGTATGTCCGGCGCTCCCTTCTCGCTCCGCCAGCCAGCTGCACGCGCGCCTGTGTATCATTCTGCTAGCTTCGACGCGCAGCCCTCAGTGCGCGTGCCTGACCATCGAGTGTACTATAAATAGGAGCTCCCTGCCTGCTCACTTGCCCACTTGCCCCGGTGTCCAGCTCCAGAATACACCCTACGTCGAGCACGGAGGCTACTCCTCTTGAAAATGTGCTTCGACCAGGTGGACTGAATTTCTGGCAGTACGAGGTCTCACCTCTGGTCACCGCTCCCTTACCTGTTTCCACTGCCTATGTTCCGTAATTCTTTTACAAGCCATTTTCATTCCCTAATTTATGCAAGCTCCCTTAGTTTCGCTAGGTGGAATTTCTTCAATCAATTGAACTTGCTTTTTAGGAATTCAGGCACTTCAACAACCAA
Source organism: Anabrus simplex (assembly GCF_040414725.1). Classification (NCBI taxonomy): domain Eukaryota; kingdom Metazoa; phylum Arthropoda; class Insecta; order Orthoptera; family Tettigoniidae; genus Anabrus; species Anabrus simplex. The sequence goes on along the minus strand of NC_090279.1, from coordinate 205,059,419 downwards.
GGACTCTCAAAGACATTCATGTTAGTGTGCCAGATAGTTCTCGACTATCAACGTGTCAATTCACAAAGACTATCTTTTCAAGATAGAAGTGTATATAAAGACTGTAAACCTGTACATAATGTATAAAGACAGACTTTTCTCAAGATTCAATATTCCTTTTTGCTTCAAAATAATTTTCAGTTATTTGTGTAAATATCATAAAGTGAAGCAATAAAAGTTGTGTTTTGTAAATTTCAACCTTGGTTACAACACAACTCTATGGCGACGAGGTAAAAACGCAACAACCTACAATTCTTCGACCCCAGTTGCCAACTCTATAGCAACGAGGTAAACACGACACTACAATTCAACAGGCCCAGTTGTCAACTCTACGGCGACGTGCTAAACAACAACGACACTCCAACCAGTTCTGACACACAGCTTACCTTACTATTTCTTGCACGCATCTCGCAATGGCTACTGCGGAACAACTCGCTACGGTCTTCCAAGCCTTACAGCAGCAACAACAACAGTTTATGCAACAACAACAGGCAGCATTAATTCAGGCTATTCAAGCTATTTCTGTCTCTACACAGCCATCAGCTATTCCTCCGTTCTCTGCTTTTGACCCGGCTAAGGAAGAATGGTCAGTTTATTTAGCCCGTTTACAACAGCATTTCATCTGCCATTCTGTCACAGATGATCAACGCCGCCGCGCACTATTTCTTAGTTCGGTTGGCAATGCTACGTGTGAATTACTACGTAAATTAAGTCCGGAAGAACACTTAGCTGGGGTACCCTTCACGCAGCTTTTGGCCCGTCTCACGGAACACTATGCCAAAGCTCCTCACATAGTGGCTGCTCGCTATAAATTTTTTCAGAGCAGAAAGCAACCCCATCAGACACATACTGAATGGATAACTGAATTGCGTGGTCTAGCTAAACCCTGCCAGTTCATCTGCTCCAAGGACGGTTGTGGTTCATCCTACACTGATTCTCTCATTCGGGACATGATAATATTACATACTCCTGAAGACAAAATACGTTTTGACGCTGTCAAGCAGAGTAACCCTTCTTTAGAAGACGTCCAGCGTATTGCTACGATTTATGAGCTTACTACCAAGACTGCCGCAGCCATAGCTTCTCCACACGAAGTTGCACAAGTCTCGCCTCAGGCCCGCAAGTCCTCTGCTACAGTGCACCGTACGGATAAGGCGCTCTCCACCAAGCATTCTCGCCAGGTTCCCTCTCGTAATGCTACACGGACGCCCACTTCTAAAAGCACCTCGAAACTCCTGCCTTCCTGCCGAGGTTGTTTCAAGCATCATGAACGTCGTGACTGTCGTTTTTTCAAAGCTACTTGTGAACGATGTAATAAACTTGGACACATTAAGACTGTCTGTCAAAGTTCGCTCCGCCCTGCTAAGACTACTGCAGCACGCCGGAAGCATATACAGCCCCGCCAAGACATGGAAGTTGATCAGATCAATCTTATTCTTCCCACAAAGGATTCTCACAAAATCATCATTCCTCTCTCATTCTCTGATCGATCTGTCGATTTTCAATTAGATACTGGATCACCTGTCTCTATTATTAACCTGACTACCTACCACGACTTAGGTTCACCTTCATGCTCTCCAGCTGACATCCAGCTCGTGACATTTAACAAGAAGAAAATTGACATCAAAGGTCAAATCAAGCTTCAGGCTAGTTATAAAGGAATTCAGAAGGCCATTCCTCTTCTCGTAGTTAACAACTACACTGCATCAAACATTATGGGCATGGATCTATTTAACTTATTTGGTTTCCAGATACATGACAACATTAACGTCGTATCTACATTGCATCCTACTTCTGACGTTACCGCTCTCCTAGCGCAGTTTCCTGAAGTCTTCGACTCTCAGCTCGGAACAGCCAAAGACTATACAGCTCACATACAGCTGAAATCCAGAGCTAAGCCTCGCTTCCTCAAAGCTCGTCCAGTACCCTTAGCACTTCAAGACCAGGTCACGAAAGAATTAGAAAGATGGATACAAACTGGAATTGTTGTACCAGTTACTTCTAGTCAATGGGCTACTCCACTCGTGGTAATCAAGAAACCTGATGGTAATGTTCGACTTTGTGGCGATTTTCGATCTACAGTCAACGCACAACTCGACACAGATATCTTTCCTATTCCACGTCCAGAAGACTTATTCCGTCGTCTCTCTGGTGGACAATTCTTCTCTCGAGTTGATCTTAAAGAAGCATATCTCCAGCTACTTTTAGACGAAGAATCTAAGAAATTTCTCACACTCAACACTCCTCTCGGACTGCTCCAGCTCCAGCGGCTCCCATTCGGTGTTTCATCCTCAGCGGCTATTTTTCAGCGCTATTTGGCTCAACTCACCGCCTCCATTCCCGGTTGTGCTAACTACCTGGATGATATTATTGTTACTGGAAAAGATCATCAGGAACATCTAACCAATCTACGCCTCCTTCTCCAGAAATTGAAAGACAATGGACTACGAGCGAATCTCGCTAAATGTACCTTCTTTCAACCTCAAGTTCACTACCTAGGACATATACTTGATAAGAATGGAATTCGTCCTAGTACCCAGAATGTCTCAGCGATAGTAAACATGCCAGCACCTCAGAACCTCAAGCAGCTTCAGTCCTTCATAGGCAAAGCGAACTATTATAATAAGTTCATTCCACGCTTCGCTACAGTGGCAGCTCCATTAAACGCTCTACGTAAAAAAGGTGTTAAGTTTCAGTGGACTCCGCAATGCCAACAGGCATGGAAAACAATCAACAACGCCTTAGTTCAAGCTATACAACTCACTCATTTTCAGCCCGACAAGATCATCACGCTAGCTACTGACGCTTCAGACTACGGTGTCGGTGCCGTTCTCTCCCAGAAGGATCGTCATGGCCAAGAACGCCCCATCGCCTTCGCTTCGAAAACACTTAATGACCATCAACGTCGATACTCACAGATAGAGAAAGAAGCTTTAGCCATCATCTTTGGTATTCGCCGTTTCAATGAATATCTCTATGGCAACCATTTCCTGATCATTACCGATCATAAGCCTCTCGTACACTTATTCCATCCTGGTAATAAGATCCCAGAGAATTCCCTCAGAAAGCTTCAAAGATGGTCCATGTTCCTTTCTGATTATTCCTATCAGATTGTATATCGAGCCACATCCCAGCATTGTAATGCTGATGCCCTCTCCCGCTTACCCGTTGGTCCTGATACTGCCTTCGATTCTCAAGAATCTGAATGTCTTCAGTTGGACATAGAACTTGAAGATACTGTATCCAGTTTTCCTATTGATGCTACCTGCATAGCTAAAGCTACGGATAAGGACAGTACACTTGCTACTGTACGTACTTACATCCGCAACGGTTGGCCTCTTCAGAGCACACTTCCTGCCCACCTGGCACCTTATCATCGTATGCAGCATCGTCTCACGACTCGTGCCGGAGTTGTATTACTAGAAGCAGGCACCATCTTCCGAGTGGTTATCCCACTTAGCCTACAGAAACAAGTTCTCGAATTATTACACCAAAGCCATTGGGGTATCTCCAGAACAAAGCAACTCGCCCGTCAACACTGCTACTGGCCCGGTATTGATGCCGCCATCGAAAAGATAATACGTCATTGTGAGCAATGTCAAACGAATCAGAACGCCCCGTCTTCTGATCTTGCTTCATGGCCTCCTGCTACTACTCCATGGGAACGAGTTCACATCGATTTCGCAGGTCCTTTCCTCAATTCCATGTGGTTAATAGTCATCGATTCACTGTCAAACTTTCCATATGTAGTGGATATGCATTCGACTACTACAACCGAAGCTACCATTCGTGCTCTCCAGAAAATCTTTACTACAGAAGGTTTACCGCAAGTACTCATTTCAGACAACGGACCTCAATTTACAGCTACTGCTTTTCAGAACTTTTGTACACATAATGGCATTCGTCATATCCTAGCACCACCTTTTCACCCTCAATCTAATGGTGAAGCTGAACGCTTCGTACAAACATTTAAAAGAAGTATGAAGAAAGCTGTCTCTTCAGGCTTAACTAAAGACCAAGCCTTGCTCCAACTCTTAAACAACTACAGAACTCTACCCGGCGCTGATAATATCACTCCTGCACAGAAGCTCCATGGACGACCTCACAGAACTTTACTTTCTCTGTTACAGCCTCTTCCAGCCCAGCATAAGACCTCACCAACGAAGTTCTCCCTCAACGACAAGGTCTACACCAGGACATTCAAATCCAACCCACTCTGGATACCTGGAGTCATCTGCAGATCTTTGGGTCATCGTCTATACGAGATACAGACTACGGAGAAACGTATCTGCCGCCATCAAGATCAGATACGTCTGCGCTACCGCCCCTGTCCAGCTATTGATGCTATTGCTAAACCAGATAAATCTATTGCTGAACGAGCTTTAGATCATTTAATAACAATGGGTTCCTTTCAGGACGAGACAGCGCCACTCCGCCCAGTTCCAGCTCCGGACAATACAACAGAGACATCAGCAGCTCCGCCCCAGCATCGCAGTCGCCGCCAGCGCCGCCGCCGTTTCACGCCGTACCGGCGTATTTAGGAGGGGAGGGTGTTGTATGTCCGGCGCTCCCTTCTCGCTCCGCCAGCCAGCTGCACGCGCGCCTGTGTATCATTCTGCTAGCTTCGACGCGCAGCCCTCAGTGCGCGTGCCTGACCATCGAGTGTACTATAAATAGGAGCTCCCTGCCTGCTCACTTGCCCACTTGCCCCGGTGTCCAGCTCCAGAATACACCCTACGTCGAGCACGGAGGCTACTCCTCTTGAAAATGTGCTTCGACCAGGTGGACTGAATTTCTGGCAGTACGAGGTCTCACCTCTGGTCACCGCTCCCTTACCTGTTTCCACTGCCTATGTTCCGTAATTCTTTTACAAGCCATTTTCATTCCCTAATTTATGCAAGCTCCCTTAGTTTCGCTAGGTGGAATTTCTTCAATCAATTGAACTTGCTTTTTAGGAATTCAGGCACTTCAACAACCAAGGACTCTCAAAGACATTCATGTTAGTGTGCCAGATAGTTCTCGACTATCAACGTGTCAATTCACAAAGACTATCTTTTCAAGATAGAAGTGTATATAAAGACTGTAAACCTGTACATATTGTATAAAGACAGACTTTTCTCAAGATTCAATATTCCTTTTTGCTTCAAAATAATTTTCAGTTATTTGTGTAAATATCATAAAGTGAAGCAATAAAAGTTGTGTTTTGTAAATTTCAACCTTGGTTACAACAGTCCGGTTTTCCTTACTTTCAAGTCTTCTCAGCCTAAAATTTCTGACATTTTCGTAACATTGCTGTTTTGTCGGAAATCATCCAGAACTAATCGTACTGCTTTCCTTGGAATCGTGTCCTGTTCATGTAGCAAGTAATCCTGATGAAGGGTCCTGTAATACTAGAACCATTCCCTAATTTGTGTCTTACTAATAACTTATACAGGTTCGATCCTGGCTCAGTCCGGTGGTATTTGAAGGTGCACAAATACGACAGCCTCGTGTCGGTAGATTTACTGGCACGTAAAAGAACTCCTGCGGGACTAAATTCCGGCACCTCGGCGTCTCCGAAGACCGTAAAAGTAGTTAGAGGGACGTAAATCAAATAACATTATTATTATTATTACTAATAACTTATACACCCTCTTCGTCGCAGAAGTGACCCGCGCTCTCTCTCTCTCTCTCTCCTCATCTCCGCTAGGTGGCATTACTACTGCGGAAACGTGATGCTCTTCCTTTGAGTCTGGCCTTCTTGCCATACGTACAATCGGTCACACACAAGATTGGCAATATTCTCAGAAAGCATAGTATCAAGACCATTTTTAAGCCTAATCATCATAGGCAATTGTTTGCGATCTGTCAAAGATCCTATTGGTTTAAACTGCGCTGGAATATATATGATTCCTTGCTCCTGTGGATCGGTTTATGTTGGCCAAACATGTAGGAAAGTAGCAACAAGGGTTAAAGAACATCGCAGGCACTTACGTCTTTGCCAGCCTGAGAAGTCTGCTGTGGCAGAACATGCCATACATAATGGCCATCAAATAATTGTTTATGCAACTTCTGTCATTTGTAAAGAGAAACATGTTATTCCTTGAATCATTCGTGAGGCGATAGAAATTGATAAACGCCCGAATAGTTTTAACAAAGGTGATGGCTATATACTGAGTAGATCATGGCTACCCTCCATAGTTAACTCGTCTATATCTTTCTCAGTGACTCTGGAGGCCCTGGAATGAACTATATTTCTAACTAGCAGAACTACCCGTTCTTCGTACGGGTTATCAGAAACTGGCTTTAGTTACTCATACTATCGGTGTGACTGACTTCATTAGATATTTATATCACTGGTGTATTTACTTAAGTTCGTAGAAATTATTTTCATGTTTGGAATTATAGTGTATCTTCTTCTTCTTTTCTTCATAGGGACCTCTAAATATTAGTTCCTAATTAGCGTCGACCTAAGATCGCTTGCTACCATGTTTTACCTTCATTCCCACCTAGATATACCTGCTCCCTTCATAAAGCTGCAGGTTTAGTGTAAGTATACTTCCGCTAGATAGTACCACAAATATAAATATTATTGAATGTATTTGTTTGAGCCGACATTTCGTAACTATTACAAATGATCAAGAAAATACGCGATGCATAAAAGATACTACTATAATTATCGAGAATTATAATTCTCAGGGCTTGTCACTCATGTCGCACATCATATAATGAATCTGAGTATAAATGTTGAGAAATGTTTTCAAGTCATGGGCGCACCATCTTGACAATTGTGTACAGTATATAGGTTTCATGGTTACAATGGACCAAAATATCCGCACTAATAACATCAGTGATCCTACTACTCCATGATTTGATAGAAAATAGTTTAAACTAGGTAACAGACTCCGCAAAATGCTGAAACCTAAGCCAGTACGTAAAAACGGAGGCCCGTCGGCAACCGCTGGTCGCTGTACTACGGAGATCTCCGGGTCTAGGAGCGTCTTACTCAACATTTTATTTTTTCCAGATAGTAAGTCATATGTGTATAAATTTTGGTTGGCAGCTCTGCCCAAACGTACATGCATAATCTAGCTGCTGTAGAATCCTGGACCTGACGTTGCCATGGTTACGGCCGTTCGTTTCTTTAACCGATTCCTAGAGCAGGGGTAGTGTGGTTCCAATATCTCCATAACGGTTTTTGTTTTAGGGCCTTAAAAAGTGTTTTCGGGCCCGAAGGGTTTACCGAGTTTTGTTCCTTGCGTCAAGGGGCTTAAAATGAGCTTTGTCTCGTCCTTGTACGACAAATTCGATCTCACCTGTGTGCCGCACCAAGTTTCCCTTGGTGGCGCACTCCTCTGTATGTAATACATTCTTTGACCGCTATCGACCTTTTGGTCGATCTATTCCCTGGACGTGACGTATGACTCGTTTTCTCCTTGACAGAGTGCGCTTCCGGCCATCAGCCGAAGCCTCTTAGTCGGTCTTGTGTCCGCCTTCTTTGAAACAAGTTCGCAGGACGGTTGTAGCCGACATGGCGGTCGATACAACAATGTACTTTTTGAGATACGAGATCTTTGACCTGTGCCGTTTACTTTTCCTGCAGTATATTTATCTACTTGAATGCCCGACTCTTTATCTCTGTCGCTATTTTGTGACTACCTAATGCTCTGAGCAACGCCCGACTATCAAGGTAACCTTTTTTTGGCTTGCTATGGTTGCGTGGGCGTATTAGTTATGTACATTTAACCGTTAATGCTGCATTTTGTCTTATTGCTAGTTTTCTCTGATCTTGTGTGTTCTGGTTTTTTTTTTTTTTTTTTTTTTTTTTTTTTTTTTTTTTTTTTTTTTTTTGTGACTTAAACCCGTAAGGATGGAGGATGGTTTTAGTCAGTGGTGTGTTTGTTTGGCGTGTATGTGATCTGAAGTTCGAGACCTATTGCCATTTATTTTTATTCGTCGATTCTCTCATGGCCGAGCTCTTGATGCGTGACGTTGTGTTTGACGCTATGACTGGTATTCATGTTCGTCCGTGGTGAGGCGATATGAATACGTTGCAAGCGTGATGGTTACGATGAAGCTACTGTGAATTATGTGGGGATATGCCTTGCCTTGATGCGGCAATCCTTTGTTATTTTACGCGTCTTGTATTGAGCTCATGAGTCCATGAAAGCACTTGTCTTGCTATGCGGATCTCTCTGTGTTCGTTATGTGTCTGGACAAAACTGATTCTACCTGTATACATTTCTTTTGGGTCTCTATGGTGAGTGTGTACGTGTGGTTGTGCTGTATGCTTGCCTGATTAACAGCATTCTCCTTTTCTTACAGTGTTATTTTTTAAAGTATTATTTACATTTTCTTATTTTCATTCCTCAGGCTATTTGCTGGCCTAATTATATATTTACGTTGGTTGTTTTCATTTGAATGAGTCTTCTTTCATTGTTAGCTTTGTTTACTCGCCTCGTAACTATGGCAGCTATGTTTATTCTTTGATTTTTTCTTCCTTTCTGGGATGCTGTGTTTTTTTTCAAATGGGGGATTGTTGCGTGATGGATCTCTTCTCTGGGATGCTGGTCCATATACATGGAGATGTGTGAGATGTAACGTGTATGTTTTATTTTGATGTGCGTGTAAGTTCTTTCGATGTATGTCCACTGATATTAATTCATTGCGAGGACGAATGTGTCATACGTCGCGTGTATGAAATTATGTGGAGGAAGTAAATCGTATGTTACAAGTTTGTGATTGAAAGAAGCTTGTGTGGCCAAGTTTGATATGTTTTCAATCTGCCTCTTGATATGATTGGTTGAATAACGTACACGATAAGTTTCTACGCATATCTCCGTGAGTAATGTTTCAAACTTGAATATTTTTTTATTGCCTTATCTTGCTTTATTTTCATTAATAAACCCCCATGTATTTTGACCCCGTTCTTTCATTTATCGGGAAGGGTTCTGGGTTCTTTCCGTCTCCCGCTCCTCCCTTTAGTTTAATTTGGTTCGAGTCCAGCTCCAGACTGTTTTAGTCTGTTCCAGCCCGTCCACGGCCTCGTCTCATGAGGTAAGTTGGTAAGTATTCACGGACCTGTTGGTGTGTTTATGCGTGTATGTGTGCGTATGTATGTGTGTGCGTATGTGCGTGTGCGTGTCTACGGTAGCAGAGTGTGTGTAAGGCATGAGTGAGTGAGTGTGTGAGTGCACGCCGGGTGTGTGGTGCACCTGTATTAGCCTATTATTTTAATATTTTCATATCTCCCCCCGTCCTCCCCCCCCCTCGAATTGTTTTGAAAATAAAATACAGCCCATGTTACTAGCAATATAGCTTTCTATAGGTGAAGTAATTTTTAAAATCGGTTCAGTAGTTTTTGAGTCTATCCGTTACAAACAAATATACACATTTTCCTCTTTATAATATTAGTATAGAAGTATAGATTACATCCCTACACATACGGTTGCCGTCAGGAAGGGCATCCAGCCGTAAAATAGGGTCAAATCCACATGTGCGCCACAGTTCGCACCCCCAACCCCACAGGTATGGGTAAAGCGATAGAAGAAGAAGATACTCATTGTAAAAATTCGCCCGCTTTTGTATTCTTTTCACCTCCTTAAGTGGATTTTCCAAAAAGTGTGTTCGTTTTTAAAGGAGATTCCAAGTACCAATTTTTAAGTCAGTAACGTCTTCATTTTTCGAAACATATGTATCCTCATATAAATAATTCAACTCCTTCCTCACTTCTTTTCACACCCCTGAAAACGAATATTTGTGTTCTTTTATTTTTAAAGGGGATTCCAAATATCAATTTTCATGCCTGTAACATGTTAGGTTTTTGTGATTTGTTGTAGATAATTTCGCTGCTGTAGAATCCTGGAGCTGACGTTGCCATGGTTACGGCAGTTCATTACTTTATCCGATTCCCAGAGCAGGGGTAGTGTGGTGCCAATATCTCCGTAACGGTTGGTTTTAGGGCCTTAAAACATGGTTTTCGGCCCGTAGGGCTTACCGAGTTTTGTTCTTTGCGTCAAGAGGATTAAATTGAGCTTTGTCTCGTCCTTATACGACAAATTCGATAGTTTGCCTATATTAGCCTATTATTTTAATATCCCCCCTGCCCCCCACCTCGAATTGTTTTGAAAGTAAAATACAGCCCATGTTACTCACTGGCAATGTACCTTTCTATAGGTAAAGTAATTTTCAAAATAGGTTCAGTAGTTTTTGAGTTTATTCGTTACAAACAAACATACACATATTTCCTCTTTATAATATTAGTATAGACAGGGTCTTTCTATCTTGAGTCTGGTTACTATGGAGTGGCAGTAGCCATTGGGCTTTGTTACTGCTCTGAAGACGATCCTGGTCGCAGGATCGAAACGCGTCAGCTGATAATTAATTGTACACGACCTAATATCCCCAAATAATTATCATAATGTCATTCAGTAGTCGTGAAAGTCTACGCATTAAGATTAAAAATATCTCGTTACGACTGAGCCTGAACTTCAGGAATCTCTGTATCTGTTTCGTGTGTAAACCCACATAGTTGTTGATCTAAATTGCGAGACTCATGTAGAGCTAATACTATTTTTCTAGCTGTCTTCGGGCATTACACCGCTGTGTGTGCGGTGGTGTGTGCGAAAGGCGATGACGTCGGAGTAGGCACAGGAGAGGGAGTATCTTAGATTCAGTCCCTTTATAGCGAACCACAGCCAATCTCGTGCGCCAAGAAAAGAGATTAATTAATGAATAAATAAATTAGTGGTTGTGCCAACAACAGATTGGAAGAGCTGGGGACGAGCTTCAACAAGTTCACCTGAATTATTGACAGAGAGACCTCATTGGGAGTAGGGGAGCTGTCTAACGAGACGAAGTAATTTTTCTCTTAAATGCATGCTCATGCTGTAGTAATAGCTGCCGCCTTACCCTACATCTCAAGTTCCTACAAACTTAGAATTTTATGAGGAACGAAGTGGAAATTTTCTTTCTTCCCAATTATTTTCGGCTGGCTCTCAGTTTGAAATTTAAGACCCGGTAGCTCGGGGCGCGGGTTAAAGAATTTTCACGAAGAAGAGTTCATTCCCTCTAATAGTGCGAAACGACTACAGATATCTTTTTTATTTTCGTAGAGAATATTACTCTGCAAAGTACTGAGCGAGGTGGTTGTTCGGTTCGGGTCGCAGAGCTGAATTTGGGAAATGTTGGTTTCGAACCCACCGTCGGCAGACCTGACGATGAATTTTGTTCCATTTGCAATATTTATTTATTTATTTATTTATTTATCCACAGAAAGTGCCGACCCCAAGAAACTGGGAAAAAGCCAGACCGAGCAAGTTAGCCGTGCGGTTAAGGGCGCACAGGTGGTAGGTTGCATTCGGGAGATAGTGGGTTCGAACCCCACTGTCGGCAGCCCGAAAAATGATTTTCCGTGGTTTCCCATTTCCACACCAGGTTCCATGCATTAATTAAGGCCACGGCTGCTTCCTTCCCACTCCTATTTCTTTCCTATCCCATCGTCGCCGTGAAACCTATCTGTGTCGGTGCGACGTAGAGTAGATTGTGAAATCCCTCTAGAAGGAAATCTCAGTTTTAATATTCCTACGTCCTGGCGTTCAGTGGAACCCATTTCCTTTTAGGTAAACCAAGGCTGCCTTTACCGCCTCAGCTATACAAATCATCCGGTCTTAAGTCCTCTGCCAAAATTCAAATCGGATCTGTTGATCACCTTTTGTGGAGAACGTGGGATCGAGCGGAGAGTCAGACAACTGTCAGGCGTGGTTTAACAGTCGAGATAATATTTTCTACCAGTGGAAGTGGAAAAAAAAAAGGTTGTATCCAGTTCGATAGGCGAATGAATGGAGTGTTCTGAAAGGGCACCGAGATAACGTTATTAGTAGCTGTGAATAGCACCCAAGACTGTCTGTCGCTGAAAGGCGAGGTGGAGAGAATTGGCAGCATGGACAGGAGGGTGGCAGGCAGGTCATTCATTGTCTGCTGTTAGATGTCACAAGGCCGCGAGAAAACAACAGCTTTGTCGCATCCCCTCAACACACAGAGTATTCACGAAGTGAAACTGTTGGCCCAGCAGGACAAGTCTATGCCAGTTCTCACGCTGGTAAATGTGTGTCCGTAGCTGTGGCTTATGGCCGACATTAAACTATCAAAGATCTTTGATTAGTGAATCTACGTACATACATACATACATACATACATACATACATACATACATACATACTGTACCAGTAAAAGAGCCCGACTCTCAGATTAAATTTTAAAGTAGCATGACTATAGTTCTCAGGGCGAAAAACTGGATTAATTGTAGCTAGGGCTCGGTACAGGAGGTAGGGTCCTATCTACAGAAAAACTTTGACTCTGATTGCACAAGAGTTTATTCAAATAAGTCATGAATTTGCACATCACCTCTAAGTAGAAATGGATTGTCTTCCTCGTATTCCAATAGTATGGCTCGGGATTTCCAGCTCACCATGCCAAGCTGGTTGAAGCACGTTCCAGAAGACTCCAGGGATTCCAGGGACTCCAGACACTCCAGACAGAGGCAGCTGGACTGTCTGGATTGACGGCAAGTAGAGATGTCTCGAACTCTGAGGCCCGGGTTGAACCCCGGTGATCCAGGCGATGTTGTAGATAGTCATGTACAACCTCAGCCCAATGAGACTGAGAGGATTGATGTTCCCAAGGTCACTAGTAGCACTGAGTCCATGAAAACATTGGATGATCAACTTATAAGCAGAGTTCTTGATAATTGTACATCAAGACTTCCAACACTCCTAAAACGATATGAGTGGTAGTAATAATTTTAGAGTTCATCACTAGGAAAATCCTCGTCCCTGAATAACTTTTGGCAACGAAAAATACAAGTCCCTTCTTGTGAAATTATAGTTAAACTCAAAGTTCATTACTGGCGAAGGTGCAGGTCTTTGTCTAAACTCGAATGAAAACACAAGTCCATTCACTTGGAAGTTTGAATATATTTAAAGTTAATCACTGGCGAAATTCATAAAGTTTTTGAGTGACCACTGACGAAAACACAAGTCCTTCCACATAAATAAGTTCACTGACGAAATTTATAAGTCTTTTAAACCAACACTGGCAAATGCACAAGTCTTTGAGTAAATGTAAGTGAAATCCTAACTTCGCTTAAAGCCGTTGGAAAGTTAAAGTTCATCACTAGCAATGTTAATCAATCACTGTCTATTAGAAGGATGAGTTCCTCAACAGTCGCAAATATTCCACGTACATAATACAAGTCCATTTCACGAACACTTAGAAAAATTCCAATCTCGAAGACACGTAAATAATAAAAGTCCATTTAGTTAACACTTGTAAATATTCTAAGTTCAATTACGAAGACTTAGAAAATTTTCTACAACACTCGAAGTCTTATGAGTTCACTTTATAGTACTTGGAAGAATCGTCTTCCCACACTTGTAGAATGACAGAGTTCCACGATGATAGTAGCAGCAAGAGTGTCCCCGCTGACTACTCAGCTGAGACTATGTGAATAGGCTACAGTAGGTCCTCCTTTTATTCAATCCGGGATGTCTACGTCATAATACGGTTTGATTGAATATCTCCCGAATCCCTCGATGGATTTGCTTGAAACTCGAGCATTGGGACGTTTAGGTGATCCCAAACAAGATGACATATCGCTCGATTCGCTAGCAACATTATTATAGAAATTTCAAAATTTTCTCCATCGAACTCTCTAGAACCAGTGACGTGGAATCCAGAAAATACCAGTCAAGGCTGGTAACACGTGTTGAGACGAGCGGGCGGTCTAGCTAGCCCCTGTGGCTACGTCACAGCTCACAGTCGTCATACACTCGCTAGCTGGTCCTCGCTGCTGGTAAACAAACCAGGCGCGCTCGGAACATTACGCGTGGTAAATAAACGTAACTTATGCTCAATAAATACTTATGTACAGGTCGTAACCGGTACAATACATACATACATACATATATACATACACACGGTCGAACCTCTATATCTCGAACCTCCGTTACTGGAATTGTCACCATCTCGATGTAACTTAAATTTCCTGGTCGTTTCTCCTGTGCTTAACGTGTATTACTCGAAATTCGGGCACACGAATTTCTCGATTTCTCGAAGCAAACATTTCCTCCCTTGAAGCAAAAAATACTCTATATCTCGAATTTCGTACAACATTAACTGTGCAATACGGCATTTTTGGTTTGTGAGGAGCAGTTCACAAGTAAAGAAAGGTTTACAGTGAAACTGGGAGCTAATACGACGGGACGCGAAAAACTCAAACTTATAGTGATCGGAAAATCGGCGAGGCCTCGCTGTTTCTCGGGTGCGGATTAATTACCGGTCACATACGAAAGCAACCTCCGCAGTCGCGGATGACAAGCTCCATTTACGAATCTCGGCTGCGTGGTATTGACGAGAGGTTTCAGCGTGAAGGGAAAAAAAGTTTTTTAGTAATAAACAGAAGAGACTAACGGATTTTTCGCAAAAGTGTTAACGGAGGTATGTTTCTTGTTTCACTGCTGTCTGTTCGGCATCCTGTCTTCTAAAACGCTACTACGAGGATCGAGTCATAAGTCATGGCAACTATTTTTTTTTCTCGCGAGCAGGAGACAACACCGAAAATCTAAGATATGCATTTGGAAATATACGACATGTACTTATGCATAGTGCCTGAAGACAAATTCTGACTTCAGGAGATTCTCGTAGGAAAGTGACAGAACATAGGCCATTGGTAAACATTGTTTTATTATGGTATAGACAGCAAATACACAAGACTATGTACAAAGGACAGGTGTCCACTGGTTACAGACCTTCGAAATAATCACCCAAGGTTTCCACTGTGCGTTGCCAGCGGTAGGGCAGGCGCTGAATACCATTCGCTGCACGTGTGACACCTCTCTCCGAAATGCTGTTACGATGTCCTCTGTGGATTGCTCAACATTACTGGAGCTGATTCCATTACATGTTCCTCGTCGCAATACTAGGCAAAGGCGTATTTTTCATCTGCCTAAAGTGAGAACTGTGGCTCGGGCTAACTCATGGCTTGTGAGGGCACTAACATCACTGAATGAGGTGGGGGGTGAATCAGTGGACTCGTCGTCTTTTTGAATTCTAGTCAGTGGCTGAATTTTAGAATTACTTTAACTTTCAATATTGTGAGTTGGATCCGCTAATTATTTTAAATTCATATTCATTCTTCATTGTGCCTCCGTGGCTCAGGCGGCAGAGCGCCGGCCTATCGCCGCTGAGTTCCGTGGTTCAAATTCCGGTCACTCCATGTGAGATTTGTGCTGGACAAAGCGGAGGAGGGACAGGTTTTTCTCCGGATACTCCGGTTTTCCCTGTCATCTTTCATTCCAGCAACATTCTCCAATATCGTTTCATTTCATCTGTCAGTCATTAATCATTGCCCCAGCGGAGTGCGACAGGCTTTGGCAGCCGGCACAATTCCTATCCTCGCCGCAAGATGGGGCCTTCATTCATTCCATTCCTGACTCGATCAAATGACTGGAAACAGGCTGTGGATTTTCATTCACTCTACATTCTTCCTTATGTTTTGAATTCTGGTCAATAGATGAATTTTGGAATTTTCATTATCATTACATTTCGTCTCATTTTGTACCATTAGGGGCCGATGACCTAGATATTAGGCCCCTTTAAACAACAAACATCATGATTCATGATTTTATGTCGAATAAATAAATGCCTCTTTATTCCACAGTGCCCAGATTTTCTCTGAGGGAAGGGTAAATGTTCTTGAATAGAGTCTCCAAGCACTTCCACTACTCCCAGACTGAAGATTTTGTTAGGTAATATCGTGGATTACTTGAAAGTTGGCACATCGCGTGCAGAGTGTTTTTTTTTTTTTTTAAGTAATGCGTATTTTTGGTCGCTGTGAAGTACTGGGCATGTTTAAGCCGTATCTATGCGAGGGGACAAAACTGAACGCTACGAACGCTCTATCATATATTACTTTTAATAAAAGTAAACTGTGTGTATTTCAACAAAGAGTGACGTCAAAACTTAAATCATTTCCGTGGTGGCGCTGTTTGCTTACCTCACATCTTCACCATAAATCCCACCCTCCACCCGCTTGCTACCTAGTTGTTCGTCCATAAACCTGCTTTGTCATGTAATATAATATAGGGAGGGACAGAGAGAGAGACACACACACACATATATGCAGCAGAAAAAATTAAACAGAACACTGTCGTAGGTCATTTTTTTTTCGATGAGTTGGCAACAGTTGTTTTTATCTTTTGAAGCCAGCCCTAGCATGCATGTAATTTCTCCTTATTTTATAGTGTGAGCAGTGTGACCAACATTGTAAATACTTGACGGCTCACCGGAGACTAATGTGTTGATAAGAGGGGTGGTTACGGCGAGGTGCAGAGAGGGTGTGTGAGGGGGGGGGACAGTGGGGGGAGGGGTGAGTTTTGAAGAGTATCGACGTGTCTGGTCTGACCAGTGACGAAATTTTATTTTGCTTTTGAGATCTCTTCTCTGGCTTCGCGGTGTAGGGGTAACGTGCCTGTCTCTTACCCGGAGGGCGCGGGTTCGATTCCCGGCCAGACCACGGATTTTTACCTAGATATGAGGGCTTGTGGGAGATCCACTCAGCCTACCTGATTACATTTGAGGAGCTTTCTGACGGTGAGATAATGGCTCCGCTCTAGAAAGCCAAGAAAATGGCCAAGAGCATTCGTCCTGCCGACCACATGACACCCCTTCCGGGCTGTTGCGCCATCTCTTCAGTAGCCTGTTTGTTATTTGATGTTCTTGTTGTGGGAACGACTATAGCTCGCGCTGATTACCTAACACTCCTATAAATAGCCAGAAAATCGAGCTCGATAGCTGCAGTCGCTGAAGTGCGGCCAGTATCCAATATTCGGGAGATAGTGGGTTCGAAACCCCACTGTTGGCAGTCCTGAAGATGGTTTTCATGGTTTCCCTCTTTCGCACCAGGAAAATGCTGAGGCTGTACCCTGATTAAGACCACGGCCGGTTTCTTCCCGCTCCCAGCCTCATCGTCGCCATAAGATCTCTTTTTTTTTTACGTCGCACCGACACAGATAGGTCTTATGGCGACGATGGGACAGAAAAGGCCTAGGAATGGGATGGAAGCCCCAGCATTTGCCTGGTGTGAAAATGACAAACTACGGAAAACCATCTTCAGGGCTGCCGACAGTGGGGTTCGAACCCACTATCTCCCGGATGCGAGCTCACAGCTGCGCGCTTCTAACTGCACGGCCAACTCGCCCGGTGCCATAAGATCTGCCTATGTCGCTGCGACGTAAAAACAACTTGTAAAAAAAAGGCTAGAAATACTTATCTTGAAAAGAACGTATTGTCACTATACAAAATTATTAATCCCCCCAAAAAAGCGAGATAGTGATCACTACTGGAAAGAAGGAGGGACCTTCGGATAATGCTTGGAGGAGAACAGCTTCTGAAGGCAGAGAGTGTCAAGTACCTGAGAAGTGGAAGAAATGATAAGGAAATAATCGAGCGTGGAAGACAAGCAGGAGCGTGTCAGAAGCCTGATTTGGAGCAAGCATGTCCCTCGGAGAAGTAAAAGAGTGATTTGCAGGACGTACTATGTACCTATTCTGACGCATGCAGCAGAAACTTGGGTGATGAAGCAGAGAGCAGTAACTAGGATACAAGCAAGTGAAGTGAAATTTCTGAGAAGCAGGATAGGAACGACAAGAATGGATAAGATGAGAAAAGAGAAGGTTAGAGATAAAGTAAAAGAAGAACCACTACAGAACAGGGCAGAGGCATCTTGACTTAGATGGTATGGACACATGAAGAGAATGACAGAGGAAATGATCCACAGGAGGATGCACGAAATGGAAATAAAAGGAAAACGACAAAGAGACAGGCGGATAAAAGGAGAGGAAGAAGTGTGTGCAGAGAAGAGGAGAGGACTGGGCAAGAGTGAAGAGGGAGAAATGGTGTGGAGACAAGAGTAGATGGAGAGGCTTATCTTCCAAGCAGACCTGGCCAACAGGACCTACGACCTAGGAAAGGTTTTCATTCCCCGCCCACCGAGCTCGATAGCTGCAGTCGCTTAAGTGCGGCCAGTATCCAGTATTCGGGAAATAGTAGGTTCGCACCCCACTGTCGGCAGCCCTGAAAATGGTTTTCCGTGCTTTCCCATTTTCACACCAGGCAAATGCTGTGGCTGTACCTTAATTAAGGCCACGGCCGCTTCCTTCCCACTCCTAGCCCTTTCCTGTCCCATCGTCGCCGTAAGACCTATCTGTGTCGGTGCGACGTAAAACAACTAGCATTCCCCGCCCCGAAGGGGAGAGGCGGGCCGACTAGAATGCAATGCATTCTGCCTGCCAGGAGACTCGGCGGGTTTGTAGCCAGCTGAAAACTGCATATGATGATGATGATGATGATGATGATGATGATGATGATGATGATGCTGACGACGACCCAGGCGGTGCTGCTCCATTGTAAATTCGGAAGGCGACGTTCTAGCACAAGGGACGGCAACATCATTGTCGCGATCGGCACAGATTTCAGTCGCCCATGTTATATTTTACAATTTTGTACATTTGTATATATTTGGTTGTCGAGTATCTGAAAATCCGCAGCCTGTTTCCTGTCGTTTGACCGGGTGCGGAACGGAATGAATGTAGCCCCATCTAGCGGCGAGAATAAGAACTGTGCCGGTTGACGAGGCCTATCGCACTCCTCTTGAGCAACATTTAATGACTGTCAGATGAAATGAAATGATATTGGAGAGTGTTTCTGGAAAGCCGGATTACCCGGAGAGAAACCTGTCCGAGTCGACTCTTTGAACGACTTGCTCTCAAGGGGAGAGGAATGAATCGAGAGTCAGTTCGTTCATCACTAGTTTGAGCGCCTTCAATGACTTACGCACTGAGCTCTGGGGTCTGTAAGCCACTCTGCTTGTTGACGGCCTTCCTCTCTCACCTGTTATAGGGGGGGGGAGGCTGGCAAAGGAAGAGTAAGCTATCGTACAGTAGCAGACAATAGCAGATATTAGTAAAAGTGCACAGACTGTATGTGTGTCTGTGTGCGCACGACAACTCTCAAAGCTGGAGCGATAACGGGAGGTTGTGGGGCTGTCAGAAACATTGGCCGAGCCACCAGACCCCAACCCGTAGCTCCCTCTTCTTTCTTTCTATGTTTGATTATTTCAAAGGTTAAGCGGGTGCTTGTATCACAGACCGACGGACAGACATTCAAGCCCGTATTTTATCGCCTGCTATGGCCTGGGGGCGCCAACCTCCCCCTACCCCTCTCCACGCAACTTGATTAGGACTCAGCTACAAAGACACACGTTAGGAAGGAGTTATGTACTGTAGGGGTAGCATAGCTGCACTGTGTAACGTCTACTCCCTGTGTCAGTCAGTAAGCTCCATCTCTGGATCAGCGGAAGAGTGCGGGTTCAAACCCGGCAGAGTTAGTGGCATTCCACTTTGTGAGGGAGATCTTATGCGTGATCGTGGGCAACAGTTTAATAATAGGCCAATTATCATAAAATTCCGCAAATAGAACAGAGGCACCGGTAGTATGAAATAATATACATAGTGCAATGGAAATGAAGGTTTAAAAATGTAATTTCTTAAAACGCTATTTTACACTTGCATAGAAGAGTGGAATTAAAAATAAACTCTATTATACCCAGGGCAGTTGAATTTGGATGAAGAGCATCCAACAGTGTCAGTTCATTTGAATTAATATTTGACAAATTACAATAAAAAATACCGAAAGACAAACTGAAATGAATAATGCAGTCAAAACAAAACTTACAGAAGGACAATTTATTGGGAGTTCGTGTGAAGGGAACCAATAATATACAGTTGTAAGAGCCTAAAATGTCGGCCTCTGTGGTGTAGTGGTTAGTGCGATTACCTGCCCGGGTTCATTTCCCGGCTCCGCCACGAAATTTGAAAAGTGTTACGGGCTCCACTCGGCCTCGGGAGGTCAGTTGAGTAGAAAGGGGTTCGATTCGCACCTCAGCCATCCTTGAAGTGGTTTTCCATGTTTTCCCACTTCTCCACCAGGCGAATGTCGGGATGGTACCGAACTTAAGGCCACGGTCGCTTCCTTCCCTCTTTCTTGTCTATCCCTTCCAATCTTCCCATCCCCTACAAGGCCCCTGGACGAGTTACTGCTCCTCCTTCTCAGTTTTATCCCCCGACCCGAAGTCTCACGCTCCAGGACACTGCCCTTGAGGCGGTAGAGGTGGGATCCCTCGCTGAGTCCGGTAAACGGATTAAGAAAGAAAGAAAGAAAGAAAGAAAGAAAGAAAGAAAGAAAGAAAGAGCCTAGTATCCAAGCAATAGGAGATTTCTCTTAAAAAGTTTTAGGGTGTGCAGCTCTGAGTACCATCCAGTACTACCAATGAGAAAAGAACAAAGAATTGAAGCCGCTTCTGACACCAATGGCAATTGAAAGTATTTCTTGGAATTCATTGCATGTTACGTTGCATGAAATGTCCACAGTGAGGTTGGTATGGATCCCTTAGCCATTTGTATAACGGTTAAGACCTAGCACTGGGATTTGTGAGGGCTGATTTTTGTACAGGTCCGAACCTCCGCAGAGGTGTGCCTGAGCTGGAGTTCACGTACGGTAGAGTGGCCAGTTCCTTTCCGCTCCTCAGTTCCCTTATCCCCCACCAACAGCGCGCGGCAACCCATCCAAATCTTGACCACGCCCAATGTTGCTTAACGTGTTTCAACACGGCTACGGCCGTGCCAAAGTTTGGATTTTACATTTTTAAAATCAAAAAGAATCTGTTCAGGCCAAGTGAATACTTAAAACCAGGTAAATATTTAGAGAATGAATTGGTTCTGACTCGGGCCTATAAAGGGTATAAACATGAATACATTTTTGAACGAGCTATGAAATATATATATATATTTGCAATTTTTCTTCAGATTTCTTAAAATATTTTTTAAAGCTCTCGCGCACGGCCATTTGGAAACTCCTAGTTTAAAATAACAATGATATCCTGCTCCGTATCTCATAAAATGTCGGCGTGTAAAATATCTTAGCTGACACATTTGGTGTTTACCCGCCGAAACGAATTAAAATTCAGCTCAGGTCGCCCGACAAAGATCCGGTTTCTCAGCCATCTGGTAGTTAAAACGGAACGTCGAAAGTGACACGTAAGCAGTTTAAATGCCGTCAGATTAAATAAGTTGGTTCATCGAAGTGAAAAAGGATTTAAAAGAAAAAAGAATTACGAAAGAAGAAATCTTAGACTTGCATTTCGCAATAGAATTAGAAAGTTCGATTTTCAGAAGAAAAGACAGAAAGCGTGCAACTGTCTGGACGGATGAAAGAAGGGCAGAATACAGTGAAAGGATGAAGAAATACTGGAGAGATGGGAAGTGAAGAACGGAGACAAATACATGAGGAAATTATTTTACTTTGTCCACAGATGACCGAAATCAAAGAAATTTAAGTTTGTAATCGTATGCTCTCACCTACCTACGTGCTTGCGTGTTTTATTCTACCGGATGAAAAGAACGAGAATTTGATACAAGAACTGACGGTGAAGTTGTAGAACAAGTGGTATATTTGATGTGTTATAATTGCGGCACAGCTTCCGGTTCTAGAATAATATCGGTCTGGTCGTCCATCTGAGAACTCATGTTAATCTGTAGCATTGGTGCTCTCTGAAGAACCCCAGGTGGGTGGGGGAGGCAGACGAAGAATACACCCACGGTATCTCCTGCCTGTCGTAAGAGGTGACCAAAAGGGGCGAGCAAGGGATGATTGTATTAGAACCATGAAACTACTTTTGATTAGTACCATCACGCGGGGAACACCACGGATCGCCTTTACTTGCGAGTAGTACCACTATGTTAGGTACACAATAGGTTTGTGATTAGAGATTTAGTGGGTTTCCAGTACCCGTGATTAGTACCATTGTGAGAAACACCACGGGTCTGGGCGTTGCCTGTGATTAGTACCACTATATGCGGAACATCGCGGGAATATCGGGGCCTGTTATTAGTACACCTACGTGAGGAACACCATAGGTCTGCGTTACCTGTGCGACGTACAATACTTGTGAGTAGTACCATAATGTGTGGAACACCGTGAGTCTACGCTACTTTTGATTAGTACCGCAACATGACAAATACCATGGTTCTACTGTACTAGCGTTAAGTACCATGGGTTTTGGACCCCTTTAGACAACAAGCATGCTCCATTCAGCAGGATTGTGCTTTAGAAGCAGTCCCTTGGTCAGTAATACTGTTTTTTTTTTAAATTGCTTTACGTCGCACCGATTCAGACAGGTCTTATGGCGACGATGAGACCGGGTGGGTTAGGAGTAGGAAGGAAGCGACCGTGGCCTTAATTAAGGTACAGCCCCAGCATTTGCCTGGTGTGAAAATGGGAAAGCACGGAAAACCATCTTCGGGGCTGCCGACAGTGGAGTTCGAACACACTATCTTCCGAATACTGGATACTGGCCGCACTGCAGCTATCGAGCTCGGTGGTCAGTAATACTATTGTGTATGATAGTTTGTGGGTCCCATCCACTGATTGTTTTAAATTCATATCCATCCATTGATTTTTCATCAAATGTTTTTATTCTGGCCAGTGGATGATTTTGAACTTTTAAATTGTCATTGTATTTCTTACCATTAGGGGCCGATGACCTAGATGTTAGGCCCCTTTAAACAAGCATCATCATCAGCTCCCTCTAGACATTCATTGCATTCGTCAACAGAGAAATCGGAACTGTAGTATTGGACGGTCGTAATTTGTGCCCAAGGTGGCACCCAGCAATTTTTTAATAGGAGAAATTGTATGAGATATTTTGGAAAATGCAATTTCGTCATTTAGACTTTCACGGCCCGTGTAACTATTCAAGATGTAATATTTTTGCGATTATGTCGTATAATTAAAATATACAAACTCACTCAACGCGCGTTTCAAAAGATACCTAGCCTTTCTTCAACGGGAGAAAATAAAAGACGGAAACACAACGCATTTGGAAATTCAATTAAGATTTGGAACCTCCTGCAATCAACTGAGGTCAGTTTGCCTAAATTGCAACGACCGGGTATCTGCAGAGTTCCCTGTACTTGTGGCAAGGGTTCTTATTGGCCAGACTTCGAAAACGATATGAACGAGCATTAAGGAACATAACAGGTGTATCCGACTCAACCAACATGCTGCTACTACTAAGTTTTAATTCCTCCCCTGAAGGGTGAGGCGGGCCTCCTAGACGGTGACGTCGTCTCTCAGGCCAGGAGATTTGTATCGGAGAAAGTGAGAGGGTTGGCGGCCGTGGTCTGTACTAGTTATTGTCCCGGCATTCCTTTTACTGCAGGAGAACGAGAAGCCATTCTCAGGACAGCCACAGTGTGGAACAGCCCCTCACCGTCTGCCGAATACAGAGGCGTAGAGCCGTGGCCACCCCTCCTGTGCTCGTTTGGCCAGTCGGAGTGCAGAACTGTCGGACCACGGACCAATCATGACCACTTGTGGGCCTAGGCCCCTTCTGCTGTTGCTGATCATGCCTTAACACCGGGTCATGATGTCATCTCCCAAGGAGTGGATGTTCTTGCTCTTATAAAATATTATCGCCCCAGAATCATCAGGGAGGCGAGTGAAATACGTAGACACCCAGATAATTTCAATCGCGATACAATCTCAGTGAATCATGGCTACCTGTTATCAGAACCGTCAAAAAGGTGCTGCCATTCTTTGTCCCTAGCATGGAGCTGAAATGCGTCCCTGTTACAAGTTAGGGCACCATATTAATTTCTTTGTTGATTTCTCTTAACAACCATTGGTATGTCGTGTTTGTGTTTTCTCCTGATGAAGAAAGGCAAGGTACTTTTCTGAAACGCACGTTGAGTGAGCTTTTATATCGTCGTTGCCGGGTCAAAACCTCCTGTGTGATAATATTTTTGGAGATATACTGACCCGCAGCACATACATTCTTAAGAGCGAGAATGCCTTGACATTATTCACACAATATTGCACCTTAGATGACGAACCTTACCGGCCAAAGTTCTAAGCTGAAATATTTCACATAGGAGGTTTTGTCCCGGCAGCAAAGATATTTTAATTACACGACAATATTCCAAATATATTACATCATCCAGATTCATATTTCTGTGGTGCATAAACATGCGCAAGGAACATGCAAAGTAACAGACAAGAAGACGTAACTTAGAAATGGCCGTCATCGGTTTGTCGACCGCGGAAGAAAGATGGAGACAGGTGGAAGACAAAAGACGGCGATATTGCCAGTGGCGTCCTCCTTTGGCCCCGCGAGCAATTAGTGGAACAATAGCGCGGCTACCCTCCACACACACACATATACATATCCTGTCCTCGCCTTTCTCCTCGACGCTTTTTTCTCGTTGATGAATCATTAAATATAGAGGAGCAATAAGGTCGTGTGCTAACCCTACCTCCTCCTCCTCATGGATACTCTGCTCCGCTAAACGTTGACCTGCATCAGACTTTTCTTCTTCTAGTTCAGATAACATATTCCGTAGTATGAACGTCTATGGAAGGGTGTGTTGCAACTGTATCATATCGTCGCTAGCTTTAAATCACAAGATGATCATGGTTTGTATCCCGACCAGTACCAGTGAAATTATCCAACTGGACGTCAAGTCACGTTCCGGTGGCTCTGATTCGATATGTTGAAGAAAAATGTTAATTTAAAAAAAATTTAAAACGCCGAAATTAAGAGAAAGCCATGAGTGAAAAGTCGTCGTCTTCTTCGTCTTCTTCTTCATATGTTTATTTGGTTATTTATTTCTTCTGCTGGGCTTTGATCTTTGCCTAGTATTGTTGCATTTTCTACCGGTGTAACTCCTTTCTTTCATCTTTCCAGGGGTTAACTTTCTTTCTTTTTTTTTTTCTTTTTTTTTTTTCTGATATCCATGGACTTCTTTCTGGGTATGTCGTACAAACCGTCTATCTTGAAAAATCTGATATTCCCAGTTCTTTAATGTCCTTCTCAATTTCTGTCAACCAAGTGGTACGAATCTTCTTGTTCTACCACAAGATGAACAGGTGATTGGTCAATATTTTGGGAGGCAGTTTTACTATATGGCCATAAAAAGCTACTCTCATTTATTTATTTATTTATTTATTTATTTATTTATTTATTTATTTATTTATTTATTTATTTATTTAGCGTATGTGGCTACATAAAATATATCATATATGTACAACATATGTAGCAGCGAGGCCATCAGAAAGATATAAAGAGCGCTGCTTAGACTTGAACACGAAGTTCATTCATGCACTGTACTAATGAGTTGGAGCATCTACAAGGTCTACGTGTGGTCCTTGGTATGACCGCAGGGGACATTCTGATAAATATGTATTCCAGAGTCTGGTGCAGCAGATCCAGGACCTGTTGGCCGGGTATTGGACTGCTAGCACCAGAATCACGTTCATGTGGCTCCCATGCCACATGGGTGTAGCGGGAAACGATCTAGCTGAAAGGGTTGCCAAGGAGGCAGTTGCATTGCCCCTGTTGCCTTACAAAGTTCCAGCTAGTGATATTCGTTCTCAGCCGAGACAGTTGGCGTTGTCCCATTGGGAGATGGAGTGGCAGCCCCCCCCCCCCCTCTTTCAATGAGTTGAGAACGATTTAAAAAACTACGAAGGTATGGAAGACTTCCCCTCGGGTTTCTCGGAGAGAAACAATGGTATTATGTTGTCTTCGGATCGGCCATGGTATTGCAGTGCCCTCCTACTCCTGAAGGGAGAAGCCCTCTGGTGAGTACTTACCGTGGTACACATCCTTACGGAGTGCGTGGATCTGGCCGATCTGCGCCGTAGTCTAAAACTTCCGAGTACCGTCTCCCTCATCCTACGAGATGACGAGAAGTCAGCAGACCTCGTTTTATGAGGGATTGAGGCCTGTTTTATAGTGTATAAAAGTCAGTTTTATCTTCGCATTAATTTTTAATCTATTAGCTTTGTTTTAGAGTCCGCCTTTATGCTGTAGTGGTTAGTGTAATTAGCAGCCAACCCCCGGAGGCCCGGGTTCGATTCCCGGCTCTGCCACAAAATTTGAAAAGTGTTACGAGGGCTGGAACTGGGTCCACTCAGCCTCGGGAGGTCAACTGAGTAGAGGGGGTTCGATTCCCACCGCAGCCATCCTCGAAGTGGTTTGCCGTGGTTTCCCACTTCTCCTCCGGGGAAATGTTGGGATGGTACCTAACTTAAGGCCACGGCCGCTTCCTTCCGGTGGTGATTATTGTTTTAAGAGGAAGTACAACTGTGCAACCATCCTCTATATAACACTAATCAGACGGAAAATATAGAAGGGGTCCGACACTTCGAAAAATGAAGATATCCGCCAAAGGAAGACAAGGGCCACGAAGGGCGTGAAAATGAAAGACTCCCTAGCCCTCGCAAACCTAATAGCGTCGGGGTCGAAAAAGAACAAGAGTTGACCAAGGGAAGTCGGATAGGATAGATAAAAGTGAGGAGCCTGGCACAAGTAAGTGGAAGCAATGCCAGGACTCAGCTAAGGGCCCCGTGGTCGCCAATCCACGCTCCAAAGTTCAGAGCCCCTGGGGCCCTTTTAGTCGCCTCTTACGACAGGCAGGGGATACCGTGGGTGATATTCTATCGCCCCCACCCACAGGGGGATGCTTCCTTCCTCTTCCTTGTCTATACCTTCCAAATTTCCCATTTCCCTACGGGGCCCCTAGTGAGGCCGCCTGGGCGAAGTACTGGTCCTCTTGCTAAGTTGTATCCCCGACCCAAAGTCACACTCCCGGACTCTGCCCTTGAGGTGGTAGAGATGAGATCCCTCACTAAGTCTGAAGGAAAAACCAACGCTGGAGGGTAAACTGAAGGAAGAAAGAAAGAAAGGAAGGAAAAAGTTCTGTTTAAGTCTGACTTCGTGTATTTTAATGTTTTTTGTTAATTTAAATTTGAGTGAAATATATTATTTAACTTCAAAGGCAATGCCTTATTGCATTTCAATACATTCTAGTCTGTTTATTAATGCTTTTTATAGAAAATACGGCATTGCGAATTAGATCCATGGATTATCTTAAATTCACAATACCGGGCGAGTTGGCCGTGCGCGTAGAGGCGCGCGGCTGTGAGCTTGCATCCGGGAGATAGTAGGTTCGAATCCCACTATCGGCAGCCCTGAAAATGGTTTTCCGTGGTTTCCCATTTTCACACCAGGCAAATGCTGGGGCTGTACCTTAATTAAGGCCACGGCCGCTTCCTTCCAACTCCTAGGCCTTTCCTATCCCATCGTCGCCATAAGACCCATCTGTGTCGGTGCGACGTAAAGCCCCTAGCAAAAAAAAAAAAAAAAAAATCACAATGATTCTCTTTGTGACCATCCTTTCAATTCTGGTCAGTGGGTAAATTTCAAATGTTAATTATTATGACTAGGATGTGTATGTAAACGCAAAGCGCGAAATTAATTACGTACATACAAATGAAGTAAATGTCAGTGAAATATATAATTTAATATGTATTATGCATAAAATATGTAATCAAAATATGAAATAGTATTAATGCATTAAATTTACAAAAAAAAAGCCACTTAAAGATTTAGTAACACCGCCTCGCAAAGCGCATTTGAATTCTGATTGGTTGTGTTCAGCACCTGATAAAATAACAACGGTACGAGGTATCGAATTGTTTCTTTCAAATATATTTATCAGCATGAACAATCCTCTATCGCCCATATCCCCGGTTCACGTTGTTTCCCTTATTCCCTGCCTGTCGTAACAAGCGACTAAAAGGGGCGACTAAGGGAACCATCAAATTACTTGTGATTGGTACCATCACGCGTCGCCTTTACTTGCGAGTAGTACCATTATGTGAGCGACACGGTGGGTCTGCTTTGCCTGTGATTAGTACCACTATGTGAGAAACACCATAGGTCTGCGTTACATGTGCGACGTGCATTACTTGTGAGTAGTGCCATAACGTATGGAAGACCGTGTTTTTACGCTACTTTTGATTAGTGCCGCAACATGAGAAATACCATGGTTCTACTTCACCAGCTATAAGTACCATTTTTTAGGGGCCGTTGGCCTGGATTTTGGACCCCTTTGGACAACAAGCATCATCGATTCAGGATTGTGCTTTGGAAGCAGTCCCAGGTCGGATCCATTGATTGTTTTCAAGTTCATCATCGTCTTTTTGAATTCTAGTCAGTGGATTGATTTAGGAATTATTTTTAACTTTCAATATTGTGAGTTGGATCCGCTGATTCTTGTAAACTCATATCCATCCATTCATTTTCCTTCATCACGTTTTGAATTCTGGTCAGGGGATGAATTTTGGACTTCTAAATTGTCATTACATTTTCGTCTCATTTCGTACCATTAGGCGCCGATGACCTAGGTGTTAGGGCCATTTAAGCAACAAGCAGCATAATCATCAACGTTGTTTCCGACCTCCCCTTATGCTGGGTTAGTCACTTAAGCTGTTACTGACAAATAATTTCCAATCCATTGAAGGTATCCACATGTGGTGGTAAAAAGCTCGTAGAAACCGTGCTGGTGACTATGTACCAATGGTAATGCAAGAAATTCACTGCAGAGTACTTGTTTTTACAGAAATAATTATCTCCTTATTTACATATAGACATGTATGTAACATGGGCATAATTTAAATCCCTCCTGGCCCTTTCACAATCACCAGTAACTACTGGGCAGTTTGATTGGCCATTGAGCAAACTTTAACTGTATGTAAGAAAAAATTGTTATTTTATGTTTTGTTATATTGTCACTCGTGGTTTTTTATCATTCTAGCAATAAAGAATATATGTACACATGTTTAAAAAAATCTAAAATTCTTCAAAATGTTATATACAGAGTTGCCAAGTACTACGGCAATACGGATGAGGTGCTGATTATTATGAATTTCACGAAATCGAAATGTTGTTTATAAATTCTCCATTTTTTCTCCGAACATGAAAAAGAAAGTTTAATCCCTTGGAGACTCGGTGTTAGAAATCAGTTCGTGAGGGGGGAAGAAAAGGGACGAAATAGTGATATTTGCATTTTTCATTGCCAACGTAACATCCTGGAACTTCTCGGCGTATGTGCTTGGTTTCTGTTTATCGCTGCTTAAGTGATGCGTTGCCTGCCCTGATTATTACTCCCGTTGCATGCTTTTGCTGCAGATTTATGTCGCGTAGTACCTGCATTTGTTTCCGTAAAATTAAGAGCAAAATAAACTAAAACAGTAAGTTGTGTAAACGTAAGAACAGTGACGAGCCAAGTGGTCGTGGATTACCGAAGGCAGTACACAGAAGAGTTTTCATACCATTGAGAATTTCACCGAAACACGTGTTCTGTGGAACATAAAAATGTGATTTTTTTCAATCAAGCATTAAAAACGCGATGACTGTCCATGCTATGGGAATTTAAATAAACATCAAATTTATCGAAGGACAGTGCAAGATGCTCTCCTCCTTTTTTACGACACAAAGTGACTAATGGTGTTATACGGTCTGTAAGTTTTTTTAAAAAAAATTTAACATAACCTTCTCTTATGTACAGAAGACAATACTACTACGGACAAACACCATTAAAGGTTGGCATCTCTGTATATATTGACCTAAAATGTTCTTAAAAGGTGAGATATTGACTAATCAGCCAAAATCGATGAAAATACGACAAGTACACTTCATCCTTCCTTGTATCGTAGAATGAATTTCTATATTACTGAGCAACGTTCTTATTCAAAGGGTAAAAGGACAAAATTTCAACAATATACGCCCCCTGCTCATAAGATTTCCTTTTCCCGCTGTTCAGACTCAGTCGAAGAATTTCTGTATCTTTTGATTAGTGATCTGCCTCCGAAGGTCAACATTTCCGATGCGCATTATTATTCAGAATCGTGCAGGAAGGAGTGTTTATGTAATTTACGACCGCTGAATGTTGTCATCACGTATTGATCTCGAGTACACATTAAAGAGAAGACGAGTAAGGAGGCTATGCTAATAGCTGTGAGGGGGCTGGGGGCGGGCCGCGCTATAAATCGGGAGCACCACCTGTGCTTTATGCTCCAAGTTTGCTGTTGTTGTTGCACAAGACGACGACACCAGGAATACATCAGCCCGGCCTAATTGTGTGTTCTTTTAACGACCAACCTCCTCCTCTTCTTCTTCTTCTTCTTGCTCGCTAATCTAGCTTCAATACGCTTCTCCGTGTTCACCACTCTAGTGCAAAATATGCTTTTAACCCTCTCTAATCACTAGCTGTCCAGCAAAGATTGCTATTACTACTACAGTCACTTGGCTATTGACTTTCTCACAGTTTATGTATATATCTCAACTTGACCTACGTTCTTCCGCAACGGGTACACGGAAAGAAACATGTTAAGACGCGTTGAACGCGTATATCGCCGAGACTATTTAACTTCGGATTATATTTAATGTCTCACTTGACAGATGAAAGAGGAGGCTTTATGTTACCAAAAAAAATTGAAGATATGAAGCGTATATTCAATAAAACCGCTTCATAGTAAGGAAAAATTTGTGCTAAATATGTGCCGAGCGCTTTTGGTTCCACTGTGTGAGCAACGCCTTGAGTATATATGGCCTATGATTAGTTCCACTATGTGAGCAACACTGTGAGTATACATGGCCTGTGATTGATACCACTATGTGAGCAACACTGTGAGTATACATGGCCTGTGATTGATACCACTATTAGAGGAACACCGTGAGTATACATGGCCTGTGATTAGTACCACTGTGTGAGCAACACTGTGAGTATACATGGCCTGTGATTGATACCACTATGTGAGCAACACTGTGAGTATACATGGCCTGTGATTGATACCACTATTAGAGGAACACCGTGAGTATACATGGCCTGTGATTGATACCACTATTAGAGGAACACCGTGAGTATACATGGCCTGTGATTGATACCACTATGAGAGGAACACTGTGAGTATACATGGCCTGTGATTGATACCACTATTAGAGGAACACCGTGAGTATACATGGCCTGTGATTGATACCACTATGTGAGCAACACTGTGAGTATACATGGCCTGTGATTGATACCACTATGTGAGCAACACCGTGAGTATACATGGCCTGTGATTGATACCACTATGTGAGCAACACTGTGAGTATACATGGCCTGTGATTGATACCACTATTAGAGGAACACCGTGAGTATACATGGCCTGTGATTGATACCACTATTAGAGGAACACCGTGAGTATACATGGCCTGTGATTGGTACCACTATGAGAGGAACACCGTGAGTATACATGGCCTGTGATTGATACCACTATGTGAGCAACACTGTGAGTATACATGGCCTGTGATTGATACCACTATGTGAGCAACACTGTGAGTATACATGGCCTGTGATTGATACCACTATGTGAGCAACACCGTGAGTATACATGGCCTGTGATTGGTACCACTATGTGAGCAACACCGTGAGTATACATGGCCTGTGATTGATACCACTATGTGAGCAACACCGTGAGTATACATGGCCTGTGATTGATACCACTATGAGAGGAACACCGTGAGTATACATGGCCTGTGATTGATACCACTATGTGAGCAATACCGTGAGTATACATGGTCTGTGATTGGTACCACTATGAGAGGAACACCGTGAGTATACATGGCCTGTGATTAGTACCACTATGAGAGGAACACCGTGAGTATACATGGCCTGTGATTAGTACCACTATGTGAGGAACACCGTGAGTATACATGGTCTGTGATTGGTACCACTATGTGAGTAATACCGTGAGTATACATGGTCTGTGATTGATACCACTATTAGAGGAACACTGTGAGTATACATGGCCTGTGATTGATACCACTATGTGAGCAACACTGTGAGTATACATGGCCTGTGATTGATACCACTGTGTGAGCAACACTGTGAGTATACATGGTCTGTGATTGGTACCACTATGAGAGGAACACCGTGAGTATACATGGCCTGTGATTGGTACCACTATGTGAGCAACACCGTGAGTATACATGGCCTGTGATTGATACCACTGTGTGAGCAACACTGTGAGTATACATGGCCTGTGATTGATACCACTATGTGAGCAACACCGTGAGTATACATGGCCTGTGATTGATACCACTGTGTGAGCAACACTGTGAGTATACATGGCCTGTGATTGATACCACTGTGTGAGCAACACTGTGAGTATACATGGCCTGTGATTGATACCACTATTAGAGGAACACCGTGAGTATACATGGCCTGTGATTGATACCACTATTAGAGGAACACCGTGAGTATACATGGCCTGTGATTGATACCACTATTAGAGGAACACCGTGAGTATACATGGCCTGTGATTGATACCACTATTAGAGGAACACCGTGAGTATACATGGTCTGTGATTGGTACCACTATTAGAGGAACACCGTGAGTATACATGGCCTGTGATTGATACCACTATTAGAGGAACATCGTGAGTATACATGGCCTGTGATTGATACCACTATTAGAGGAACACCGTGAGTATACATGGCCTGTGATTGATACCACTATGTGAGCAACACTGTGAGTATACATGGCCTGTGATTGATACCACTATGTGAGCAACACTGTGAGTATACATGGCCTGTGATTGATACCACTACGTGAGCAACACTGTGAGTATACATGGCCTGTGATTGATACAACTATGTGAGCAACACCGTGAGTATACATGGCCTGTGATTGATACCACTGTGTGAGCAACACTGTGAGTATACATCGCCTGTGATTGATACCACTATTAGAGGAACACCGTGAGTATACATGGCCTGTGATTGATACCACTATTAGAGGAACACCGTGAGTATACATGGCCTGTGATTGATACCACTATTAGAGGAACACCGTGAGTATACATGGCCTGTGATTGGTACCACTATGTGAGCAACACCGTGAGTATACATGGCCTGTGATTAGTACCACTATTAGAGGAACACCGTGAGTATACATGGCCTGTGATTGATACCACTATTAGAGGAACACCGTGAGTATACATGGCCTGTGATTAGTACCACTATGTGAGGAACACTGTGAGTATACATGGCCTGTGATTGATACCACTATGTGAGCAACACCGTGAGTATACATGGCCTGTGATTGGTACCACTATGTGAGCAACACCGTGAGTATACATGGCCTGTGATTGATACCACTGTGAGAGGAACACCGCGAGTATACATGGCCTGTGATTGGTACCACTATGAGAGGAACACCGTGAGTATACATGGCCTGTGATTAGTACCACTATGTGAGCAACACCGTGAGTATACATGGCCTGTGATTGGTACCACTATGTGATTAACACCGTGAGTATACATGGCCTGTGATTAGTACCACTATGTGAGGAACACCATGAGTATACATGGTCTGTGATTGGTACCACTATGAGAGGAACACCGTGAGTATACATGGCCTGTGATTGATACCACTGTGAGAGGAACACCGTGAGTATACATGGCCTGTGATTGGTACCACTATGAGAGGAACACCGTGAGTATACATGGCCTGTGATTAGTACCACTATGTAACACCGTGAGTATACATGGCCTGTGATTAGTACCACTATGTGAGGAACACCACGAGTATACATGGTCTGTGATTGGTACCACTATGAGAGGAACACCGTGAGTATACATGGCCTGTGATTGGTACCACTATGAGAGGAACACCGTGAGTATACATGGCCTGTGATTAGTACCACTATGTGAGGAACACCGTGAGTATACATGGTCTGTGATTGGTACCACTATGAGAGGAACACCGTGAGTATACATGGTCTGTGATTGGTACCACTATGAGAGGAACACCGTGAGTATACATGGCCTGTGATTGATACCACTATGAGAGGAACACCGTGAGTATACATGGCCTGTGATTAGTACCACTATGTGAGGAACACCGTGAGTATATATGGTCTGTGATTGGTACCACTATGAGAGGAACACCGTGAGTATATATGGTCTGTGATTGGTACCACTATGAGAGGAACACCGTGAGTATACATGGCCTGTGATTGATACCACTATGAGAGGAACACCGTGAGTATACATGGCCTGTGATTAGTACCACTATGTGAGGAACACCGTGAGTATCCATGGTCTGTGATTGGTACCACTATGAGAGGAACACCGTGAGTATACATGGCCTGTGATTGGTACCACTATGTGAGCAACACCGTGAGTATACATGGCCTGTGATTGGTATCACTATGTGAGCAACACCGTGAGTATACATGGTCTGTGATTGGTACCACTATGAGAGGAACACCGTGAGTATACATGGCCTGTGATTGATACCACTATGTGAGTAACACCGTGAGTATACATGGCCTGTGATTGGTACCACTATGTGAGGAACACCGTGAGTATACATGGCCTGTGATTGATACCACTATTAGAGGAACACCGTGAGTATACATGGTCTGTGATTGGTACCACTATGAGAGGAACACCGTGAGTATACATGGCCTGTGATTAGTACCACTATGTGAGTAACACCGTGAGTATACATGGTCTGTGATTGGTACCACTATGTGAGCAACGCCGTGAGTATACATGGCCTGTGATTGGTACCACTATGTGAGCAACACCGTGAGTATACATGGCCTGTGATTGGTACCACTATGTGAGCAACACCGTGAGTATACATGGCCTGTGATTGATACCACTATGTGAGTAACACCGTGAGTATACATGGCCTGTGATTGATACCACTATTAGAGGAACACC
The DNA here is from genome assembly GCF_040414725.1 of Anabrus simplex. NCBI lineage: Eukaryota > Metazoa > Arthropoda > Insecta > Orthoptera > Tettigoniidae > Anabrus > Anabrus simplex. The sequence goes on along the minus strand of NC_090279.1, from coordinate 205,024,662 downwards.
GTGAGTATACATGGCCTGTGATTGATACCACTATTAGAGGAACACCGTGAGTATACATGGCCTGTGATTAGTACCACTATGTGAGGAACACTGTGAGTATAATGGCCTGTGATTGATACCAGTATGTGAGCAACACCGTGAGTATACATGGTCTGTGATTGGTACCACTATGTGAGGAACACCGTGAGTATACATGGCCTGTGATTAGTACCACTATGTGAGGAACACCGTGAGTATACATGGCCTGTGATTGATACCACTATGTGAGCAACACCGTGAGTATACATGGCCTGTGATTGGTACCACTATGTGAGGAACGCCGTGAGTATACATGGCCTGTGATTGATACCACTGTGAGAGGAACACCGTGAGTATACATGGCCTGTGATTGGTACCACTATGAGAGGAACACCGTGAGTATACATGGCCTGTGATTAGTACCACTATGTGAGTAACACCGTGAGTATACATGGCCTGTGATTAGTACCACTATGTGAGGAACACCATGAGTATACATGGTCTGTGATTGGTACCACTATGAGAGGAACACCGTGAGTATACATGGCCTGTGATTGGTACCACTATGAGAGCAACACCGTGAGTATACATGGCCTGTGATTAGTACCACTATGTGAGGAACACCGTGAGTATACATGGTCTGTGATTGGTACCACTATGAGAGGAACACCGTGAGCATACATGGCCTGTGATTGATACCACTATGAGAGGAACACCGTGAGTATACATGGCCTGTGATTAGTACCACTATGTGAGGAAGACCGTGAGTATATATGGTCTGTGATTGGTACCACTATGAGAGGAACACCGTGAGTATATATGGTCTGTGATTGGTACCACTATGAGAGGAACACCGTGAGTATACATGGCCTGTGATTGATACCACTATGAGAGGAACACCGTGAGTATACATGGCCTGTGATTAGTACCACTATGTGAGGAACACCGTGAGTATACATGGTCTGTGATTGGTACCACTATGAGAAGAACACCGTGAGTATACATGGCCTGTGATTGGTACCACTATGTGAGGAACACCGTGAGTATACATGGTCTGTGATTGGTACCACTATAAGAGGAACACCGTGAGTATACATGGCCTGTGATTGGTACCACTATGTGAGGAACACCGTGAGTATACATGGCCTGTGATTATTACCACTATGTGAGCAACACTGTGAGTATACATGGCCTGTGAGTGGTACCACTATGTGAGCAACACCGTGAGTATACATGGCCTGTGATTGGTACCACTATGTGAGCAACACCGTGAGTATACATGGTCTGTGATTGGTACCACTATGAGAGGAACACCGTGAGTATACATGGCCTGTGATTGATACCGCTATGTGAGTAACACCGTGAGTATACATGGCCTGTGATTGGTACCAATATGTGAGGAACACCGTGAGTATACATGGCCTGTGATTGATACCACTGTGTGAGCAACACCGTGAGTATACATGGTCTGTGATTGGTACCACTATGAGAGGAACACCGTGAGTATACATGGCCTGTGATTAGTACCACTATGTGAGTAACACCGTGAGTATACATGGTCTGTGATTGGTACCACTATGTGAGCAACACCGTGAGTATACATGGTCTGTGATTGGTACCACTATGTGAGCAACACCGTGAGTATACATGGCCTGTGATTGCTACCACTATGTGAGCAACACCGTGAGTATACATGGCCTGTGATTGATACCACTAAGTGAGTAACACCGTGAGTATACATGGCCTGTGATTGGTACCACTATGTGAGGAACACCGTGAGTATACATGGCCTGTGATTGGTACCACTATGAGAGGAACACCGGGAGTATGCATGGCCTGTGATTAGTACCACTATGTGAGGAACACCGTGAGTATACATGGTCTGTGATTGGTACCACTATGAGAGGAACACCGTGAGTATACATGGTCTGTGATTGGTACCACTATGAGAGGAACACCGTGAGTATACATGGTCTGTGATTGGTACCACTATGAGAGGAACACCGTGAGTATACATGGCCTGTGATTAGTACCACTATGTGAGGAACACCGTGAGTATACATGGTCTGTGATTGGTACCACTATTAGAGGAACACCGTGAGTATACATGGTCTGTGATTGGTACCACTATGAGAGGAACACCGTGAGTATACATGGTCTGTGATTGGTACCACTATGAGAGGAACACCGTGAGTATGCATGGTCTGTGATTGGTACCACTATGTGAGCAACACCGTGAGTATACATGGCCTGTGATTGGTACCACTATGTGAGGAACACCGTGAGTATACATGGCCTGTGATTGGTACCACTATGAGAGGAACACCGTGAGTATGCATGGCCTGTGATTAGTACCACTATGTGAGGAACACCGTGAGTATACATGGTCTGTGATTGGTACCACTATGAGAGGAACACCGTGAGTATACATGGTCTGTGATTGGTACCACTATGAGAGGAACACCGTGAGTATACATGGCCTGTGATTAGTACCACTATGTGAGGAACACCGTGAGTATACATGGTCTGTGATTGGTACCACTATGAGAGGAACACCGTGAGTATACATGGTCTGTGATTGGTACCACTATGAGAGGAACACCGTGAGTATACATGGTCTGTGATTGGTACCACTATGAGAGGAACACCGTGAGTATGCATGGTCTGTGATTGGTACCACTATGTGAGCAACACCGTGAGTATACATGGCCTGTGATTGGTACCACTATGTGAGGAACACCGTGAGTATACATGGCCTGTGATTGGTACCACTATGAGAGGAACACAGTGAGTATGCATGGCCTGTGATTAGTACCACTATGTGAGGAACACCGTGAGTATACATGGTCTGTATTTTGTACCACTATGAGAGGAACACCGTGAGTATACATGGTCTGTGATTGGTACCACTATGAGAGGAACACCGTGAGTATACATGGTCTGTGATTGGTACCACTATGAGAGGAACACCGTGAGTATACATGGCCTGTGATTAGTACCACTATGTGAGGAACACCGTGAGTATACATGGTCTGTGATTGGTATCACTATGAGAGGAACACCGTGAGTATACATGGTCTGTGATTGGTACCACTATGAGAGGAACACCGTGAGTATGCATGGTCTGTGATTGGTACCACTATGAGAGGAACACCGTGAGTATGCATGGCCTGTGATTAGTACCACTATGTGAGGAACACCGTGAGTATACATGGTCTGTGATTGGTACCACTATGAGAGGAACACCGTGAGTATACATGGTCTGTGATTGGTACCACTATGAGAGGAACACCGTGAGTATACATGGTCTGTGATTGGTACCACTATGAGAGGAACACCGTGAGTATACATGGCCTGTGATTAGTACCACTATGTGAGGAACACCGTGAGTATACATGGTCTGTGATTGGTACCACTATGAGAGGAACACCGTGAGTATACATGGTCTGTGATTGGTACCACTATGAGAGGAACACCGTGAATATACATGGTCTGTGATTGGTACCACTATGTGAGGAACACCATGAGTATACATGGCCTGTGATTGATACCACTATGTGAGTAACACTGTGAGTATACATAGTCTGTGATTGGTACCACTATGAGAGGAACACCGTGAGTATACATGGCCTGTGATTGGTACCACTATGTGAGCAACACCGTGAGTATACATGGCCTGTGATTGATACCACTATGTGAGTAACACTGTGAGTATACATGGTCTGTGATTGGTACCACTATGAGAGGAACACCGTGAGTATACATGGCCTGTGATTAGTACCACTATGTGAGCAACACTGTGAGTATACATGGCCTGTGATTGGTACCACTATGTGAGCAACACCGTGAGTATACATGGCCTGTGATTGATACCACTATGTGAGTAACACCGTGAGTATACATGGCCTGTGATTGATACCACTATGAGAGGAACACCGTGAGTATACATGGCATGTGATTAGTACCACTGTGTGAGCAACACCGTGAGTATACATGGCCTGTGATTGATACCACTATGAGAGGAACACCGTGAGTATACATGGCCTGTGATTGATACCACTATGAGAATAACACCGTGAGTATACATGGCATGTGATTAGTACCACTGTGTGAGTAACACCGTGAGTATACATGGCCTGTGATTGATACCACTATGTGAGCAACACCGTGAGTATACATGGCCTGTGATTGGTACCACTGTGTGAGCAACACTGTGAGTATACATGCTCTGTGATTGGTACCACTATGAGAGGAACACCGTGAGTATACATGGCCTGTTATTGATACCACTATGTGAGTAACACCGTGAGTATACGTGGCCTGTGATTGGTATCACTATGAGAGGAACACCGTGATACATGGCCTGTGATTGGTACCACTATGAGAGGAACACCGTGAGTATACATGGCCTGTGATTGATACCACTATGTGAGCAACACCGTGAGTATACATGGCCTGTGATTGGTACCACTATGTGAGCAACACCGTGAGTATACATGGCCTGTGATTGATACCACTATGTGAGCAACACCGTGAGTATACATGGCCTGTGATTGATACCACTGTGAGAGGAACACCGTGAGTATACATGGCCTGTGATTGATACCACTGTGAGAGGAACACCGTGAGTATACACGGTCTGTGATTGGTACCACTATGAGAGGAACACCGTGAGTATACATGGCCTGTGATTAGTACCACTATGTGAGGAACACCATGAGTATACATGGTCTGTGATTGGTACCACTATGTGAGGAACACCGTGAGTATACATGCCCTGTGATTGGTACCACTATGTGAGGAACACCGTGAGTATACATGGCCTGTGATTGGTACCACTATGTGAGCAACACCGTGAGTATACATGGCCTGTGATTGGTACCACTATGTGAGGAACACCGTGTGTATACATGGCCTGTGATTGGTACCACTATGTGAGCAACACCGTGAGTATACATGGCCTGTGATTAGTACCACTATGTGAGGAACACCGTGAGTATACATGGCCTGTGATTGGTACCACTATGTGAGCAACACCGTGAGTATACATGGCCTGTGATTGATACCCCTATGTGAGGAACACCGTGAGTATACATGGCCTGTGATTGGTACCACTATGTGAGGAACACCGTGAGTATACATGGCCTGTGATTGATACCACTATGAGAGGAACACCGTGAGTATACATGGCCTGTGATTTGTACCACTATGTGAGGAACACTGTGAGTATACATGGTCTGTGATTGGTACCACTATGAGAGGAACACCGTGAGTATACATGGTCTGTGATTGGTACCACTATGAGAGGAACACCGTGAGTATACATGCCCTGTGATTAGTACCACTATGTGAGGAACACCGTGAGTATACATGGTCTGTGATTGGTACCACTATGAGAGGAACACCATGAGTATATATGGTCTGTGATTGATACCACTATGTGAGTAACACCGTGAGTATACATGGTCTGTGATTGATACCACTATGTGAGGAACACCGTGAGTATACATGGTCTGTGATTGGTACTACTATGTGAGGAACACCGTGAGTATACATGGTCTGTGATTGGTACCACTATGTGAGGAACACCGTGAGTATATATGGTCTGTGATTGATACCACTATGTGAGTAACACCGTGAGTATACATGGTCTGTGATTGGTACCACTATGTGAGGAACACCGTGAGTATACATGCCCTGTGATTGGTACCACTATGTAAGGAACACCGTGAGTATACATGGTCTGTGATTGATACCACTATGTGAGTAACACCGTGAGTATACATGGTCTGTGATTGGTACCACTATGTGAGGAACACCGTGAGTATACATGCCCTGTGATTAGTACCACTATGTGAGGAACACCGTGAGTATACATGGTCTGTGATTGGTACCACTATGTGAGGAACACCGTGAGTATATATGGTCTGTGATTGATACCACTATGTGAGTAACACCGTGAGTATACATGGTCTGTGATTGGTACCACTATGAGAGGAACACCGTGAGTATACATGGTCTGTGATTGGTACCACTATGAGAGGAACACCGTGAGTATACATGCCCTGTGATTAGTACCACTATGTGAGGAACACCGTGAGTATACATGGCCTGTGATTGATACCACTATGAGAGGAACACCGTGAGTATACATGGCCTGTGATTGGTACCACTATGTGAGCAATACCGTGAGTATACATGGCCTGTGATTGGTACCACTATGTGAGCAACACTGTGAGTATACATGGTCTGTGATTGGTACCACTATGAGAGGAACACCGTGAGTATACATGGCCTGTGATTGGTACCACTATGTGAGCAATACCGTGAGTATACATGGCCTGTGATTGGTACCACTATGTGAGCAACACTGTGAGTATACATGGCCTGTGGTTGGTACCGCTATGTGAGGAGCACCATGAGTATACGTGGCCTGTGATTGATACCACTATGTGAGGAACACCATGAGTATGCGTGGCCTGTGATTGATACCACTATGTGAGGAACACCACGGATCTAGTCGGCAACCAGTATGTTGCTTGCAAGTGGTGTCCTTATGTGTGGAACACAATGGGTCTCTGTTACTTAGATCTGTACCACTAATAGGAGGAACACCAATGGATCTCTGTTAGATGTGATTAGTACCACCATACGAGAAACACCATTCGTCTACGCAACCTGTGATTAGTAACATTATAGGAGGAACACCTTAGTTCTGCTTTACCAGCGATTAGTACAATTATGAGAGGCCGGTGGCCTGGATTTTGGACCCCTTTGATAACAAGCATCACCTCATGAAATAAGGCTTAGGGAATTGGATCCACTGATTGTTTTTGATTCATGGTCATTTTTCCATCATTCGTTTTCGAGTCTAGGTAGAGGATACATTTTGAAATTTTAATTACCGTTTCATTTCGTTGCACCTCCTGCTTTTAGGGGCCTATGGCCTAGCTGGTAGACCCCTTTAAAAAATCACCATCATTATCGAGCACCGTAGCACCTCAGGAGTCTGCGCTCTCCTATAACATCGTCTGCAAAAATGCCGTATCTGTGATTCCAGATCTTTATCATTTATGTATATTAGAAAACAAGAAGGTCCAATATTAGTGCCTTGCGGGACCCTCTCTTCATCATTACAGAATTAGATAATCGTAGAGAATGTAATAATATTAGAGGTATAATTTTAAAAAATCGTGAATTCAAGCTTCACAACACCATGTGTAGTAGCAGTTTTGCGCGGAAAACTGTTGCCATTGCTCTTACGAGTCTGGGTTGAAATGATAGAAGAATTACGTAAGATGGAAAGAGAGGAGTGCCATTGCTGTCCTGGATGATGGAGAGCCCTCTCACGACTGTTTACAACTGTGTGGTGTTGATGACGCGCATCCGATGTCTCGACATTTGCATCAAGCAGCAATAGCGGCGCTCCATCCTCTTCTTCCGTGGCCCAATAAAAGACGGACTAGCAAGCACGCTGCCGCGCTGTCCCAGGAGGCTCTGGATGCGTACGTTATTCATGTGGTCGAAGGGGGCCATGCATCCTTTATTCACCAAGCAGCGGCTACATTATTCTTCCTTCCTACCTTCTCCGATATATTATTGTTTAAACTATGTTTCCTTCCGTTTTCCCTCTTATTGACAGTTGAACATCTGAGACGATTAGCGCGAAGTAGAATTACGTTTAGATTTCAGTGGATAATGAATTCTGAACCTTCCTACAGGGTTATTCACCTAAGATCTTACACATAAACCATTAAAGATACCCGTGTTCTGTTTTCATATTCTTAAATTGTACCCAAGGGCTTGTAATCTATATATATAAAATAAGAGTTTTGTCTGTACATTGCTCAGAATTTGAAAAAAAAAATGTTGTCTGTATCAGTCATGTCCACAGTAACAAGGAAATGCACTTTCTACTTTTCCGTAATTTCTGTCTGTATGTGCACGCATCACGATAAAACGGCTGAAGAGAATTTCATGAAAATCGGTATGTAAAGTCGGGGGATGAGCCACTACAATCTAGGCTATAAATCGTTTTATTCTCGCTGAGTGAAATGGTAGTGAAGGGGAAGGACTAAAATTCAGTTCTCAAATATTTATATTATTAGTGATACTATAGATAAATACTAGGCTATATAACTAAAGTTATATAGAATTAAATTTCCGATCATTTATGTTTTATACATTTTTACTATACCGGGTAGGATAACACAGATATTCATGAATTTCAATTTTTGTTGGTAAGTCCACATCAAAAATTTATTTATTCATTCATTCATTCATTCATTCATTCATTCACCCATTCATTAACTAATTTAACATACAACTATATAGATATTGAGTGTAAATAGGTATTAGGTTTACTTATAATGTTTAATGTAGTAGTAGATAAACTAATTGTAATAAGGAAATCATGCATGTATCAAAAAACAATGTGGATTAAAATAAATGGTTGGAGCTCGGATGTTTAGACTGTAGTAGGTTAGAATGCAAACGTACTAAAGCAAATGACAAGTATACTCTACCCGGACAACAGTTCTGCTATGAGACTTGGATAAATATTAGGGTCCCGGCCTGTTAGAATCCCTAAAACTTACGTTACTCTCGCTACGTTACTGAAGAGCGGGTAGACGACAATTCTTACCGGGTGAGTTGATTTGCATTCTAACCTATTACCACCTAAACAGCTGCCTCTGTGGATCCGTGGTAGAGTGTCGGCCTCCGGATCCCAAGATAGCGGCTTCAAACCCAGCAGAGGTAGTCGGGTTTTTGAAGGGCGGAAAAAAGTCCATTCGACACTCCATGTCGTACGATGTCGGCATGTAAATGATCTCTGGTGACACATTTGGTATTTACCCGACAAAATTAATTAAATCTCAGCCACAGACGCCCAAGAGAGATCCGGTTTACTCTGTCTGCCATCTGGCGGACCTAGAGTAAAACGGAACGTCGAAATTGACGAGCAGACAGCCAGATGGCGTCAAATCGAAATGTCTGCACACGGTAGCTGAGGCCATACGATTATTTTATTTATACCGCCTAAAGATCCGGACTACGCTGCTCCGCTGATTGCTCGTTCTGTCCGGTTTCAGGTAATCCGAAACTAGGGAATCGGAATGTTCTATTTTAAAAACAGGTTTTATGACTGATAGAATTAGCATGGAATATGAGTAAGGAAACTTCTTCTTCTTCACAAGTTGCTTTATGTCGCATCGACACAGATAGGTCTCATGGCGACGTTGGAACAGAAAAGTGCTAGGAATGGGAAGGAAGCGGCCGTGGCCTTAATTAAGGTACAGCCCCAACATTTGCCTGGTGTGAAAATAGGAAACCACGGAAAACAATCTTCAGGGCTGCCGACAGTGGGGTTCGAACCCACTATCTCCCGAATACTGGATACTGGCCGCACTTAAACGACTGCAGCTATCGACCTCGGTAAGGAAACTTCAGATGGGATAAGAGCAGTAATTGCATATATCAGTAAGCAAGGGAACAAGAAGGACTGGAAAAGTAATTGAGGGATTTCCTTGATTAGTATACCAGGCGTTGTGTTCAGAGGCATTAAAAAAAAAGAGGGTGTGATTACTGGCGTAGAGTAAATTGGCTAAAATTTAAAGTGACTGTGGAAGGACCAGATTTTCAGCATGCGTCAAGTAATTGAAAAGTGTTACGAAAGGAATAGACAGATATTCTTCCGTTTCGTAGATCTATATATATATATATATATATATATATATATATATATATAAAAGCATGTGACAGAGTATCAAAGGAAAAATAAATGTTGGCCATACTCAGGGTCTGAGGTTGTACCAGGAACGGAAATTCATAGAAGACTTTCAGCACAATACGGAGACAATGTTTTGCCACACCGAAGTGTTTTCCAGTGGATTGAACAGTTGAAAAGGCGTCGCACGAGCGTGAAGGATGAGGAATGATCTGGGCGTCCATCTGCAGTCGTAACTGACGCCAATATTGAGCAAGTGCGTCATATGATCCCTAGTGACAGACGAGTGACTGTTCTATAAATTTCCGCTCCTGGTACACCCTCAGACTACAAAGAAAGGATTACGGAACGCTCTTCCTTCCCTGCTGCAAACAGTGAGTGGCGCGGCCATCGTTACGTCGCAACAGCGCAAGCTGAACTCATCTGATAACGCTGAAACCTACCAGAGACGTAGACAACGGTGCCATCTAGCGGCTGGTGAGCACACAACGCCACAGAGCCAACCACAAGACAATTAGAGCAAAATTGCAGGTACTGATTGACTTGCCGTCGTATTACAGGCAGTCAGAGGCACACGGTGGTGGTAGAATGAATTTGTGGTTCAAAGTAGTCACAGGGATTCTACAAGGCTGTAATCCTTCACTCTTATTGTTCATAGTATACGTGGATCGTTGCTGAAAGGGGCATTCAGCTGGACTAAGCAGCTTCGCGTATGCGACGACTAATGCAGGAAATATATACATCACCGGGCGAGTTGGCCGTGCGCGTAAAGGCGCGCGGCTGTGAGCTTGCATCCGGGAGATAGTAAGTTCGAATCCCACTATCGGCAGCCCTGAAGATGGTTTTCCGTGGTTTCCCATTTTCACACCAGGCAAATGCTGGGGCTGTACCTTAATTAAGGCCACGGCCGCTTCCTTCCAACTCCTAGGCCTTTCCTATCCCATCGTCGCCATAAGACCTATCTGTGTCGGTGTGACGTAAAGTCCCTAACAATATATATATACATCGACTGAAAATTAGCGTATCTGAGACTAAGCGATGTCATTACGGAATAATAGTAATAATATGAAAAATGGTTTATTGACACCAAGGAGGACCTGCAAGAAATGAACATCATGGAGAAAAAGATATTCACGACAGAACACATTGAGGGGTGCCAGGAGCCAGAAACAGCGATTACGAAGAAACAACAATGGACGGATGAAGAGAAGAAGCGAGCAAGTCGCCGTGCGGTTTGGGTCGCGCAGGTGTGAGCTTGCATTCGGGAGATCGTGGGTTCGAACAACACCGTCGGCCCCCCTGAAGATGGTTTTCCGTGGTTTCCCATTTTCACACTCGACAAATGCTGGGGCCGTACCTTAATTAAAGTCACAGCCGCTTCCTTCCCACTCCTCGGCCTTTCCTATCCCATCTTCGCCATAACACTTATCTGTCTGGGTGCGACGTAAAGCAACTTTTTTTAAAAAAAAGGAAAGAAACGCAAGCAAGAGAAAATGAAGGAATACTGGCGTCAAAGATAGAGAGTTATTTATGTGTTTCATACATACATACATTGTCATTATAGACAGTTATGTCTTTCAGCGATCAGTCTGCAAGCCTCTGTGAATTTAATAAATGTCACCAAAATCCTCTATTTGCAACTAGTGCTGTGGCTTCGTTTAGTTCTATACCTCTTAACAGAGTCAATTATTATCCTAGGTAATCTGTCCTCCATTCGCCTCACATGACCCCACCACCGAAGCCGGTTTATGCGTACAGCTTCATCCATCGAGTTCATCCTAACTTATCCTTTATTTCCTCATTCCGAGCACCCTACTACCATTGTTCCCACCTGTTTGTACCAGCAGTCATTCTCGCTACTTTCATGTCTGTTACTTCTAACTTATGAATAAGATCTCCTGAGTCCACCCAGCTTTCGTTCCCGTAAAGCAAAGTTGGTCTGAAACAGTCCGATGTAAAGATAGTTTCGTCTGGGAACTGACTTCCTTCTTACAGGATACTGTTGACCGCAACTGCGAGCTCACTGCATTAGCTTTACGACACCTTGATTCAATCTCACTTACTATATTACCTGCCTGGTAGAACGTACAACCTAAATACTTGAGATTTTCTACCTGTTCCAGCTTTGTATCACCAATCTGGCATTCAGTCCTGTTAAATTTCTTACCTACTGACATCAATTTAGTCTTCGAGACTCATTACACCTATTTTCAAGTTCCAAGGTATTAGACTGCAGGCTTTCAGCACAATCTGCCGTAAAGAGAAAGTCGTCAGCATAGGCCAGACTGCTTACTACATTTCCACCTAACTGAATCCCTCCCTGCCACGTTATACCTTTCAGCTGATGATCCATGTAAACTACGAACAACAAAGGTGAAATATTACAGCCTTGTCTAACCCCCGTAAGTACCGTGAACCAAGAACTCATTCTGCCATCAATTCTCAGTTGTCAACATAAATGCCTTTGATTGATTTTAATAATCTATATTTAATCCCATGTGTTTTATAGTTGACCGAAATTGATTTTTTTAAAGATGGCCTCATCTACCCTGTTCAGACATTTTGATATGACACCATTTAGGCTGCCTCCCTGTCACTTTGAACGGTCCATTTTACTCCGTCAGTTGGAAGAGAAACGTATATCGGGCGATCTGTGGCTGAGCGTTGAATTAAAACACGTGGTGGTTTTTAAAAAAATATATATACATATCGGTATCTTACGACATGGAGTGTCGAATTCACATTTTTCCGCCCTTCAGAATTCCGACTACCTCTGCCGGGTTTGAACCTGCTATCTTGGGATCAGGAGGCCGATACTCCACCATTGATCCAGTGAGAAAGCGTTAAAAGTCTTCAGTAACTTAAAGTGTTTACACCGTCAGAATTGTCTACAGAAAGCTGAGGAACATCCAGACTTTCCACTCAGCTTTAGGGCCGTTGTTTTGAACACGTACAGTACAGTCCCGCTTGCTTCAGAGATGTTCGCTCTGAACGTTTCACGTCTTGCTCTGGCTCCGCGGTGATCATCCGTCTGGTTCAATGCCGCCTGAGGCCCATTGCGGCTGTGTTGTAGTTTTACAGCCTGGCCAAATCGGGCGGCAGCATGCGATGCTCGCAGGACAGTAAACCAGCTTGTCTTCGTCGTGTGTCTCCCTGGAGACTCCGGCACAGCCGCAGCCGAAAGACGTCTTGATTGAGACACTTGCTCTTCTTATTGACGTGGACCTTCACTACACTTCCCATTCTCCAGGCTGACTGAAGCATAAGTTGGCTTATTCCATCCTGTCTCAGTGTAACGGTATTTGAAGGTGCTCATATACCTGTGTCCGTAGATTTACCAGCATAGACAAAATTTCGGTACTGCATCCTCCAAGGAAAGCGTAAAAGCAGGGTTTTTTTACGTCGCACCGACACAGATAGGACTTATGGCGACGATGGGACAGAAAAGGCCTAAGAGTGGGAAGGAAGCGGCCGTGGCCTTAATTAAGGTACAGCCCCAGTATTATCCTCGTGTGAAAATGGGAAACCACGGAAAATCCTCTTCAGGGCTGCCGAGAGTGGAGATCGAACCCACTATCTCCCGGATGCAAGCTCACAGCTGCGCGACCCTAACCGCACGCCCAACTCGCCCGATAAAAGCAGTTAGTAGGACACTTATCCTTCTTCTTCTGCTAAGGACCTCATGCCAAATTCAGTTCTTCATACTTTGTTGATTTCTCTTCCGCTACTTCCAATATCCTTTCATCTTTTTCACTATGCTGTTTCTGTCCTCGGACCACTTCGCACCAGGTTTCTTGTTCAATCTTCCTTGGAATCCTTCCAATACTTGCCACCCTCTTTCTAAAAATCTCTATGTCCATAGTTTCTTCTTCTGTTATATTATTTCTTTCTAAATCTTTCTTTACTTCTTGAATCCAGCTAGTTGTTGTCTTTTTGTCTCAAAGGTACTTGAAAATCCTTCTCGTTAATCTGGAATCATCCATTCTGTAAATATGTTCAAAAAATTGTAATCTGCTTTTTCTTATGATTCATTAGATCTTAATTTCCATACTTTTGTCATTTTCACAGAGCCTAAGAATTTTCTCATGATTCTCCTTTCTAGTTCTTCAAGTTTATCTAATCTATAGTTTAATACCAGGCATTCACTTGCATATAGGTATTCAGGTTTCAACACATGATTATTATTATTATTATTATTATTATTATTATTATTATTATTATTATTATTGTTAAGGGTTATCTCGTGAGATAACTGAAATAAGGAACTGCTGGCAGAAGATCCAGTTTTGTGCGACCCTGGTAAGGAAAGTGTTCGACATCGGGCCCTCGCGCTGATAACACGGTTCCTCCCTGTTTGTAAAATCGCGCGTTTCTTAATTATTCACATTTTCTTTTCTGTTTCCCCGTCCCCCGCCCCCTCATACACCTGTGTGCTTTGTTAATACTCCGTCCCTCCCTGCTCGATATGCCGGCGTGCAGGATAACGACACTGTGCTCCTCGGGGACAGGGCCTAAATTACTAATAGCAACCTGATTACCGTAATTGTGATCCTCGGGCGATACTTATTTCCTTAAAACACCACCCTCCCTTCCTCCACCCGCTCTTGATCAATCAGCGGCTGGAGACGCTTCAGCTGGGGGGGGGGGGGAGCAGGAAGAAAAGAAGAAAAAAAGCTTGCCCGCACAGATTCCGCTAGAAAAATTTCTGTCGTCTTCATTAGGTTTCTTCCAACACATAGTTTGATGTCCTCGAGTATCTAGCCTACTCGATTCCCTGATATCCCAAACGTTCAGTGTAATCAGTCTGTATTCCCATTTTAGTAACCCCCTGTGGGTGGGGGACGCAGACGAAGAATACACCCACGGTTAGTGATGGAATATTCGAATACAAAATAATCGCTTATTTGATTATTTTTCGATTATTCATTCGAATGTTATTAAGACAGTTAATTCACTCATTTAGTTTCAACATTTGGAGTTACGTTTGGAAAAAGGCGTGTTTTTTTCAATTTTCCATAAGAGTCCATCTATCCGCTTATGTCAATCGATCCATCCGACACACTTGAACCGAAAAATTGATTCATGAAGCATCCAAATACAACTGAATTATATTTTAAACTGATTCGATTATTTAAATAATCGGATGGAGATTATTTGACTATCAAAAGTATTCGATTATTATCCCATCACTACCCACGATACCTCCTGGCTATCGTAGGCAGCGACCAAAAGGGGCAACCACGGGGTGATGGAATTGGAACCATGAGATTACTTGTGATTAGTACCATTAAGTGAGGAACTCCATGGGTCTGGGCGTTGAATGTGTTTAGTTGCATTCCTCTGAGGTGTTCATGCGGGAGGAGCTACCGTGCCCCGCGCTGAATTGCGTTGGTTCCCCTGTAATCAGAACGGGTCTGCTTTGCCTGTGATTGGTACCACTATGTGAGGAACACCACGGGATTATGCATTGCTCATGATTAGTACCACCATGCGTGGACCGATGCTTATGCGTGGCCTGTGAGTAGTGACGAACCTGTGGGTGGTACCATAATGTGTGATACACCGTGGATCTACATTGCATACGATTAGTACCACTATGGGAGCAACACCATGAGTATACGTGGCCTGTGAGTAGTTCCACTACATGTGGAACATAGGTGTGCGTTGCTTTTGAGTAGTACTCTTATGGGAGGAACATCATGAGTCTTTGTTACCTGTGAGTCGTGCCATTCTGTGTGACATACCATGGGTCTACATTACCTGAACTTAGTACAACCATGCGGGAAACACCATGAGTCTACGTTATCTTTGATTACTACCACTATGAGAGGCCGGTGATCTGGAGTTTTGGACCCCTTTGGACTACAACCATCATCTCAGAATATGAGGCATTGTGAATTGGATGCACTCCTAGCTGTTAGACCCTTTTAAACAACAAGCATCGTCAACATTTTAACAAGGTCCTGGAACAAGTGTATGACTTTCCATATGACGTTATACATACGGCAAAAAAGTTTTGAGTATCAAGGATGCAATGCAATAACAAAGTTAAGAGAAGGTTTTTTTTGTATCACGGACACAAACACACATAACCTGCAAATGTAAACTTTTGCAAACTCAAATATTGTTCTTCAACAAATAAACAGCAATAGTGAAAAGGTCACACTTTGTGTGTGTGTGTGTTTTTTTTTATTGAGGCGCTGTTTCATGGTTGTCATCAGTACATTGACGTCATCTCGAGAAAGAAGGTTCCATTTCACCTGGACAATTTGAATGAGCTCCGGGAGTGTGTATCGAGGTTGTGGATGATGAAAAACAGTCGTTTTCAACCTGTCCCAAGCGTGCTCTATACAGTTCATTTCCGAAGAATTTGGTGGCCAATTGATGTGGTTGAGACCCGCCTATTCCATGAAGTTCCTCTCTGATGCATCTCGATAAGGGCGAGCATTGTCGTCGACGAGAATTAATTCAGCATCAGGGTTTAAAAAATGGTCGAATAATATTTAATCGGTATACTGCTGGGTAGTTAACTTTCCACGAAATTCATAATTTTCAGCCATATAATGTGCCTCTTCCCCTGACATAAATTTACCCTGGTTTTAATGATGGAATGAAACCAACAGTTTTCCTTTTACTCTAACAGTATCTTCGATATGTAGAATAACATGTATTACATCTAATTTCTCGACTTTCTAAAAGGCTCTGGCAGCGTGTACTATGACCATGTATAATCCCAGCCCAAAACATAATACCATCATCACCACGAAATGCATGCTCCTCTTAAACATGCCGGTAATTTCCACCGCGTCTCAATACCTTTTATCGTCTTGAATCATCCAACCCCAAATTAAGATGTTGGGTGACCCACCTTCTCCTCTGAACACGATGACGATTCTCCCTAGTGGAGAGAAGTGGGCATTAGCCATTTGATTTGGCCATCCAGTTCACCGGACATGAACTTTACTGGGCAGAAGTGATATCCGTATTTCAGCTGCAAAAATGACATTACGCCATTCATCCAACACCATTCTCAACACAATGACGACTCTCTAGTGAAGCACGTTGAATTGGTCGAAATGATCTTACTTTACAGCGGATTGCGTACAGTTCGTGCAGATACACGCACCCCGGTTGCCAGCAAGAAGTCATCTCGTTGGTCTCCATTGCGCTGTTACGCGGATATGCGGATCTTGACGTGACGTTGTCACCTTCGGTCTGTCAGCCACATCGTTGGTGTCACGGTACCTTTTCCAAGTATTTTGGCACTGCCCTTCGTGTCACCCCTACGATGCGTCATACTGCTGCTCCTGTATGTGCACCCTAAATCACTGCCACAATAATTCTGGCTCGGCCAAACTGGGAAATACGCGTTGCGCATGTAACGTGAACACTAGCTCGAACTCTTATTGCATTGTGTGGCATCGTTCAACACAGCGACATCTAATGTATTATAAACAAAGAATTGGATTAATTGTGCGTGTATAAAGTGCCCTGTACTACTTAGTACAGGACTAAACACACCCTACCACAATATTCTAAACTGTTTTGAGCTGTATATTTACTGCATTAAGTCACTGCACTGCTTTAGCTACTATAAATCGTAGTGTTAAGTTTTCTGTGAATTTGTATGTGATTGCGTTCTGATTATGTGACGGTACAATCCAAGGAAAGGAAAACAAAACTCTGAGATTTGCTGATTGTATTGTTATTTTATACGTGACTGGAGAAATCACTGAATGGTATGTGAACAGTCATGGAGAAGGAGTACAAGAGGAAAAAGTCCAAAACAAAAATAATGCAGGGCAGTCAGGTGATCGCAGGTAATGTTAGATTAGGAAATGAAGTCTTAAAGGAAGTAAACATTGTTCCTTGGGTAGTAAAATAACTAATGATGGCACAAATGAGGAGGACATAAAATGCAGAGTAGCACAAACAAGGAAGGCCTTCCTTAAGAAAATAATTTTGCACAATTGGAATATTGATATAGGAATTAAAAAGATGATTGTTGTAGACTTTCCTATGGAGCGTGGCATTGTATGGAAGTGAATCATGGACGGTAACTAGCTTAAAAAGAAAGAGAATATATGCTTTTGAAATGTGGTGTTACCATGATGGACTGGCTTCCACCTCATGTGATCTGTTACGCAAAGAATGGGAGGAAAACACATTGTCAGCTATTTGCCTGTGGGGTCCCGTATCCGGCGGGGCTGGGATTGGTGGTCTACGGGTTGGACGGGGAGTTTTGCTTACCAGAGGATATGCCACGACCAGGCAGTTATTTTAATTTAGTTTTAGACAGTAGAAAACCTAGCGTAGGTTGTAGTTAAGGTAGCATCTTACATGTGGTGCTGGAGATCCGCGCATATGTGGGATGCTACAGAGTAGATTTAATAGATTGTAAATTTAGTGGTTTGTTATCTTTATTACCTAACCGATGGTTTGTACTATGGTGGAAATAAAGATATGTATTACTCCAAATGTGGTGTTGCAGAAGAATGCTGGAGGTGAGATGGTGGATCGAAACACAAATTAAGAGATAGCGAATCGAATTGGTGAGAGATGAAACCCTTTGAAAAAATTTGACCAGAGGAAGAGATAGAATGATGGGACACGTCTTAAGAAACCCAGGACTTGTTCAGTTGGTTTCTGAGCGGAGTTTAGGGGGTAAAAAATGGCAGGGGTAGACCAGTGTATTAATATGAGAAACAGATTGGAATAGAAATGAAAATGTTATCGGAGGATAGGGTGGCATGGATAACTGCATCAAACCAGTCTGTGGACTGATGACGCGAACAACAAAACATCTAAGATAATATTATTTAATAATCTGGCCCTTGTCAAACTTGTAATAATGGCTTAGAATATGGCACACCACACAGTCGTATTTTAACCACGCACCAACCCTCTTGACATGTTTTAATCTCTGGAAGTTCTGGGAATCGATCCCAGGCCTCCGAGGACGGCAGCTAATAATGCTACTGAAAGACGACAGCTTGAACTCGCCTCTTCTGTAGTTCATTACCTCAAATTGCGTTCAAATTACGGATCGTTCTACAGTACTTCAAACATTCGTTAAATTAAGTATGATGTACTTATGTGATGGGTAAAGAAAAATTGTCAACCGTCACAAATTGTCACAAGCAAGTCACAAATATAATTCCATCGCCCACCCAAACGCTGAAGGCACAGTGAACACCAGCAAGGTAATCCCGTACAGCACGTGCACTGGGATGATCCTGAAATGGCAGGGTCATGGGCAACCCCACAGTGTGAGGTATGAATTCTTCTTCTCGAGGTGGCTACGCGCTTAGGGGGTCACGTAGCTTTCAACTTGGACTCGCGGATAGTGGGTTCCAACTTCACTGCCAGGTGGATTTCCGTGGTTTCCCATTTTTACACCAGGTACATTTTGGAGCTGCACTTTTATTAAGACCATTGGAGGCTTGCTTGACTGTCGTAGCCTTCTCCTGTTCTACCGTCGCCATAAGAGGTGTCTGTCTCCGTGTGATGTAAAACAGATGTACCCCTTATTATCTAGATATTAAAAGAGTTTACTAAAAGCAGCTTTGGAAACTCCGTCCGTCCGTTCTACTGGACCGATTTGCTTCCTTTTTGTTTTATTCTCTCTGGTATTACCTGCCGGTGAATCACGAAACGTTGATAGGTCTCTTAAGTTCAGCCAACTTTTAGTAATCATAAATCAAATCATTAAATAATCACTCCAGTAATTGCAGGCGAAGGCTTACCCTAACCCGCAATACATTCTGTACTTAGCGGGTTGCTAAGTGACTAACACTTTTATTTATTTATTTATTTATTTATTTATTTATTTATTTATTTATTTATTTATTTATTTATTTATTTATTTATTTATTTAGTTTGTTTGTTTGTTTCGACCCATAAAGCAAATTATGGTTTGTTGTTATTTTTCGTGTACTTTCAGAATTCTTTCATCATCCCGCTATGTTTAGCTTGACGTTCGTCAGTTCATTTTCTCCTAGATCTGCTGACCTTATCTTCTGAAGCAACTTTCCAAGTGTAGATCTTATGTCTGCAAGTTTTACGGTTTTCGACATCTGTAGGTGTGATGTTGGCGCTATTGAGATCAATTTGGACTTGATACCAATCGTTGTCGTCTTTAATGTTTATGAGTACATCAATATTATTTTTGTTAGTCGGTTGTCATCTAGCCTCATAATATGTCCTTAAAATTTCTGTTTCGATGTTTGAGTATTTTTCTGTGGTCTTGTGCGGTTGTATACGATATCCTTCATCTGCAAGTTTTGGGCCAAGGATTTTTCGGATGATTTTCCTTTCGCCTTTCTTGATATTTTCGAGAACCCTTTATAATTGAGGTTTAAGGTGTCGCTGTGGCATAGTGTGTTTCAGGTTTGGCGACCGTCGTGTAATGTCGAACTTTCATGTTAATGCTTATGCATATTTTGGTGTAATGTTCGCGGTTTTCCCATATGCTTTCGGCATTTTCAGTTGACGTGTTTTTTTGTGCTCTTCTTTCGGAACCTGTAGGTTCAATGATTTCACCTAAATATTGAAATGATTAACCTCGTTTATTGTGGCGTATTTTGTAACAATAATAATAATAATAATAATAATAATAATAATAATAATAATAATAATAATAATAATGGTTTTACGTCCCACTAACTACTTTTACGGTTTTCGGAGACGCCGATGTGCCGGAATTTAGTCCCGCAGGAGTTTTCTACGTGCCACTAAAACTACCGACACGAGGCTGACGTATTTGAGCACCTTCAAATACCACTGGACTGAGCCAGGATCGAACCTGCCAACTTGGGGTCAGAAAGCCAGCGCCTCAACCGTCTG
The DNA here is from genome assembly GCF_040414725.1 of Anabrus simplex. NCBI lineage: Eukaryota > Metazoa > Arthropoda > Insecta > Orthoptera > Tettigoniidae > Anabrus > Anabrus simplex. The sequence goes on along the minus strand of NC_090279.1, from coordinate 205,004,072 downwards.
AGCCACACAGCCCGGCTCGCCCCAGTGTAGCAGTTGGATTGCTACACCTTTCCAAGGACAACGCAGTGACGGTGCACTAGGGGAAGCACATAAGAGGCTTGTAGTGGTGTCCAAACGGCGGTCCATTAGCCGCCAGCGTCTTGGAAAGGTGTAGCATTCCAACTGATGAGCCCACTGCTACACTGGGGCGAAACGCTGGTAATTTCACGACTGAAAAATCCTAAAGAGCTTAAATGTTTTTAACATGTGCAATCGATGAAATTAAATTATCGTTTTCCTCTGAGAACTTAATGTTTGGCCATTGATTACTTTTTCCTAGTTTGTGTTTCTTGTATAAGAGATCTAATTAACTTAGCTACACAGAAATCGGTCGAGAGAGCTCGAAGCTCGGCATTTGACTGTATTAATAGGCTACAGACTAAAAAAGAAGATCATGACACTCTTTTTTAAAAAACGTGACGTTATCACAAGAGTTGTATCGCCTCCCTAGTTTTTAACGCGTTTGCTGGGTTTTTCAGTGTATATCAGTAGAAGGTTGTGATTAGAAAATTATCCCCATAGGTCTTCTGCAAACAATTTCATTATATTTTTTTTTAATCCGCCCTTGTACGTACCTAGGGATCAAGTGGGGATAATCTGACGCTGGACTGACATGCAGCGATCAAACAAGGCCCCTCTCCTCTTTCCTCCGCTGTGCCGCTTGATGGCTGATAAGAGTAGGAAACAGTGCTGACGGAGACGAGGCTTGGCATCGCAAAGAAGAGGAGATGATGGCGCAGAGGGATCTCTTACAGATAGCGAGGGGCTTCGACGTGTGTAAAAATACAGCGTAAAGATTAAAACTACACGACACACACACACACGCGCGGAATATAAAAAAGGGGTACACAATTTATGATGTAGCAAGAGCGGCCAAGCCATTACAACACATGTATCGTGCGGTCTTCTTCTATACTGCTTGTTTACTCTAGTGGTAATTCCTAGTTGATAACGCACCTCATCTTGTGATGTGTTAGCTCGCCACAACAGCCTGCCTTCGAGAGCAGAGAACCTACATCGCTGGAATGGCATTCATGAGACATTGTTGGCGACTCAAAAATGTAATGTCCTGAATTTTCATGTCAGTGGGTTAATATTTATGTTTTTTTTTGTTTGTTTGTTTGTTTGTTGCATAACTAGCATACGTACCCGTTCTTCGCACGTGAATCGGTAATCGATTTCACGATTCCTTCATGAATTTATGCGAAATTACATGTCTGTGTTGCCTGCTGCCATTTCTTGATGGATACAGTACTTTTGTATCCATCTCTTAGCACAGGCCAGAGTAAAGTGTAGCTTCCACCGAAGTCCCAGTCTCATCCATGGCTGTGACAATATGGAAGCTGCTGGGGTATGGGTGGTGCTGAGTAATGACATTCAGAGCACGTCTAGTGCATCTGAGTGTTATGAAAGGTGTTGCTCAGAGGGTCAGTCGTGCTGCAATAGCACTTTCTGACCCAGTGAGGAAAGCAATGGCAAACTACCTCACTCCTCGCCTTGCCTAGTACGCCTCATTTTGGTGCTGCCATTGGTTTTTGCGGTTTCCTTATAACCTCATAACTTTTGGTGGTGCTACTTGAGGATCCAACCAGCCTCTGGGCTGATGACCTAACAGACAGACAGACATGTCTGTGTTCAAACGTTTAATACGGCATGTTAGACTGATGTTTTTGTACGAAAGCTCATCAGTAACGTGAAGTACGATAAAGCTGAACAAAGTGGAGACAGAATGGGGGAGACCACAGAGTTTATTGAACGATACAGCCCTGGTCCGAAGTTGTGCGTAATTCTCGGTTACAAAACCTGAAACCCGGAGTGGTACTGTGACTGAAGACTCATGAAACCAATTTTATTATCTGTTATATCGAAAAGAGTAAAATATATCTTTAGTTAAACAATTTAACACAACTTGAAGTGACATGACAGCCTGTAAAAGAGTCCATTATTGATAACTCCCTTGTTATCCTCCTCTCGAAAAGGTGCACATGAGAAAAAACTTTTTAGAAATTGATTTACATTAAGGCTGGTAGTTTTCCATTAAGGTTGGTCATGTACAGTATATTTTGTGGGAGGGTAAAATAATAGTTTCGACTTCCTGTAAACCCCCAAACCAATCCGGGATTTAGATATAATATTGACCGTAATACCTACGCAAGGACAGATATAAAGTTTGGTAGAATTTATATAAAGTAGTTTCCCTTATTATAAGAACTCAACAAACGGATGAACAGACAAATCGACAAAAAAAAAAGCTTACAAAAATGTCCGCTCGAACTTAGACTGAAAAATATGAGGTTTTATAGATATATATCCAGTAGTTTTCAAGTTATAAGAACTCAATCAAACAAACAGGCACCAAAGCTTAAAAAAATATGCAGATGGTCATTATTACACCTCAAACGAATAACTGAATAAAAATTTCGCCAAAATAGTCAATGTACGGACACACTGTCGTTAAGATTTTATTTATGTAGATGAGCACCTAAGTTTTGCCAGGAAGCTTAGGCACACACTGGCATTTTAACGAAGGCAACCCTGTTGCTATATTATTAGCTTAAATAACAATGTGTTTGACTGTTAATAATTAACAGTGGGAAACGAGAGTATGTTTCACCCAAGTAAGGCGTTTCCACGACAATCGTTACCAGTTCTAGAATAAAAGAGGTTCTTTTGCTTTACGTCGCACCGACACAGACAGGTCTTATGGCGACGATGGGATGGGAAAGGGCTAGGAGTGGGAAGGAAGCAGCCGTGGCCTTAATTCAGGTACAGCCCCATCATTTGCCTGGTATGCAAATGGGAAACCGCGGAAAACCATCTTCAGAGCTGCCGACAGTGGGATTCGAACCCACTATCTCCCGGATGCAAGCTCACAGCTGCGCGACCCTAACCGCATGGCCAACTCGCCCGGTACAAAGAGTTTTAACAAAACGAAAAATGACTTTTTTGACAGTGAAATGCGAAATAAGTGCCATTGAATTTGTATTTTTTTTCTGGTTTGTTTAAAACGTATTGTATTCTAAATTAGCAAGGCTGAAATTGTGGCCTGAAGTATTATTTCGCAAACGGCCAAGCACTTTCTGACTCGTTTTTGATGTTGAGAACATTCCTTCGCAGAAAAATTAGGGGTCCGCAAACTATGAAACACGTACATTTAAGCACTTTCTTCAAGTGTGACGAAAGTTGAAGGGCTAAACGGCCCGGAAAGGTTTCAAATTATGAGTCTTGGATAGCTCTATCGAACTAAAAAGTTTTAAAAAAGTTGAAATATCACTTCCGGCCTAAACGCAGTTCCGAAAAACCAGCCTAAAATCGCTTGTTTATTCGCTCGTTTTCTTTTTATTCAAATCCTAGGCAAATTGACTTATTTGCATAATTTTTCCGTAACGTGTTCCTTGGTTCAATATTATCAAGCGTCTTTTTTGATTTTTTTTTGAAAAATGTCCACACGGAATGTAGTTGCAATGTCTTAAGTGAAACTCTGCATTGTCTCACATTAGCGCTCGTAGTGGTAGAAAAAAGGCAAACTGCTATTCTAACCGACCGTATAACGATGATTAAGAAAAGGATTGTAATTTTTAGGAATAAATTAGAGAATATATTCTCATACTTTATTATACTTTATTTACCCAAAATTCGTAGCTCATATCCCTAGGATGTTTTCAGCATTGAGTTATTTTGACAATAAAGTGCAAAATAAATGTGATGCAATTTTGATTCATTCCCGGATTGTTTCTAACGCATTTTCTAAATTAGCAAGGACATAATTGCGCCTTAAAAAATAATTACGCACACGGCCAACCGTTTTATGAATATTTTTTCCTAGACAAGGCTGCGGGGTATCATGGTGTAAGTAATTTGATATAACTTTGTTATGGAAGCATCTAGCCCGCCACGGTTTTGCACAGCAGCGTTCTTTTGGGGTCCGCTCACTAGGTGCATCCAGAAAACAAAACAGAATGGATCAGTAGTATCAATAATGCACCTGCAGAAACTCAAACATTCAGAAACAATCTAAAGATTCGACCTAATCAAATACTTACGTGAAGCAATAACAGTAACAGTGGGAAAGGAAGAGAGCGTGAAGACACGATATCACAAAATGGAAAACAGAAACTTATCACACAACGATGAATATCTATATATATACAACAAAATATCAGTATCAAGGAATGCTAAGTCGAGAAACTACAAAACTGTAACCTTTCCAGAAGCTTTGTATGCAGCAGAATGTTTGAACACTGTGTAACTAAAACCCTAAACCAGCATCTTTCAAAGAAACCAAAGAAGACTTGGAACCACTCATTATTTAAAAAAGCAACTCAATGTTCAAAACATCCTAGGGATTTGAGCTACGAATTTTAGGTGAATAAAATATAATACAATATGAGAATATATTCTTGATTTATTCCTAAAATTACAATCCGTTTTCTCAATCATCGTTATCCGTCGATTAGATTAGCAGTTTGCCTTTTTCCACGAACCTACTACTCTGGCGTAGCAGGGGGAGAGGTGATACTCCGACGTGGCGCGTCCCAGGTGACGGATAGGAGGGTCCTAACCGGCTTGCCGGCGGACTTGAGGGAAATAAAATACCTCTCGCGGACCACACACACACACACACACACACACACACACACACACACACCCTGTAGGTGGGGGGGCAGACGAAGAATTCACGCACGGTATCCCCCTGCTTGTCGTAAGAGGCGACTAAAAGGGGCGACCAAGGGATGATCCTATTAGAACCATGAAACTACTTGTAATTAGTACCACCACGCAGGGAACACCACGCGTTGCATTTACTAGCGCGTAGTAGCACTATGTTAGGTACGCATTAGGTTTGTGATTAGTAGCGACAGTGTGTGAATCAGGAGGTGGGTCCTACAGTACCTGCGGTTCGTACCCCTATATGAGCGACACCATGGGATTAGCGACACCATGGTTCTGCCTTACCTATCCTCAGTTCCCACTATGTGAGGAATTCCACGGAATAGTATGAGTCCCTGCGGTTAGTCCACTTATGGGAGAACGCCATAGGTTTGCGTTGCCTGCAAATAGCGCCGCAATGTGCGAAACAGCATAGGTCTGTTTTACATTTGCGCATTACACTACCTGTGAATAGTATCATAATGTGTGGAATACCGCGAGTCTCCGCTACTTTTGGTTAGTACCGCAACATTACACATAGCATGGTTCTACTTTCCTAGCGATGAATACCATTATGATGGGCCGATGACCTGGATTTTGGACCCGTTTCGACTATAAGCAATATCGATTCAGTATCCTGCTATAAAAGCAGTCCCTTGTTCAGTAATACTATTGTTTTGTGCCAGCCTCTGTGCACGTGAGGCACTGTGGGTCGGATCCACTGATCATTTTAAGTTCATATCCGTCCATCCATTCTTCGTCCTCATGCTTTGAATTCTGGCCAGTGGAGGATTTTTGACTTTTAAGTTGTCATTTCATTTCGTCTCATTTCGTACCATTAGGGGCCGATGACCTAGATGTTAGGCCCCTTTAAACAAGAAATATCAATAATAATCATCATCATCATCATCATTATCATCAGTTTGCCTTTTTCTACCAGTACGAGCGCTAATGTGAGTGAATGCAGAGCTTCTCTTAAGGCCGTTTGTTGTGGACATTTTTCACAAAATCAAAAACGAGTAAGGGTATTGAACAAAGGAACACTTTACATAAATAGTTGTGTTATTAATTTGGCTAGGATTTGAATTTTTTTTAAAGGAAGACGAGTGAGGAAACAGGCGATTTTAGGCTCTTTTTCAGGAACTGCATTTAGGCTGGAAATGATTTACAATTTATTTTTATTTATTTTATTTTTGATAGAGTTATCCAAGACTCACAATTTGAAACCCTTTAATGTTCGGCACTATTGAGGAAATCGTTTAATTTTACGTATTTGTAGTATGGAGACGTGTACTTTGTCTCCTGAGAAATGTGTTCAACATTAAGATTATATCCGTATCAAGGGAATTAATCCGGCGTATGCAGGGCAACGTCAGAAATTGACTCGAAATAACCTAACGGCTGGTCCTTTCGTAACAGAAACATCCATATCCTTATCAAGAATAATAATAATAGTCTAAACTGGAGAAAAAAGAGCTCAAAATCATCAGAAGTATCATGGGATCCAATTACAAGAATGGCACTCATTGTTTAAAAAATCCAACAAAGAAGTGCACAGTAAAATAGAGAAAATTACAGAAACAATCCGTGAGAGACCGGCAAGATATTACGGTCATCTCAAACGAATGGACGGAAACAGGCTGACTGTATAGATCTTTCACTTTCTTGACTCCAGACCCAAAACCACAATGCGCTGGTTTATGAACACCAAAGACCACCTCCACATGCTGCACATAAAACCCGAAGGCGCCTTCAATAGAGACCTCTTCCGCAAAAAGATACTGACGAGCGAGACTAGCAACCGAAAAGAAGACAAGGTACTACCTGGACAGAGGAACGCAAGCTGGCCCACTCACAGAGAATGAGAGTATTCTGGACTCAAAAGAAAGCGAAGCGAACTGCCAAATGTAACAAGACTTAACGCCGTCCTAGATGGGCCCAACGAATAATGTATATAACTAGCTGAAGTACCCGTGCTTCGCAATGGGGCATAAATAAATTACAATGTGAAGGTGGAATTAAAGGTAGATTATTAAAATCAATCAAAGGCATTTATGTTGACAATTGGGCTTCAGTGAGAATTGATGGTAGAATGAGTTCTTGGTTCAGGGTACTTACAGGAGTTAGACAAGGCTGTAATCTTTCACCTTTGCTGTTTGTAGTTTACATGGATCATATACTGAAAGGTATAAAATGGCAGAGAGGGATTCAGTTAGGTGGAAATGTAGTAAGCAGCCTGGCTTATGCTGACGACTTGGTCTTAATGGCAGACTGTGCCGAAAGCCTGCAGTCTAACATCTTGGAACTTGAAAATAGGTGCAATGAGTATGGTATGAAAATTAGCCTCTCGAAGACTAAATTGATGTCAGTAGGTAAGAAATCCAACAGAATTGAATGCCAGATTGGTGATACAAAGCTAGAACAGGTCGATAATTTCAAGTATTTAGGTTGTGTGTTTTCCCAGGATGGTAATATAGTAAGTGAGATTGAATCAAGGTGTAGTAAAGCTAATGCAGTGAGCTCGCAGTTGCGATCAGCAGTATTCTGTAAGAAGGAAGTCAGCTCCCAGACGAAACTATCTTTACATCGGTCTGTTTTCAGACCAACTTTGCTTTATGGGAGCGAAAGCTGGGTGGACTCCGGATATCTTATTCATAAGTTAGAAGTAACAGACATGAAAGTAGCAAGAATGATTGCTGGTACAAACAGGTGGGAACAATGGCAGGAGGGAACTCGGAATGAGGAGATAAAGGCTAATTTAGGAATGAACTCGATGGATGAAACTGTACGCATAAACCGGCTTCGGTGGTGGGGTCATGTGAGGCGAATGGAAGAGGATAGGTTACCTAGGAGAATGTCCGGCTCCATGGCTAAATGGTTAGCGTGCTGGCCTTTGGCCACAGGGGTCCCGGGTTCGATTCCCGGCAGGGTCGGGAATTTTAACCGTAATTGGTTAATTTCGCTGGCACGGGGGCTGGGTGTATGTGTCGTCTTCATCATCATTTCATCCTCAGAATGACGCGCAGGTCGCCTACGGGTGTCAAATCAAAAGACCTGCATCTGGCGAGCCGAACTTGTCCTCGGACACTCCCGGCACTAAAAGCCATACGCCATTTCATTTTACCTAGGAGAATAATGGACTCTGTTATAGAGGGTAAGAGAAGTAGAGGGAGACCAAGACGACGATGGTTAGACTCTGTTTCTAACGATTTAAAGATAAGAGGTATAGAACTAAATGAGGCCACAACACTAGTTGCAAATCGAGAATTGTGGCGACGTTTAGTAAATTCTCAGAGGCTTGCAGACTGAACGCTGAAAGGCATAAGAGTCTATAATGATAATGTATGTATGTATGTATGTATGTATGTGAAGGTGACAGTTAAAATGATATTGAAGAGTAATATAAAAGTCTGATTGGATTAAAAATAATTGTAATGTGTATGTGATTGCCTGTGAGTTCACCATGTAATGCAACGAAAGCAATTTGGTAAAGGTGAACAGATGAAGTGTGAAAGGAACAGTGTTTAATGTGGGCAAACGCAGCACAGGATAGCTTACTCCGTACAGGCTGAACACCTGCCCAACCCAACAGCAAGTGCACGGCTGGCAGATACGCACGGAGGGGATGGGCGAGGTGTGGCGTATAGGCCGTGTTTTATAGCACAAATTTAGGTCTTACTCGCTAAATGTTGGAGATACACGAAAAGTGATGAGGACCTTTCGTATAGGAAATTAAATTTTAAACCTCGTATGTGCCATCAAAAGTTTGCTATTTCTTAGCTTTCACTTTTTGTTTTAAATGGAATTATGAACGTTTGAAACGAAAGGGTGTAGTGACGTCACTAAAATGGTCGCCATATTTAAATAGTGCAAAATATCGAAATCAGAAGTAGCATATATGTTAACCATGTAAATAAGCTATATTCATGCAAAATTTCATGTAAATCGGACCAGTGGTTCTTGCGTGATCCAGTAACACAGACACACACCATTTCATTTTTATATATTAGTATAGATAGCCTAAACTTGTAATATTTTTGTCATGCTGTTGGTGTTTAGGTTGACTTCCCACACTAGCAAAGTGATGTGAAATTTGCGAGAATTTACCTTGTAGTAGTCGACAAGAGGAGCTGTATCATAAATGTGTAACTGGTACGGAGTGCATAGCAGAGTTAATCTGTAGCCGCGCGCTGTCTGTGTTACTGCTAGGAAACATGGCCATCATAAACTGCCTTGCGGTAGCACTACGAAACAAACGAACAAACATGGAGAATATTTTGTACGTATTTATGACGCCATCTGGTTTCTTATTAAACCTCCTTGTATTGCCGTCGTAAAGCAAAGAGGAACCGCGCTAGAGGTAAAACAAGTGAGAAGCGGAAACCGCAAGGCCGCAAGGTGGCGAGAGGGTTGCATCCGAGAGGAACTAGCAGGAGTCAAGTTCCCGACCTTCCATCAAATGTTGTATCGCGAAATCTGTACTAATGGACACATTGACCTTTTGCTCCGTATTTTGTAGCTGAAAGTTATTCCAGACGAGGATTGCGGTGGATGTGTCGATTTCATGTCAACAAAGAAATAAAAGTCGTTCGTTTACTTAACAAAAATAGTGTTCGTAAATTTCAACTAAATCGGGGTCAACAAACATGAATATGACATTAGAACACTTTTATTAGCTCCTGGTTTTCAGATACTGCTATAAATAGAAACGTATTTATTTAAAGTTAATTACAAGTAAGACCAGAGGTCCCTTTGACTGTAACTAACTGCTACTGTAACGTAATTGGGTCAATTAATATACAAAATCTAATAAAATGAATATATAAACGAGCGTAATATCCATTTTCATACTCTGGATAAATCTTTATATTAAAAGAGTTTACTAAAATCAGTTTTACGAAATCCGACCGTGAGTTCTACTCGACCGACTTGCTTCATTTCTGTTCTGTTCTCTGCGGAATTACCTGCCGGTGAATCGTGAGACATTGATAGGTCTCTAAGTTCAACCAACTTTGAGTAATCATAAAATCAAATCATTAAATGATCACTCCAATAATTACAGGCGAAGGCTGAGAAATTTGTGATCGTTCCACGCGTACCAAACAATATACCAATAACTTCCACTTATTAATTTTATGTTCGTGTCCCAAGTCAAGAAAGCAAGGCTCATAGAGTCTCTTATTTTCTGTATCAACCTCTTTGAATTGCTTTTCATGTCGCTCAAATCTGACTGTTGGATCGATAATGACGCCTTTGTTAGATTTCCTATCAATGACAATAATGTCCGCTTCAGTTGACGTTCAGGTTACTTCTTCATAAACCTCGAACTGGTTTGAATTTTGAAAGCAGTCAGCTGTCCTTCTTCTTAGTCTATGATTCCTGTTGTTTCTTAAAAGCTCCCCTTTACGGTAGAAACCTCTTACCCTGTTTTCTTCTTCTCTTGTATTATTTCGTTCGAAATCTTTCTTGATTTCTAGAATTCAGGTTCTTGTTGACATTTTCTCCCCTAAATATTTGAATATCTTTTTAGTTAATCAGTTATCATCCACCCTAAATATATGCTCAGAAAAGTATCTCTTTCCTTATTATTTGCGTTATGCTGTCTATGTCCTGATATATTTCCTTATTACTTCTTAATTTCCACAATCTTGTACGTTTGATTGGATCTAGGATTTCCTAAACTATTCTTCTTTTTAATATTTCAAGCTTATATAATCTACAACTGTTTCTATTATTGTTATTAGTATTATTATATTTATTATTTTATTATTATTAGTAATTGTATCCTGCCTGCTGTCATTTCTTGATGGATACAGTACTTTTGCATCCATCTCTTGGCACAGGCCAGAGTAAAGTGTAGCTTCCACTGAAGTCCCAGTCAACATCCATGGCTGTGACAATATGGAAGCTGCTGGTGTATGGGTGGTGCTGAGTAATGACCTTCGGAGCACGACTAGTGCATCTGAGTGTTTTGAAAAGTGCTGCTCATAGGGTCAGTCGTGCTGCAATAGTACTTTCTGACCCATTGGGGAAAGCAGTGGCAAACTACCTCACTCCTAGTACGCCTCATTATGGTGCTACCATTGGTTTTTGGGGTTTCCTTATAACCGCATAACATTTGGTGGTGGTATTTGAGGATCCAACCAGCCTCTGGGCTGATGACCTCACAGACAGACAGTAATTGTGTTGTTATCACTATCTTGTAATGAAGACGTTTATTGGTCTAGAACATCTGTTCTTGCAATTTCACAGATGTCCATAGCAGTGACAAATTTTGACAGCGTTGCTGGAATTCTTGATGGTATATCCTGTGGAGATCAATAGTGTGACGAAGGGTGTTCTGGTTCCCTATCCGTAAATAGTAACTGGCGCAATCGATTATATCGATAATCTGTTTGCACGCCGAAGTTGCGGAACGGTCGATAGAGGAAATGGAAGTTCAGTCTTTATGATTGGTTGATAGTGACATAAAATAGCTGAAGGATTCACAACGTTCTACTTGGCACGAATGTAAAATTGTGATTTATAAAAAATGAAGGATCGTAATCAATAATGAGGAGAAGAAGAAGAAGAAGAAGGACCTAAATTTTACATCATAAAATTTTGCGTGCAGTTGAACAATAAATGCAGCTACTTACTGACATAATTTGTCGGACGTGTCAAGTTTTGTTAAGTAAGCCCCTGGTAAGAACCAAAGTTTCCTGACTTAGTATAAAATATTCGAGACAATTTTTGGAAATGCTCGCCCTGGGTAACGTACTGTTAGTCATTTGTATTTATGAAAGCCAGAACAAGTTGGCTCGTATCGCTGCGCCGGGTGATAGAGGAAAGCTCCCTCATGTCTCCTGATCCGGATTAAAACACTTCCCTAATAAGAGATTCAGATTCCGAGAGAAGTCAGCCTGGATTATTATTATTATTATCATCGTCATTGTCTCTCTCGCACACATACTACGGGAGGAAAGTTTAAGTAAAGTCTAGCAGATAGAGAGAGCGAATGATTATCTTAACAGAATTTCCATGTTAGAAGGGAGGTGGAAAGAAATTGTAAGATTTAAAGGTTTTTGTCCTTCTCTTTCTAATTAGAGTGCGTGATATTCTCCCACGTGTGAGGGGGTGGGTGGGGGAGTGGAGGCTCTCATTATAATGCACAGCTCCCTTTTGCGCCGCCTCCACCCACTAGTAAGAGTTTGAGTTCTTTGCCCCCTTTCTTCTTCTTCCTCTTTTTCTTCCGTCGCTTTCCCAGCCCTGGCTTGCACCTGTTAAAATCTGAAGCAAAATACCATAAGGAGAATGCACTCTTTGATAAATTGTATCAGGTGAGAAATGTTTAAACTTCTTTGGTCAAATTTCGTTTGTTCGCCGAGGAGATTCAGCATTGTAAGCCGCTCGTGTAAGGCAGGCTACATATCTGTCTGTGTTGTGCAGGTCGCACGCCAGTGCTGACACCCCAGTATAACAATTGCCGTTATTATACACTGTCTGGTGGAGCTTCATTGTCGCCACTGGTCTGCCATGTTGTCGAGCTCGCTCCAAATCAATGTATAGTTCTTGCAATATCCTCGTTAACGACCGGTACGCTTTTGAAGCCTTGCTGTCCAGCTATGTTTACATTCCGCGGAGTGTCACGATTTCCCCAACCCGAGACACAGCGTTGTCAACTCTTAACTGTTAACTACATAGACACTAGAGTGAGTAGCAAGACTGGACAGAACTTACACGCAGCTGTTGAACACTGGGGACCTGACAAGTGAGTCGGCTTCAGGACCGGCAAACTTCTGAATTATTCCACATGACAACGCAAGCATGCTATTGGTCACAGCGACTGTAGACAGTCCCTAACTCTTGGGATGTTCTCATACTTCTTTCCGAGATCCTCAGTACATTGTTCATATAAAGCCTTTTTCTCCTCGCACACTAATCGAGGCTGCTGTTCATTCTCCTCGACCCTTGCTGGGCAGGGATGAAACAAATAATGACAAACGAAATTGCAGCACAGTTGCCAATTCTCTGCTAACGATCGTAACAGTTCCTTAGTAGGAAACAGTTCGCAAGTTGTGTTAAACCTGTTAAGGTCTACAGTAGACTAAACGTACCTTTTGCCCGATCAATTGCAACAATATCAACTCGTTCTGGGGATCCATTTGTGAAAAGACATCCTACTTCTTCATAGACCTCAAGTGTTGTTGTTCACGGAGGCTTCCAGCTGTATAGTGTCGATTAATTCGCATCAGATCTCCCTTACGACAGAAACCTAATACATGAGATAAGGTTTCGAACTCGTCGCATCTTCTGCAGCGAGATGTATTGAAGCTCCTTCTGCCCATCGTCCGTATGGCATACATCTCTTATTACTCATCCAAACATTTCCTTTCCTCCAGTGGGAAAAGAATGATACTTCTAACAGAAAGTACCAGCATACCACATGCAACACTTACATACATATATTATCATTATAGACTGTTATGCCTTTCAGCGTTAAGTCAGCAAGCCTCTGTGAATTTACCACACGTTGCCACAATCCTCTATTTGCAACTAGGGATGTGGCCTCATTTAGTTCTATACCTCTTGTCTTTAAAAGTTAGAAACTGAGTCTAACCATCGTCGTCTTGGTCTACCTCCACTTCTCTTACCCTCCATAACGGAGTCCATTATTCTCCTAGCTAACCTATCCTCCTCCATTCGCCTCACATGACCCCACCACCGAAGCCGGTTCATGCGTACAACTTCATCCATCGAGTTCATTCCTAGCTTAGTGTTTATCTCCTCGTTCCGAATACCCTCCTGACATTGTTCCCACCTGTTTGTACCAGCTATCATTCTCACTACTTTCATGTCAGTGACTTCTAACTTATGAATAAAATATCCTGTGTCCACCCAGCTTTCGCTCCCGTAAAGCAAAGTTGGTCTGAAAACAGACCGATATAAAGATATTTTCGTCCGGGAGCTGACTTCCTCCTTACCGAACACTGCTAAACGCAACTGCGAGCTCACTGCATTAGCTTTACTACACCTTGATTCAATCTCGCTTACTATATTACCATCTTGTGAGAACACACAACCTAAATACTTGAAATTATCTACCTGTTCCAGCTTTGTATCACCAACCTGACGTTCAATTCTGTTGAATTTCTTACCTACTGACATCAATTTAGTCTTCGAAAGGCTGATTTTCATACCATACTCATTGCACCTATTTTCACGTTCCATGGTATTAGACTGCAGGTTTTCAGCACAATCTGCCATTAAGGCGACATTCCAGAGATAAAAATAGACATTTTGGTCATTTTGGTGAAATTTGTTTTATGACTGAAATTGAAAGGATTGGGTTTCTTTTTTTCTTGTGAAAAAGTTATTCCGCTGAATTCAAACAATTTATCACTGTAATAATGCTTTGCTTGCCATTTGTAATTTTATATTTAAATCCCATTTTTCTCCCATAATATTCTGTCAGTGTAACAAAATTTGTATGTTGTATGTATCACAGCTATATTAAGAAACCTGCGAATGGAATTTTTGGTTGCAGATTTTTTCAAGTAGTAGGGATTTTTAAGTCCAAAATTTTAGAACGTAAAAATTACACGTACTTTAGTACGATATATCTCCTTATATAAATTACGTACAGAAAAATCGATACGTAATGCTTTTAAAAAAGTATCATCTATCTAATTACGAGTTTACATTAACATGTTAATTAAATTTCATGGAAAAATAGAATTGAAAATATCAAGAAAAATATTTTGGGAAAACTATTAATTGTATATGAAAGAAATGCGCGTGATATCCCTGCTTTTATGTAGGTGGCATTCCCACAATATTTCGTGAAAATCCATGCAGTAGGTAAACATATATTTTTATCTCCGGAGTGTCGCCTTAAGACCAAGTCGTCAGCATAGGCGATACTGCTTACTACATTTCCACCTAACTGAATCCCTTCCTGACACTTTATACCTTTCAGCAGATGATCCATGTAAACTACGATCAACAGAGGTGAAAGATTACAGCCTCGTCCAACCCCTGTAAGTACCCTGAACCAAGAACTCATTCTACCATAAATTCTTACTACAGCCCAATTGTAAGCATAAATGCCTTTGGTTGATTTTAATAACCTGCCCTTAACTCCGTAGTTCCCCGGTATGGCGAACATCTTTCACCCTCGGTACCCTGTCCATATGCTTTCTCTAGATCTACAAAACATAAACACAACTGTCTTTTCCTCCCGTAACGTTTTTCGGTTATCTGGCGTATACTGAAAAATCTGATCCTGACAGCCCCTCTGTGGTCTGAAACCACATTGGTTTTCATCCAACTTCCTCTCAACCACTGATCACCACTCTTTCTGATATGACATGTTCGAAATGCCTTTCGTTAACAAGAATTCGGCCACAAAGACACTCTGCATTTTGTAGCCTACTGGGATTCAGTACGATGGTGGCTTGTATGTATGTAATGTATGTATGTATGTATGTATGTATGTATGTATGTATGTATGTATCAGTGCTGTTCCTGTGTTTTTCTCATGATTAATGTAGACTTGTAGAAAATGAGTTCCAATATGGAAATAAAGCATTTCTGGGTCCATGTCCATATACCAGGCGTATGCGTAATTCTTTTGCGGTTCCACTAAGAGATGGCGCCAGCGAACAGTACGCAGCGTATGAATTTGACTCATACGTCATTATGTTCGTCTGACATTAACCTACCAACACACACAAGTTGAGTCCGCCAAACACTAGCGTCTGTGTTGTATCGTTCAGGGATCATCTCGACGTTTGTGACTGAAAAAGAGTATTTGCAGCACGCATTGCTCTTCTTATTTAATCAAAAGGAAAGGGCTAGGGAAAGTCATCGTTTGCTGGTAGAAACATATGGTGAACACGCTCCGTCGATTAGAACGTGCGAGACATGTTTTCGACAATTTAAACGTGGTGATTTCAATGTGAAAATCCGGCTCCATGGCTAAATGGTTAGCGTGCTGACCTGTGGTCACAGGGGTCCCGGGTTCGATTCCCGGCAGGGTCGGGAATTTTAACCATAATTGGTTAATTTCGTTGGCACTGGGGCTGGGTGTATGTGTCGTCATCATCATCATTTCATCCTCATCACGACGCGCAGGTCACCTATGGGAGTCAAATAAAAAGACTTGCATCTGGCGAGCCGAACTTGTCCTCGGACACTCCCGGCACTAAAAGCCATACGCCATTCCATTTCAATGTGAAAGACAGTGCGCGCTTTGGTAGACCACATGAACTCTTACGAACCCTTGAAGCCCGTCGAAAACCTTCCTGCACAACACTGTCGCCAACAAATGATTAATTTAAATCACGCATTGATCGAAAGACGACAGGAATGGACCAGAAGACATGGCAAAGTGATTTTGTTACACGACAATGCGCCGTCTCACACAGCAAAACCAGTGAAAGACACCTTAAAATCGCTTGGATGGGACATCCTTCCGCACCCGCCGTACTGCCCCGACCTGGCACCCTCTGACTATCACCTCTTCGCATCAATGGGGCTCGCGCTCGCAGAGGAGCACTTCAGCAGTTTCGAGGAAGTTGGAAAATGGCTCGACGAATGGTTTGCTGCAAAAGACAAGCAGTTTTTCTGGCATGGTATTCAAAGCGTACGCTACCTGAAAGAAGGGCGAAGAGTGTAGAAGCCGATGGCCAATATTTTGAATAAACAAAACATGAATTTCTCTGGAAAATTACGTGGTTTCTTTACCACAAAAACCGGCGAAAACTTATGCATACAGCTGGCAACATCCATTCTTCTTGTAGGTGTGAAAAGTGTGTCCTCAGAGTTTCGCCATGCGTTATTGTTACACCCTGTATATTTTTTTTAACCCTTTGCAGGGAGGGTGTGTTCATTAATTGTCCCCAGAGGTCGACACCAACACGCTCTAACTCCATTAGACACCTACTCAGTGTAAGACGTGCCGGGACTTGGCACTCACACCTAATCGACCATATTCAATTCTTTGATATAAACTTGTACACACACGTCTCCCGTGGGGTGTTACCTGCATGCGCAAAGTTGTCTCCACAATAAATTGTGATTAGCATGACTTTTCTTGAGAGCGAGCTGTTGTAAACAGAGAACTTGGCCCATAAGACTTCTCGAGACTTTGGTCATCAGCGGAGTATTATTTCGTGTTCCTCCCGCTGAGAGGTGATGAGCTGCAAACTGGCTAAGTAGACCTATTTTCAGGCATTCATTGCTGCTACATTGAAGAGTGCCCCAATGTGAACGACCTTTGCCACGTTAACAAAAAGAAACTGTCATTCTGAGGGGGTAATTTTTGGCAGGAGACGTCTCTTCAGACAGACAATTATTTCTATTTTCGGATGAGTCAGCTAAGGAAGTTAACCAAAATGATCTGCAACTTAGGTTGTAGGGTTTCAGTGGCGGCGATAAGGACCCCGCAGACCCCCATGGCTTGTGAGGGGCTCATGATTGTTTTTAATTCAGTAGCTGAAGAGTGATTTAACATATTGATAAAGCTACAACACACAACACAGTATTATTTGTATTACAGAAAGTTATTCCAAACTTAGGCCGTCCCGTAGTGAAGAGTTTCTTTCGTTAACATGAGTACAGTAGTTATTTCTAAAAAAAAATGTGTGTTTCCCAGCCTGTTCTAATAATAACCATCCCTTTCTGCCACTCACAACAATCAACAAGGATTTTGAAGTAATCAGCCAGTTCTGAGAACCCAGTAGTCAGTGAAGATGTGATAACAAAGACATGCTCCTGATCTAAACTCTGAGTACTGAAGTTTCGAGCCTGTTTATAACTCTCGGCAGTCAGTGTAGCTAAGTAGGCTTACGATGGACAGTTGAGTTGTAAATCATTTTGGTCCTAGGAACGAGATAATTCCTTAATATTGTGACGGTCGGCGTGTTTTGGTTACTATAATTCGAATATGCATTTATTTTGTGTGTCCGTACCATTATAAGTGTATTAGTTTAATTCCTTCGGATTTGAAAACTAAATTGTGTAGATTATTATTATTATTATTATTATTATTATTATTATTATTATTATTATTATTATTATTATCGTCGTTGCTCTTCATTGTAATAATATACAACCTTGTAGTACGAAATAAACTTGTAACGTTCCTTACCAGGAAACGAGGAGACCCATTTCCAATCATTGCGGGGGGGGGGGGGAAGGCGAGCTTCTTAGCGCCGCTACTCTAGGGGCTGTCTGTGTGATCTTGATAGCTTTTGTCTTTGCTTATATCCTTTCCATTCTTTAGCTTTGATTTTTAGCCTCTTCTGGTCGCTTTCAACTCAATCCTTTCAAAATCTCGATTTGTGGTGGGTTTTCTTGTACCACTTTTTGTCGAAAAGCTTTCCTTTCATGCATTCGAGTTTCAGGGGTGTTGAAAGTCTCAAGATATTGTTTGACCTGCTTGTACTAAAGTTGTGTTGATTTCTAACGAGAGTGAATAATGTCTTGATTGTTCCATCATTTCTAGGTGCCAATAAAAACTGATGCTTCATGGCGTCTATTCATTAAAGGTTTTTGTTTAAGGTATAGTTCGTCGTTAGGTGTGCGTTTCCTTTTCTCCATTTATAATACTTTGGCCCATTATATTTCTCGGGATGGCCATTTTCTGGACGTCTAATTCTTTTGTAACATTTTTGCTCCAGTAATAGTTAGGGTTTCGGGTTTAATTGCTAAGGTATAGTGTCTCAGTTTCACATTGATTGATGTGGGATTTCTTTTGGTAAACCTTTCTGCATAGGTCCACTTTATCAATTTACCTGCCCCTTGCTTGTAGTACTTTATCATTTTTGGGTCTTGTTGATGGCTAAATTGTATTCTGTCGCTGATCTGTCCTTGGTTATAAAGACTCTTTTCCCATAAGAGTCTTGTATTATTTATTTATTTATTTATTTTTCTTTTTTTTTTTCATTTTACTTTATATTATTTTCAACCTCCTACGGGTTACGATTACACAACTTCGTTCTTTCTTTTTACGCCCATACTCCTTCATTCTCTGGCTCGCTTTTGCTCGTTCCTCATCCGAGAACACCTTTCTTGTTCTCCTGGTTTTCTCTACGAACAGATCCGTTCACCTCCGCAACTTTCCTTCTGAACACTGTTCTGTTTGTCATATCTCCCTCCTCAATGCCACATTTTTTTTAAGATCCTGATGAACTTCTTTCAGTCATGGTACTTCTGTCTTTCTTCTTTCGTGGAAGATGATGAAGATCTTATTTGCTAGGCGTTCCGGTTCCATTCTTCTCAGGTGTCTGTAGAAAGGCAGTCGCCTTTTTCTTGTCGAGGTTGGAATGTTTTCGCATGTTTCATACAGCTCTTGATTTGATCTCAAACGGAAGGTAAAATCATTTCTTGTTGCTTTTCTGAGTCCCAGAATTTTTCTCAGAAATTTACGCTCTTTCTTTTCTATTTCGGTAATGCCCTGTCTGGCAATTGCCTCTGCTGCAGAGAGACATTCAGGTTTCACCACGGTATTATAGTGTCTGAGTTTGCCTTGATACGAAAGGGATTATTCTTCTTTCTTTCTTTCTTTCTTTCTTTCTTTCTTGGTTATGCCTAACTAAGGGGAGCACGATTAATCTTATTTAGCTGATGCCGTTGCCTTTTTCTTCTCCCAAAATCGCTTCATCTTCTCGCTGTCGCTTTTCTTGCAATCTTCTGACCAGGTTTTGTTGGTGGTAGTGCTTGGATGGTGTTTAAAGCGGTGATTATTATTATTATTATTATTATTATTATTATTATTATTATTATTATTATTATTAACAGTGGTTACTTCAATGACAATTTTAACGTACGTTTGCAACTCTTGCCGTATAATGTAACTGTATTTTTCACTTTGGTACTCTTTGCTGGAATTAATATTTAAACGGTACTTAATTTAGAAAGAAAACCGTGTGAATTCTTTAATTACCAAGACCAAAACTGTAGGTGTACAATAAAACACTTTATAAATACAACCTTAAAAATGAAAAAGAAGAAAATTCACAGCCTGTTTCCAGTCATTTGACCGGGTTGGGAATGGAGTTAATGAAACTCCCATCTAGCGGCGAGGATAGAAATTGTGCCGGCTGCCGAAGCCTGTCGCACTCGCCTGGGGCAGTAATTAATGACTGACAGATGAAATGAAATGACATTGGAGAGTGTTGCTGGAATGAAAGATGACTGGGGGAAAACCGGGATTACCCACAGAAAAGGGTTGTTGCGCCCCCGCTTTATCCAACACAAATCTCACATGGAGTCACCGGGATTTGAACCCCAAAACCCAGCGGGGAGAGTCCAGCGCGCTGCCGCCTGAACCACAGAGGCTTGGTAGATAAATCCAACCTAAAAGCACTTATTTTCCTCGTGAAAGTTCTTTTTTCACTGCATTAAGCATGAACACTTCCTTCTGGAAATCGACCAGACTTCTTAGCAGCCTAACTGGTACATATAGCATTGCACAAACCGTTTGTGTATACTATTGACCCTAACCACTTTATCGACATTTTTAATTGGGGATGGAGGTGTATCTGCAGCCCTGCCACCGTCCTTGTTCCATCACTACCGTATCCTGTAATACAACCTTATCTAGGTACCAGATCCACATGCTTTAGAAACGATTTCAAAATCGGTTTGTTCTCCACACATTTATTGATCACAATGTAACCAATCGGAAAGAAAAGTTTAATTGCTACAAGTACGCAGCACACGAGTGTACACTTGTGGGATTAACATTACTTTGCCCCACACTATGCGTACGGAAATGGGACCTTGTGCGCAAGTCACGTGATATTCCTATCAGTCGTTTAGCTTTTGTCATAGTGACGTAATTGTGTGTAGGTGGTTGTGTATCATCATGACCGGCTGTAATTAAGGCCTCTTCCTTGACGAGCAATGGCCACGAACATCATACAGATACGCCAAAGTATCGAGGGGTGGTGGTGATTATTGTTTTAAGAGGAAGTACAACTATACCTCTAATATCTAAAGGAAAATCCTGACAGTTCTTAGAGGGAGGTCCGTTATTGCCTGTCGGAGCGTGATAAAGGGAGTAGGAGGTATGGTTGCCATGGAAACGAGGGTGGGGCAACTGCGGTTGCCATGGAGATAAATCTTCTGACCAGCTCGTCTTGCCTGGAGTTGCCAAACCTCTCACTTCTGAGTTAGATCTTGTCGCAAGCAGTTCAGATAACGGAACATGAGACCAAGTCAGTCACAGTCTGGCCAGGTAGTCTACAACAGATCACAGCGGTCCGAATGAACGAGAGAACAAGTGAGCCTGAAGCGAGGGCTAAGAGAAAGGAATGCTGGAATGTGTCAACATCGTGAAATGGCACGTTCAATGTTCCTCCCTCCAACCCCAGCTGTCAGATCTCATCTTTAGTTATTAGAGGTATAGGTAACCATCATTTGTATAACACTAATCAGAGAGAAAAAATGTAAGGGATCCGACACTTCGAAAAATGAAGGTATCGACCAAAGAAAGGCAAGGGCCACGAACGGCGTGAAGATGAAAGTGAGGAGCCTGGCATGAGTGAATGGAAGCAATGCCAGGACTCAGCTAAGGGTCACGTGGTCTCCAACCCACGATCCCAAGTTGAGAGCACCTGGGACCCCTTTTAGTCGCCTCCTACGACAGGCAGGGGATACCGTGGGTGTTATTCAGTGGTCATAATGGCGTATGTAATGAGTCTAGGTGGCTGTGGTGTGTCGTCATGGCCGGCTGTAATTATAAAGCCCACGAGAATTGGAGCCTGACGTTGAGCGCTAGCAGCGAGAAAAACTTGACTAATGCTGTTCGAAAATGGTCCGTTTCCATGGTAACGATCCCAACGATGCCACATATTAAGGATGCTGTCGCCAAGTGGCTTGCCTTGGTTTGCTCTTAGTCACTTTTGTGATATCATTCATGAGGTGGTGTAATAGTTTCATTGCTTTACCTGTTTGTTTTCCGAATACCGGTATTATTTTTGTTGTTTAATCAGTGGCTAGTTTAAAATTTCCCTAGTTTTATTCTAACAATCGGGGTTAAATAATAAATCCTTATGACTGGCTGATTGATATATGTTATAAACTGACTGTAATTGTATATCTTATGCATTTATTGATGTTATTAATATTATCAGCAATTGATGATTTAGTTATCCATTATGAGATCTCATATTTATCGGCAATGACGTGTTCTGTCTTAAATGCCGCAATTTTTAGCACGAGCTTTGGAACGGGTCAAAGTTTACTGAATTCTATTAAGTCTACATGTTTCATTAAACACTGAGCCTCACCGCGAGATGTCAGTTTACGCATACCAATAAATATTACATTATAGCTTCACTGATATGCAACATAGAATTAAGAAAACCGGCGTAGTAGACACATACAGCGTCCATTTCATATGTGAATGGGAACAGCATTAAGTATTAAAAAACCGAGCTCGATAGCTGCACTCGCTTAAGTGCGGCCAGTATCCAGTAATCGGGAGATAGTGGGTTCGAGCCCCACTGTCGGCAGCCCTGAAGATGGTTTCCGTGGTTTCCCATTTTCACACCAGGAAAATGCCGGGGCTGTACCTTAATTAAGGCCACGGCCGCTTCCTTCCAACTCCTAGGCCGTTCCAATCCCATCGTCGCCGTAAGATATATCTGTGTCGGTGCGACTTAAAGCAAATAGCAAAAAAACGTATTAAAACATATTCGTGACTTTTTTAACCTTATAAATCACAAAAAATGTAACAAAAATACTGATCTGCATTGATTGTTTTTTTTCTGTAAAAGAGATTCTTAAATCTAAAGGATGAAGCACTATGAATGTTACAATGGAAATTATTTTTTTAATTTAAAAATTAAAATTGTCTTTCAAACATGTAACCGTTTTTTATTTCATTTTCCAAGTATATCTTAGTTGTTTTAAAATATAACTTCATGAACGTGCATCATCCTGTAGGGATCATTAATAGGGATATTTATGGCAAGTTTTATGCAGTTTTCTCAAACTATTCCAGATACATTGCGTTTTCCCTCCAAAAACTTTCGGGAAAATAGCTTTGAAATTTCAACACTTCGTATCTGCAGATGTACACATGGTCTTACATAATACGCTATACCTCTGCCAAAATGTAGAATTTGCCTATGAAACTTAACAGATGTACAGAGAAATGTATGGTCTTTCTTATAAATGCAAAAAAGGGGAAACGGAAATTTTGACATCTTACGGTGTATGAGCCCTCTGATATACTGGAGGCGAAAGTAACTGTGGCAACGCAGCGCACCTCTTAGTTACCCCTTTCGCCGCTCTAACGTCAGACTCCAACTCTCATGGGCCCAGCTATAGGTCCTCTTCCTCGAGCAGTGGTCAGGTACGTCGAACTCTCGGCAGTGGAAGGAGTGATACTCCAGACAGTTGTTTAGCTGTTGTCATGGTGACGGATGTAAGGAGTGTATGTGGCCGTGTATTGTGAATTCTCCGGCTCGTCATGGCCGACTGTAATTAGGGCCACTTCCTTGACGAGCATGTAGTCATCATTAAGGAAAAATATTCGTATTCCCGGCACACTCACGTGCTGCGGCACATTCACCATCTATCTGCCTGCCCTCTTCTTTCCCCCTTTTTTTATCATTTTGTTTTTTCTGAATTTATACTGCTTAATATGTATTCCTTGCACTTGCGACTAATGTAAAAGGTATTCTGCCGGACACAGCTCTCAAACAAACTCTCTCACAGTCCAGTTGTTGTGACGTGTAGTTAAACAACCTTCCTCCATGGTCTTGAGTGCTAAGATGCTCTCCACGAGAGAATCAAGGAGTTGATCCTTAGCAGGGGTAACTTCTGTTTTTCCCCAGTTGAATCGATTTATCAGGATATGAAACCTAAGCAGTATGGCTGTGAATGTTTCATTGACAACGTAGTGAGCACTGTGGAAAGGTCTGAAATTCAGTCCAGGATTTTGACACCCAATCTAGTGATCAGAAATGGTATACCATCACCTCTTCTACCGTGCCGGCCAACGTTCTGGCTATCCAAGCTGTCAGACCATATAGGCTTGAAGTATTAACAATCATAACCACCAGACGAGCAAATAATAATAATAATAATAATAATAATAATAATAATAATAATAATAATAATAATAATAATTAAGGATTCAGAAAGTGGTCAAATTCAAATCTCTCTTCACACCAGGCAAATGCTGGGGCTGTACCTTAATTAAGGCCACGGCCGCTTCCTTCCCAGTCCTGGCCCGTTCCTGTCCAATCGTCGCCATAAGACATATCTGTCTCGGTGCGGCGTAAAGCCAGTAGCAACAACAACAAAAATGCAAATCTCTGCGAGAGTCGATAGACAATAACCTGTCAGAAAATAGAGGCACTGTTATCGAGAATCAACAAGATGAACTCGGTATATAAACCAACTACGAACACTTACAACAAGAAGAAGATCTCGATCATTGCAAAACTCAGACACTACCAGACGGCTGTCCACCCGGCGTCCGGCTCCATGGCTAAATGGTTAGCGTGTTGACCTTTGGTCACAGGGGTCCCGGTTTCGATTCCCGGCAGGGTCGGGAATGTTAACCATTATTGGTTAATTTCGCTGGCACGGAGGCTGGGTGTATGTGTC
Source organism: Anabrus simplex (assembly GCF_040414725.1). Lineage (NCBI taxonomy): Eukaryota > Metazoa > Arthropoda > Insecta > Orthoptera > Tettigoniidae > Anabrus > Anabrus simplex. Next base: position 204,979,772 of record NC_090279.1, on the reverse strand, counting down.
GTCTTCATCATCATTTCATCCTCATCACGACGCGCAGGTCGCCTACGGGTGTCAAATCAAAAGACCTGCATCTGGCGAGCCGAACATGCCCTCAGATACTCCCGGCACTAAAAGCCATACACCATTTCATTTCCGTTTCAATTCGAAGTCTAGGTATTAATCTTTGATTTTTTTTATTTATTTATCAGATGATGTTAATGTTCAAATTTAATTTTGTTGCTTTTTTGATGTAGGTAAACTGTGTCTTGAGCCTTGTAAGGTGGTTGCTGTGATCAGCCATGTTGAGGCCTTCATTTACGTTAAATTCGTCATCGCGGTCAGTTTTATATATTACATGCTGTGCATTCAGAGAAAAGGGTAGCGACGACAGCAAACAGAGACACAAAAAATGTATATTCTTTTATATGGATTTCATTTCTCTTCTCTGTGTTGTCTTTCTATATATATATTTAAAATGTCTCCATTGCTATGGAACGGACGTAGCAAAGGCTGTACCATCCATATGTATTAAAGGGAGGTAATTTAGAAAAGGGAAGGGTAGGAGGTGGGGGGAGAATCATCTCTTGCTCATGAGTCACGGACACAGGTTTAATTCCTCTATGCCTCCTCCCCTATACTGTCCGCCTGCGGCCACTGGAAAAGTCGTTAGGAGACAGTAGCGCATGCGTCTTGACCCCACTGACAGATGACAGGTAGACCTCGGTTCTAAACTTGGAAAGGGTTTCCTCAAGATCGTGGTAAGTTTGGTCTAACTGTCCAGTTAGAAATGTCCTCCACCCACTTTTTATGTAGTCGTCCCTCCACATTTGCAGCATAACATTTCTTGCGCCCCCTTTACTCTTTCTGCCTTCCCTCCCTCTCTCTGCTCGTTAGATTGGACAAAAATCCGGCTCAAGAGAACTTCTGTTAATAATAATAATAATAATAATAATAATAATAATAATAATAATAAGTGGTCTGTTACAGTAAATAAAACATGTAAGATGTTCTTGGTGCTTTCTTGGGAACTGAGAATTTGGCATGAAAAGGATCTGTAGGTTTAGTCACATGCTTTAGATGTTTAGGCTGGCTAAAATATCCATGCAAAGACTGTTTCCGCATCGGTCGTTTTAATGAAGTAAAAGTAGTTTTGCCTGGCGCAAACGATATTTAACGAAGTGAAATTTTCTGCGGAGCGCAACACACAAGATTCGGTGGGATAACGCGACAACACACTAGTGTCGTGGTTGGACAGCTCTGAGTTGCGTCTCGAGATCGTTAAACTACCGGTACCCACCTAACGTTTCAGTCTTTACATGGACATGTTTTCGGGCTGGTGGTCTGTCTGGAATTAGCGTGGACAGAAAACCGACAGTGGGTAACCAGGCAACCAGTTTTCGTCATCCTCCTCACGTTATTACCGTGTGCCAGAACTCAGCCTTCTGTATACAGTAGATACAAATGGCGCTGTTGTTCAACGAGTTTCCACTGTCTTTGATTGGCCTTTCGTCTAGGTCACAGCAAAGCCCCTTGCATACGGTAACGTCACAGAAGGCAACAGAATTTTTCTCATAACATTGTGTGCTAAATCAGCGACCATTTTATTGGACGTAGATCTTGAAAAGTGGGACTATCTTATAGCATGGGCATGTTGTGTGCTGGATCAGCTGCCATATTGTTTGACGTGGTTCTTGATAGGTGGGACTATCTTGTGACATGACATAGGAATGGTGTGTGCTGGATCAGCTGCCATATTGTTTGACGTGATTCTTGATAGGTGGGGCTATCTTGTGACATGACATAGGAATGTTGTGTGCTGGATCAGCTGCCATATTGTTTGACGTGGTTCTTGATAGGTGAGGCTATCTTGTGACATGACATAGGAATGGTGTGTGCTGGATCAGCTGCCATATTGTTTGACGTGGTTCTTGATAGGTGAGGCTATCTTGTGACATGACATAGGAATGTTGTGTGCTGGATCAGCTGCCATATTGCTTGACGTGGTTCTTGATAGGTGGGACTATCTTGTGACATGACATAGGAATGTTGCGTGCTGGATCTTCTGCCATGTTGTTGGACGTAAATCTTGATAGGTGAGGCTATCTTGTGACATGACATAGGAATGTTGTGAGCTGGATCAGCTGCCTTATTGTTGGACGTAGGTCTTGATAGGTGGGACTATCTTGTGACATGACATAGGAATGTTGCGTGCTGGATCTTCTGCCATGTTGTTGGACGTAAATCTTGATAGGTGGGACTATCTTGTGACATGACATAGGAATGTTGCGTGCTGGATCTTCTGCCATGTTGTTGGACGTAAATCTTGATAGGTGAGGCTATCTTGTGACATGACATAGGAATGTTGTGAGCTGGATCAGCTGCCTTATTGTTGGACGTAGGTCTTGATAGGTGGGACTATCTTGTGACATGACATAGGAAAGTTGCGTGCTGGATCTTCTGCCATGTTGTTGGACGTAAATCTTGATAGGTGGGACTATCTTGTGACATGACATAGGTATGTTGCGTGCTGGATCTTCTGCCATGTTGTTGGACGTAAATCTTGATAGGTGGGACTATCTTGTGACATGACATAGGAAAGTTTGTGCTGGATCTTCTGCCATGTTGTTGGACGTAAATCTTGATATGTGGGACTATCTCGTGACATGGCATGGGAATGTTGTGTGCTGGATCTTCTGCCATATTGTTGAACGTAGGTCTTGATCGGTAGTGCTATCTTGTGACATGACATGGGAATGTTGTGTGCTGGATCAGCTGCCATATTGTTGGACGTAGATTTTGACAAATGGGATTATCCCGTGACATGGCATGGGAATGTTGTGAGCTGGATCAGCTGCCATATTGTAGGACGTAAATGATGATGCTACATATTTCTTTCGATTTATCGGAACTCTTTATCTCCTCTGTGGCTGGAGTGAAAGGATGCATTGTCTGTACCGTCTCATCTTCTAAGACCAAAAACATATCCATGAGTCTATGCTTTTTCGTGTAGCGTAGAATTTTACATATATTTCTTTTCACGTGGATTCATGGGGGGATATGGTTCTGTTATTTTTTTCCGGTAAGTGGAAGTCATCTGCTTGAACGTCTTCCAGGTGACAACCAATCCTTCATATACGGTAATAAATTGTGCCTGAAATGGGTCTCAAACCGCTATGCCTGTAGAAGCCTGAGAAAGGGACTCGTCTAAACATATCGTGTCACGTGAGCCTACATCTGACTGAGTCTGTTTGAGCTTGAGAAGCCGAGCACACTGAGCAGATGGTTAATCTGAGCTGCGCTGAGGCTCAGTCAAACTAGTTTCTTCAAGGCTTGTGGGTCAGTTGTGGCTCGAACTCATACACAGAGTGTTGTCAAATGAAGTTATTCACTTTGCTCACTTCAATAGGTTTTCAGCAAAAAATGAATAAATAAATAAATAAATAAATAAATAAAAGCCACTAAAGAAGATTTCGGTGCCATGACCAGCGAATTTCTCAACGAATTTCAATTTTCCAATCAGTCACCACTGATCTGCGTTTAGGGCAGTCGCCCGAGTGGCAGATTCCCTATCAGTTGTTTACCTAGTCTTTTCTTAAATGATAAATTATCCCTATCCCTAAGTCTTCTTACTATAGATAAGTATTTGCCCCAATTTGTCCTTTTGAATTCCAATTTTATCTTCATTTTTGTGATATTTCCTGCTTTTAAGAGCGCAGTTAGCAACAGCGGTCTAGCCAGCTAACGACCTTCGGCTTGGCGAGTACCAAACTTGACTCTTGTTCCGAGTAGCCTCAAACACTTTCCAAGTTTTCTCAACCGCGACCGGAGATGAGCAACCTTTTTGACACCCATGTCAGGCTTATTCCACGCTTCTAGTAATGGATCAGGCTGCACGTAAAATAATATGAAGTCTGCTAAAGGAGCTAAGTCACAGTATCATTCATTGAGCTGAAGACTACTTCACACTCTGTTGTGAATACTGCAATAGTGTCGCCTGTTGACAAAAAAAGGAAAGAAAATCACCACCGTCTTTCCCTCTTCGTGTTTGTCTTGCTTACACCGTCTGTAAGCTCTTGAATCTTAATCACACAAATACAGTTGAACTGCGGTACCTCGAAGTGCTTGCGACAATTCAACATGCTTCGAGTTATCGAAAATTCGAGAGATATAGACCAACGTCCGCGGGGCTGAGTGGCTCAGACGGTTAAGGCGCTGGCCTTCTGACCCCAATTTGGCAGGTTCGATCCTGGCTCAGTCCGGTGGTATTTGAAGGTGCTCAAATACGTCAGCCTCGTCTCGGTAGATTTACTGGCACGTAAAAGAACTCCTGCGGGACTAAATTCCGGCACCTCGGCGTCTCCGAAAACCGTAAAAGAGTAGTTAGTGGGACGTAAAACAAATAACATTATTATTAGACCAACGGCCATATGCTGTACCTGACAAAACAGACTACAATGAAATGTTGTGTGTTCAAAATATGGACCACCACGTGCCACACATTGTTCGTAGCGTTTCTGAAGTTTATTGAACATGTTGATAAACACAGGTTGCTGTAAGGACACAAAAACTGACGTTAACTTCTCGCGTAATTCGGGAAAACTTCAAGGTAGGTCATCTCTTTTGAGAACTGATTCATTCGAAATGCTCCGCAAGTAGGTATGCGGGGCTATGAGAATCGAGAATCAGGAAGGATACTACGGGAATAAGAGTTCGACGAGAAATTAGGCGATCTGCAAAGTGTCGTTACGGAAGGGTGAGTGACCTCCTCCGCGGTTTAGGCTGTCGATCCTTCTTGTTGCATCCATTGTTGTTGGGGAGGGGGTAAGTTTCTGGCGCGACAAAAACGGCACAAAACCCTCACGAATGCGGGTTATAATGAGATATCTGTAGACTACCTGGTCCACTGTTTTTGGGTTCGGCCGTGCAGTTAGGACCGCGCAGCTGTGAGCTTGCATCCGGGACGTAGTGGGTTCGAACCCCACTGTCGGCAGCTCGGAAGATGATTCTCCGCGGTTTCCCATTTCCACGCCAAGCAAATCCTGGGGCTGTACCTTAATTAAGGCCACGGCCGCTTCCTTCCCACTCCTAGGCCTTTCCTGTCCCATCGTTGCCATAAAAGCTATCTGTGTCAGTGCGACGTAAAGCAAATTGTAAAAAAATCAAGAGTTTTTTGGGTGTTGCATCCTCGACGAAATAAGGACCCAGTATTCAATCATCGAACAGGTCCGACTCACTGGCTGAATGGTTAGCGTTAAGGCCTTCGGTTCAGAAGGTCGCCTCTGATTAATTCTTCTGGCTCGGGGACTGGGTGTTTGGGTTTGTCCCCATACTTTCCTCTTCATATTCACACAACACACTACCCTACCAACCACCATAGAAACACCCAATAGTGATTACATCCTTCCATATAGGGTTGGCGTCAGGAAGGGCCAAATCCACATGCGCGACACAGTTCGCACTCGCGACCCCACAGTTGTGGGTAAAGCGGTAGAAAAAGAAGAAGAAGATTCCATGATCGAACACGGTGCACCTTATCGTAACCTGCGGACTGTGTGCAGTGCTTCTTGGGCGCCCGCTTAAGGTTGATACCGTATGACGGAACTTATCAACAACTAACACAATTTGTTTGTTTGTGTGTTTGTTTGTTTGTTTGTTTGTTTGTTTGTTTGTTTGTTTGTTTGTTTTACCGCCAATTGCCTGGGATGTGGCAAGGTTGCATACTAAACAGTTTCCACAGACTGATTTCCTTGTTTGGTTCAGAAAAGTCGATTCGAACCTTCATACCCTCGAGCACTGTCCACTGTCAATACTCCCACCGCGCCCGTGCCAAGTGAGCTATTGCGAGGCTTGACATGCCATGCAGCGCGCAGTTCCCAGCCTGTGAAATACCTGTCCATGGTCTGTGTGTGCACCTCCTGTGGTAAGATGCGTGTTCTTTGCACCTGTGCTTGTTTCACGGATTCATTGGTGGTACCCTTAATGAATTAATAGTGGCGCTTATGATTCCTATTGTCTTCTAGCTCGTAACCACACATATCTTTATATTACCCCGATTTAGGGAGAGGAGCCCATATGTTTTATTATTGTTGTTCAGTTGTTTCTGAAGAACTCACCGTATGCAATACTCCTTTTCTTTTTTAAAGTGGCTAGAGATAGGCATACTTGATATAGACAGTCCATCTGTATGATTTGTAAAAGGTATTTCATTTCATCCAACCCGGGGATTGCCGAATATAGCAATTTTCCGTATATCAGAATGCCCTTTCCCACTCCCCTTAGTACCCCACAATATGTAAATATTCATGGTATAAATTACATTTGTGCATTCTAAAGTTATGAGTTACAGCCGCTTTCTTTCTTGTTAAGCTGATACGGGATTGCTGAGAATTATGTTATGTGTGGTTGGTGAATTATTTTTTGTGAACCATTCTTCGCTATATTTTTACTCTCTTTCTGAATCTCCTGGTACTGACAATGGAATCTGGGACTAATAATTTTCTTTCTTTCCCCCTTAAAATCACTTCTATGATCATGACTAGGGACTTCATCTGCATGCGGTTGAAATTATTTTAATGTGCTTTCGATTATGCACTGAAGGTGTGATAAATATGCACAGAAAATGAAAGAAATATGCACTTCAGAAGTTATCACGGAACTGGATTATACCAAGTAGTCCGCCAGCTCCTACTTTCTACTTAGGCCTATATGAATCCCTCAAGCACTAATGCTGAATGGGGTGTCTAACTGATTTTCGCAGGAGTATTACTGTCTATAGATTAGTTTCGTCAGAATATGAAGAGATATCAACCGCATGGCCGCGCGCTACCCATCACATGCGCCACCTAGTGTTAGTAAGCCTCGTTTTTCGAGCGCTCAGTAGTGGGCTGCTATTGGTACAGTTGCTATCACCATATAAACAATGCTTGGTAGTTTCAACAACGACGAAAACACGGACATAATTTTAATCTGTGGAGAATCTTGTCGGAATGCAGCCGAAGCTCTCGGACTGTTTGCGTAGGAGTTTTCAAATAGCCGCCTGCCTTCTATGCACGTATTTTGGAAAACAGAGTTGAAGCCAAGAGCT